>NC_092814.1:395045299-395351328 GCF_023375885.2 Dermacentor andersoni
GTGGCACCAGTGCGAGGCGAAGTGTGGGAAGGCTGGCATGATGAGCGGCATCTTAGCCACCTGTGGAAGAAGACGATGATGAAGCCACGATGAATGACACGACCGAGAGGCGCAGTATGGGAACGCAGGCGTGTTGACCTGCATCGGAGCCACCTACGGAAGATGACCGCGAAGCCGCGAGGAGTGGCACGAGGGCGAGGCGAAGCGTAGGAAGGCTGGCATGATGAGCGGCATCTTAGCCACCTG
Source organism: Dermacentor andersoni (assembly GCF_023375885.2). Taxonomy (NCBI): domain Eukaryota; kingdom Metazoa; phylum Arthropoda; class Arachnida; order Ixodida; family Ixodidae; genus Dermacentor; species Dermacentor andersoni. The sequence continues at coordinate 395,045,546 of NC_092814.1, forward strand.
TGGAAGAAGACGACGATGAGGCCTCTATAAATGACACGACCGAGAGGCGCAGTATGGGAACGCAGGCGTGTTGACCTGTATCGGAGCCACCTATGGAAAACGACCGCGAAGCCGCGAGCAGCCACCTGCATCGGAGGCAGCTACGGAAAACGACCGCGAAGCTGCGAGGAGTGGCACGAGCGCGAGGCGAAGTGTAGGAAGTCTGGCATGATGAGCGGCATCTTAGCCACCTGTGGAAGAAGACGACGATGAAGCCACTATGATTGACACGACCTAGAGGCGTAGTATGGGAACGCAAGCGTGTTGACCTGCATAGGTGCTACCTATGGAAAACGACCGCGAAGCCGCGAGGAGTGGCACGAGTGCGAGGCGAAGTGTAGGAAGGCTGGCATGATGAGCGGCATCTTAGCCACCTATGGAAGAAGACGACAATGAAGCCACTATGAATGACACGACCGAGAGGCGCAGTATGGGAACGCAGGCGTCTTGACCTGCATCGGAGCCACCTATGGAAAACGATGGCGAAGCCGGGAGGAGTGGCACGAGTGCGAGGCGAAGTGTAGGAAGGCTGGCATGATGAGCGGCATCTTAGCCACCTATGGAAGAAGACGACAATGAAGCCACTATGAATGACACGACCGAGAGCGCAGTATGGGAACGCAGGCGTCTTGACCTGCATCGGAGCCACCTATGGAAAACGACCGCGAAGACGCGAGGAGCGGCACGAGTGCGCGGCGAAGTGTAGGAAGGCTGGCATGATGAGCGGCATCTTAGCCACCTGTGGAAGAAGACGATGATGAAGCCACGATGAATGACACGACCGAGAGGCTCAGTATGGGAACGCAGGCGTGTGGACCTGCATCGGAGCCGCCTATGGAAAACGACCGCGAAGCCGCGAGGAGTGGCACGAGCGTGAGGTGAAGTGTAGCAAGGCTGGCATGATGAGCGGCATCTTAGCCACCTGTGGAAGAAGACGACGATGAGGCCTCTATGAATGACACGACCGAGAGGCACAGTATGGGAACGCATGCGTGTTAACCTGCATCGGAGCCACCTATGGAAAACGACCAAGACACCGCGAGGAGTGGCACGAGCGCGAGGTCAAGTGTAGGAAGGCTGGCATGATGAGCTGCATCTTACCCACCTGTGGAAGAAGACGACGATGAATCCACTATGAATGACACGACCGAGAGGCGCAGTATGGGAACGCAGGCGTGTTGACCTGTATTGGAGCCACCTATGGAAAACGACCGCGAAGCCGCGAGGATTGGCACGAGCGCGAGGCGAAGTGTAGGAAGGCTGGCATGATGAGCGGCATCTTAGCCACCTGTGGAAGCAGACGACGATGAAGCGACTATGAATGACACGACCGAGAGGCGCAGTATGGGAACGCAGGCGTGTTGACCTGCATCGGAGCCAAATATGGAAAACGATGGCGAAGCCGCGAGGATTGGCACGAGCGCGAGGCGAAGTGTAGGAAGGCTGGCATGATGAGCGGCATCTTAGCCACCTGTGGAAGAAGACGATGATGAAGCCACGATGAATGGCACGACCGAGAGGCGCAGTGTGGGAACGCAGGTGTGTGGACCTGCATCGGAGCCACCTATGGAAAACGATGGCGAAGCCGCGAGGAGTGGCACGAGTGCGAGGCGAAGTGTAGGAAGGCTGGCATGATGAGCGGCATCTTAGCCACCTATGGAAGAAGACGACAATGAAGCCACTATGAATGACACGACCGAGAGGCGCAGTATGGGAACGCAGGCGTCTTGACCTGCATCGGAGCCACCTATGGAAAACGATGGCGAAGCCGCGAGGAGTGGCACGAGCGCGAGGCAAAGTGTAGGAAGGCTGGCATAAAGTGCGGCATCTTATCCACCTGCGGAAGAAGACGACGATGAAGCCACGATGAAGGACACGACCGAGAAGTGCAGTATGGGAACGCAGGCGTGTGGACCTGCATCAGAGCCACCTATGGAAAACGACCGCGAAGCTGTGAGGAGTGGCACGTCCGCGAGGCGAAGTGTAGGAAGTCTGGCATGATGAGCGGCATCCTAGCCACCTGTGGAAGAAGACGACGATGAAGCCACTATGATTGACAAGACCTAGAGGCGTAGTATGGGAACGCAAGCATGTTGACCTGCATAGGTGCCACCTATGGAAAACGACCGCGAAGCCGCGAGGAGCGGCACGAGTGCGAGGCGAAGTGTAGGAAGGCTGGCATGATGAGCGGCATCTTAGCCACCTGTGGAAGAAGACGATGATGAAGCCACGATGAATGACACGACCGAGAGGCGCAGTATGGGAACGCAGGCGTGTTGACCTGCATCGGAGCCACCTACGGAAGATGACCGCGAAGCCGCGAGGAGTGGCACGAGCGCGAGGCGAAGCGTAGGAAGGCTGGCATGATGAGCGGCATCTTAGCCACCTGTGCAAGAAGACGACGATGAACCCACTATGAATGACACGACCGAGAGGCGCAGTATGGGAACGCAGGTGTGTTGAGCTGCATAGGAGCCACCTATGGAAAACGACCGCGAAGCCGCGAGGAGTGGCACGAGCGCGAGGCGAAGTGTAGGAAGTCTGGCATGATGAGCGGCATCTTAGCCACCTGTGGAAGAAGACGACGATGAAGCCACTATGATTGACACGACCTAGAGGCGTAGTATGGGAACGCAAGCGTGTTGACCTGCATAGGTGCTACCTATGGAAAACGACCGCGAAGCCGCGAGGAGTGGCACGAGTGCGAGGCGAAGTGTAGGAAGGCTGGCATGATGAGCGGCATCTTAGCCACCTATGGAAGAAGACGACAATGAAGCCACTATGAATGACACGACCGAGAGGCGCAGTATGGGAACGCAGGCGTCTTGACCTGCATCGGAGCCACCTATGGAAAACGATGGCGAAGCCGGGAGGAGTGGCACGAGTGCGAGGCGAAGTGTAGGAAGGCTGGCACGATGAGCGGCATCTTAGCCACCTATGGAAGAAGACGACAATGAAGCCACTATGAATGACACGACCGAGAGCGCAGTATGGGAACGCAGGCGTCTTGACCTGCATCGGAGCCACCTATGGAAAACGACCGCGAAGACGCGAGGAGCGGCACGAGTGCGCGGCGAAGTGTAGGAAGGCTGGCATGATGAGCGGCATCTTAGCCACCTGTGGAAGAAGACGATGATGAAGCCACGATGAATGGCACGACCGAGAGGCGCAGTGTGGGAACGCAGGTGTGTGGACCTGCATCGGAGCCACCTATGGAAAACGATGGCGAAGCCGCGAGGAGTGGCACGAGTGCGAGGCGAAGTGTAGGAAGGCTGGCATGATGAGCGGCATCTTAGCCACCTATGGAAGAAGACGACAATGAAGCCACTATGAATGACACGACCGAGAGGCGCAGTATGGGAACGCAGGCGTCTTGACCTGCATCGGAGCCACCTATGGAAAACGATGGCGAAGCCGCGAGGAGTGGCACGAGCGCGAGGCGAAGTGTAGGAAGGCTGGCATGATGAGCGGCATCTTAGCCACCTGTGGAAGAAGACGACGATAAAGCGACTACGAATGACACGACCGAGAGGCGCAGTATAGGAACGCATGCGTGTTGACCTGCATCGGAGCCACCTATGGAAAACGACCGCGAAGCCGCGAGGAGTGGCACGAGCGCGAGGGAAAGTGTAGGAAGGCTGGCATAAAGTGCGGCATCTTATCCACCTGCGGAAGAAGACGACGATGAAGCCACGATGAAGGACACGACCGAGAAGTGCAGTATGGGAACGCAGGCGTGTGGACCTGCATCAGAGCCACCTATGGAAAACGACCGCGAAGCTGCGAGGAGTGGCACGAGCGCGAGGCGAAGTGTAGGAAGTCTGGCATGATGAGCGGCATCCTAGCCACCTGTGGAAGAAGACGACGATGAAGCCACTATGATTGACAAGACCTAGAGGCGTAGTATGGGAACGCAAGCGTGTTGACCTGCATAGGTCCCACCTATGGAAAACGACCGCGAAGCCGCGAGGAGCGGCACGAGTGCGAGGCGAAGTGTAGGAAGGCTGGCATGATGAGCGGCATCTTAGCCACCTGTGGAAGAAGACGATGATGAAGCCACGATGAATGACACGACCGAGAGGCGCAGTATGGGAACGCAGGCGTGTTGACCTGCATCGGAGCCACCTACGGAAGATGACCGCGAAGCCGCGAGGAGTGGCACGAGCGCGAGGCGAAGCGTAGGAAGGCTGGCATGATGAGCGGCATCTTAGCCACCTGTGCAAGAAGACGACGATGAACCCACTATGAATGACACGACCGAGAGGCGCAGTATGGGAACGCAGGCGTGTTGAGCTGCTTAGGAGCCACCTATGGAAAACGACCGCGAAGCCGCGAGGAGTGGCACGAGCGCGAGGCGAAGTGCAGGAAGGCTGGCATGATGAGCGGCATCTTAGACACCTGTGGAAGAAGACGACGATGAAACCACGATGAATGACACGACCGAGAGGCGCAGGATGAGAACGCAGGCGTGTTCCCCTGCATCGGAGCCACCTATGGAAAACGACCGCGAAGGCGCGAAGATTGGCACGAGCGCGAGGCGAAGTGTAGGAAGGCTGGCATGATGAGCGGCATCTTAGCCACCTGTGGAAGAAGATGACGATGATGCCACTATGAATGACAGGACCGAGAGGCGCAGTATGGGAATGCAGGCGTGTTCACCTGCATCGGAGCCACCTATGGAAAACGACCGCGAAGCCGCGAGGATTGGCACGAGCGCGAGGCGAAGTGTAGCAGGGCTGGCATGATGAGCGGCATCTTAGCCACCTGTGGAAGCAGACGACGATGAAGCGACTATGAATGACACGACCGAGAGGCGCAGTATGGGAACGCAGGCGTGTTGACCTGCATCGGAGCCACATATGGAAAACGATGGCGAAGCCGCGAGGATTGGCACGAGCGCGAGGCGAAGTGTAGGAAGGCTGGCATGATGTGCGGCATCTTATCCACCTGCGGAAGAAGACGACGATGAAGCCACGATGAATGACACGACCGAGAAGTGCATTATGGGAACGCAGGCGTGTGGACCTGCATCAAAGCCACCTATGGAAAACGACCGCGAAGCCGCGAGGAGCCACCTGCATCGGAGCCAGCTACGGAAAACGACCGCGAAGCTGCGCGGAGTGGCACGAGCGCGAGGCGAAGTGTAGGAAGCCTGGCATGATGAGCGGACTTAGCCACCTGTGGAAGAAGACGACGATGAAGCCACTATGATTGACACGACCTAGAGGCGTAGTATGGGAACGCAAGCGTGTTGACCTGCATTGGTGCCACCTATGGAAAATGACCGCGAAGCCGCGAGGAGTGGCACCAGTGCGAGGCGAAGTGTGGGAAGGCTGGCATGATGAGCGGCATCTTAGCCACCTGTGGAAGAAGACGATGATGAAGCCACGATGAATGACACGACCGAGAGGCGCAGTATGGGAACGCAGGCGTGTTGACCTGCATCGGAGCCACCTACGGAAGATGACCGCGAAGCCGCGAGGAGTGGCACGAGGGCGAGGCGAAGCGTAGGAAGGCTGGCATGATGAGCGGCATCTTAGCCACCTGTGGAAGAAGACGACGATGAGGCCTCTATAAATGACACGACCGAGAGGCGCAGTATGGGAACGCAGGCGTGTTGACCTGTATCGGAGCCACCTATGGAAAACGACCGCGAAGCCGCGAGGAGCCACCTGCATCGGAGGCAGCTACGGAAAACGACCGCGAAGCTGCGAGGAGTGGCACGAGCGCGAGGCGAAGTGTAGGAAGTCTGGCATGATGAGCGGCATCTTAGCCACCTGTGGAAGAAGACGACGATGAAGCCACTATGATTGACACGACCTAGAGGCGTAGTATGGGAACGCAAGCGTGTTGACCTGCATAGGTGCTACCTATGGAAAACGACCGCGAAGCCGCGAGGAGTGGCACGAGTGCGAGGCGAAGTGTAGGAAGGCTGGCATGATGAGCGGCATCTTAGCCACCTATGGAAGAAGACGACAATGAAGCCACTATGAATGACACGACCGAGAGGCGCAGTATGGGAACGCAGGCGTCTTGACCTGCATCGGAGCCACCTATGGAAAACGATGGCGAAGCCGGGAGGAGTGGCACGAGTGCGAGGCGAAGTGTAGGAAGGCTGGCATGATGAGCGGCATCTTAGCCACCTATGGAAGAAGACGACAATGAAGCCACTATGAATGACACGACCGAGAGCGCAGTATGGGAACGCAGGCGTCTTGACCTGCATCGGAGCCACCTATGGAAAACGACCGCGAAGACGCGAGGAGCGGCACGAGTGCGCGGCGAAGTGTAGGAAGGCTGGCATGATGAGCGGCATCTTAGCCACCTGTGGAAGAAGACGATGATGAAGCCACGATGAATGACACGACCGAGAGGCTCAGTATGGGAACGCAGGCGTGTGGACCTGCATCGGAGCCGCCTATGTAAAACGACCGCGAAGCCGCGAGGAGTGGCACGAGCGTGAGGTGAAGTGTAGCAAGGCTGGCATGATGAGCGGCATCTTAGCCACCTGTGCAAGAAGACGACGATGAACCCACTATGAATGACACGACCGAGAGGCGCAGTATGGGAACGCAGGTGTGTTGAGCTGCATAGGAGCCACCTATGGAAAACGACCGCGAAGCCGCGAGGAGTGGCACGAGCGCGAGGCGAAGTGTAGGAAGTCTGGCATGATGAGCGGCATCTTAGCCACCTGTGGAAGAAGACGACGATGAAGCCACTATGATTGACACGACCTAGAGGCGTAGTATGGGAACGCAAGCGTGTTGACCTGCATAGGTGCTACCTATGGAAAACGACCGCGAAGCCGCGAGGAGTGGCACGAGTGCGAGGCGAAGTGTAGGAAGGCTGGCATGATGAGCGGCATCTTAGCCACCTATGGAAGAAGACGACAATGAAGCCACTATGAATGACACGACCGAGAGGCGCAGTATGGGAACGCAGGCGTCTTGACCTGCATCGGAGCCACCTATGGAAAACGATGGCGAAGCCGGGAGGAGTGGCACGAGTGCGAGGCGAAGTGTAGGAAGGCTGGCACGATGAGCGGCATCTTAGCCACCTATGGAAGAAGACGACAATGAAGCCACTATGAATGACACGACCGAGAGCGCAGTATGGGAACGCAGGCGTCTTGACCTGCATCGGAGCCACCTATGGAAAACGACCGCGAAGACGCGAGGAGCGGCACGAGTGCGCGGCGAAGTGTAGGAAGGCTGGCATGATGAGCGGCATCTTAGCCACCTGTGGAAGAAGACGATGATGAAGCCACGATGAATGACACGACCGAGAGGCTCAGTATGGGAACGCAGGCGTGTGGACCTGCATCGGAGCCACCTATGGAAAACGACCGCGAAGCCGCGAGGAGTGGCACGAGCGTGAGGTGAAGTGTAGCAAGGCTGGCATGATGAGCGGCATCTTAGCCACCTGTGGAAGAAGACGACGATGAGGCCTCTATGAATGACACGACCGAGAGGCACAGTATGGGAACGCATGCGTGTTAACCTGCATCGGAGCCACCTATGGAAAACGACCAAGACACCGCGAGGAGTGGCACGAGCGCGAGGTCAAGTGTAGGAAGGCTGGCATGATGAGCTGCATCTTACCCACCTGTGGAAGAAGACGACGATGAATCCACTATGAATGACACGACCGAGAGGCGCAGTATGGGAACGCAGGCGTGTTGACCTGTATCGGAGCCACCTATGGAAAACGACCGCGAAGCCGCGAGGATTGGCACGAGCGCGAGGCGAAGTGTAGGAAGGCTGGCATGATGAGCGGCATCTTAGCCACCTGTGGAAGCAGACGACGATGAAGCGACTATGAATGACACGACCGAGAGGCGCAGTATGGGAACGCAGGCGTGTTGACCTGCATCGGAGCCAAATATGGAAAACGATGGCGAAGCCGCGAGGATTGGCACGAGCGCGAGGCGAAGTGTAGGAAGGCTGGCATGATGAGCGGCATCTTAGCCACCTGTGGAAGAAGACGATGATGAAGCCACGATGAATGGCACGACCGAGAGGCGCAGTGTGGGAACGCAGGTGTGTGGACCTGCATCGGAGCCACCTATGGAAAACGATGGCGAAGCCGCGAGGAGTGGCACGAGTGCGAGGCGAAGTGTAGGAAGGCTGGCATGATGAGCGGCATCTTAGCCACCTATGGAAGAAGACGACAATGAAGCCACTATGAATGACACGACCGAGAGGCGCAGTATGGGAACGCAGGCGTCTTGACCTGCATCGGAGCCACCTATGGAAAACGATGGCGAAGCCGCGAGGAGTGGCACGAGCGCGAGGCAAAGTGTAGGAAGGCTGGCATAAAGTGCGGCATCTTATCCACCTGCGGAAGAAGACGACGATGAAGCCACGATGAAGGACACGACCGAGAAGTGCAGTATGGGAACGCAGGCGTGTGGACCTGCATCAGAACCACCTATGGAAAACGACCGCGAAGCTGCGAGGAGTGGCACGATCGCGAGGCGAAGTGTAGGAAGTCTGGCATGATGAGCGGCATCCTAGCCACCTGTGGAAGAAGACGACGATGAAGCCACTATGATTGACAAGACCTAGAGGCGTAGTATGGGAACGCAAGCATGTTGACCTGCATAGGTGCCACCTATGGAAAACGACCGCGAAGCCGCGAGGAGCGGCACGAGTGCGAGGCGAAGTGTAGGAAGGCTGGCATGATGAGCGGCATCTTAGCCACCTGTGGAAGAAGACGATGATGAAGCCACGATGAATGACACGACCGAGAGGCGCAGTATGGGAACGCAGGCGTGTTGACCTGCATCGGAGCCACCTACGGAAGATGACCGCGAAGCCGCGAGGAGTGGCACGAGCGCGAGGCGAAGCGTAGGAAGGCTGGCATGATGAGCGGCATCTTAGCCACCTGTGCAAGAAGACGACGATGAACCCACTATGAATGACACGACCGAGAGGCGCAGTATGGGAACGCAGGCGTGTTGAGCTGCATAGGAGCCACCTATGGAAAACGACCGCGAAGCCGCGAGGAGTGGCACGAGCGCGAGGCGAAGTGCAGGAAGGCTGGCATGATGAGCGGCATCTTAGACACCTGTGGAAGAAGACGACGATGAAACCACGATGAATGACACGACCGAGAGGCGCAGGATGAGAACGCAGGCGTGTTCCCCTGCATCGGAGCCACCTATGGAAAACGACCGCGAAGGCGCGAAGATTGGCACGAGCGCGAGGCGAAGTGTAGGAAGGCTGGCATGATGAGCGGCATCTTAGCCACCTGTGGAAGAAGATGACGATGATGCCACTATGAATGACAGGACCGAGAGGCGCAGTATGGGAATGCAGGCGTGTTCACCTGCATCGGAGCCACCTATGGAAAACGACCGCGAAGCCGCGAGGATTGGCACGAGCGCGAGGCGAAGTGTAGCAGGGCTGGCATGATGAGCTGCATCTTACCCACCTGTGGAAGAAGACGACGATGAATCCACTATGAAAGACACGACCGAGAGGCGCAGTATGGGAACGCAGGCGTGTTGACCTGTATCGGAGCCACCTATGGAAAACGACCGCGAAGCCGCGAGGATTGGCACGAGCGCGAGGCGAAGTGTAGGAAGGCTGGCATGATGAGCGGCATCTTAGCCACCTGTGGAAGCAGACGACGATGAAGCGACTATGAATGACACGACCGAGAGGCTCAGTATGGGAACGCAGGCGTGTTGACCTGCATCGGAGCCACATATGGAAAACGATGGCGAAGCCGCGAGGATTGGCACGAGCGCGAGGCGAAGTGTAGGAAGGCTGGCATGATGTGCGGCATCTTATCTACCTGCGGAAGAAGACGACGATGAAGCCACGATGAATGACACGACCGAGATGTGCATTATGGGAACGCAGGCGTGTGGACCTGCATCAAAGCCACCTATGGAAAACGACCGCGAAGCCGCGAGGAGCCACCTGCATCGGAGCCAGCTACGGAAAACGACCGCGAAGCTGCGCGGAGTGGCACGAGCGCGAGGCGAAGTGTAGGAAGCCTGGCATGATGAGCGGACTTAGCCACCTGTGGAAGAAGACGACGATGAAGCCACTATGATTGACACGACCTAGAGGCGTAGTATGGGAACGCAAGCGTGTTGACCTGCATTGGTGCCACCTATGGAAAATGACCGCGAAGCCGCGAGGAGTGGCACCAGTGCGAGGCGAAGTGTGGGAAGGCTGGCATGATGAGCGGCATCTTAGCCACCTGTGGAAGAAGACGATGATGAAGCCACGATGAATGACACGACCGAGAGGCGCAGTATGGGAACGCAGGCGTGTTGACCTGCATCGGAGCCACCTACGGAAGATGACCGCGAAGCCGCGAGGAGTGGCACGAGTGCGCGGCGAAGTGTAGGAAGGCTGGCATGATGAGCGGCATCTTAGCCACCTGTGGAAGAAGACGATGATGAAGCCACGATGAATGACACGACCGAGAGGCTCAGTATGGGAACGCAGGCGTGTGGACCTGCATCGGAGCCACGTATGGAAAACGACCGCGAAGCCGCGAGGAGTGGCACGAGCGTGAGGTGAAGTGTAGCAAGGCTGGCATGATGAGCGGCATCTTAGCCACCTGTGCAAGAAGACGACGATGAACCCACTATGAATGACACGACCGAGAGGCGCAGTATGGGAACGCAGGCGTGTTGAGCTGCATAGGAGCCACCTATGGAAAACGACCGCGAAGCCGCGAGGAGTGGCACGAGCGCGAGGCGAAGTGCAGGAAGGCTGGCATGATGAGCGGCATCTTAGACACCTGTGGAAGAAGACGACGATGAAACCACGATGAATGACACGACCGAGAGGCGCAGGATGAGAACGCAGGCGTGTTCCCCTGCATCGGAGACACCTATGGAAAACGACCGCGAAGGCGCGTAGATTGGCACGAGCGCGAGGCGAAGTGTAGGAAGGCTGGCATGATGAGTGGCATCTTAGCCACCTGTGGAAGAAGATGACGATGATGCCACTATGAATGACAGGACCGAGAGGCGCAGTATGGGAATGCAGGCGTGTTCACCTGCATCGGAGCCACCTATGGAAAACGGCTGCGAAGCCGCGAGGATTGGCACGAGCGCGAGGCGAAGTGTAGCAGGGCTGGCATGATGAGCGGCATCTTAGCCACCTGTGGAAGCAGACGACGATGAAGCGACTATGAATGACACGACCGAAAAGCGCAGTATAGGAACGCAGGCGTGTGGACCTGCATCTGAGCCACCTATGGAAAACGACCGCGAAGCCGCGAGGAGTGGCACGAGCGTGAGGTGAAATGTAGGAAGGCTGGCATGATGAGCGGCATCTTAGCCACCTGTGGAAGAAGACGACGATGAGGCCTCTATGAATGACACGACCGAGAGGCACAGTATGGGAACGCATGCGTGTTAACCTGCATCGGAGCCACCTATGGAAAACGACCAAGACACCGCGAGGAGTGGCACGAGCGCGAGGTCAAGTGTAGGAAGGCTGGCATGATGAGCTGCATCTTACCCACCTGTGGAAGAAGACGACGATGAATCCACTATGAATGACACGACCGAGAGGCGCAGTATGGGAACGCAGGCGTGTTGACCTGTATCGGAGCCACCTATGGAAAACGACCGCGAAGCCGCGAGGATTGGCACGAGCGCGAGGCGAAGTGTAGGAAGGCTGGCATGATGAGCGGCATCTTAGCCACCTGTGGAAGCAGACGACGATGAAGCGACTATGAATGACACGACCGAGAGGCGCAGTATGGGAACGCAGGCGTGTTGACCTGCATCGGAGCCAAATATGGAAAACGATGGCGAAGCCGCGAGGATTGGCACGAGCGCGAGGCGAAGTGTAGGAAGGCTGGCATGATGAGCGGCATCTTAGCCACCTGTGGAAGAAGACGATGATGAAGCCACGATGAATGGCACGACCGAGAGGCGCGGTGTGGGAACGCAGGTGTGTGGACCTGCATCGGAGCCACCTATGGAAAACGATGGCGAAGCCGCGAGGAGTGGCACGAGTGCGAGGCGAAGTGTAGGAAGGCTGGCATGATGAGCGGCATCTTAGCCACCTATGGAAGAAGACGACAATGAAGCCACTATGAATGACACGACCGAGAGGCGCAGTATGGGAACGCAGGCGTCTTGACCTGCATCGGAGCCACCTATGGAAAACGATGGCGAAGCCGCGAGGAGTGGCACGAGCGCGAGGCAAAGTGTAGGAAGGCTGGCATAAAGTGCGGCATCTTATCCACCTGCGGAAGAAGACGACGATGAAGCCACGATGAAGGACACGACCGAGAAGTGCAGTATGGGAACGCAGGCGTGTGGACCTGCATCAGAGCCACCTATGGAAAACGACCGCGAAGCTGCGAGGAGTGGCACGAGCGCGAGGCGAAGTGTAGGAAGTCTGGCATGATGAGCGGCATCCTAGCCACCTGTGGAAGAAGACGACGATGAAGCCACTATGATTGACAAGACCTAGAGGCGTAGTATGGGAACGCAAGCGTGTTGACCTGCATAGGTGCCACCTATGGAAAACGACCGCGAAGCCGCGAGGAGCGGCACGAGTGCGAGGCGAAGTGTAGGAAGGCTGGCATGATGAGCGGCATCTTAGCCACCTGTGGAAGAAGACGATGATGAAGCCACGATGAATGACACGACCGAGAGGCGCAGTATGGGAACGCAGGCGTGTTGACCTGCATCGGAGCCACCTACGGAAGATGACCGCGAAGCCGCGAGGAGTGGCACGAGCGCGAGGCGAAGCGTAGGAAGGCTGGCATGATGAGCGGCATCTTAGCCACCTGTGCAAGAAGACGACGATGAACCCACTATGAATGACACGACCGAGAGGCGCAGTATGGGAACGCAGGCGTGTTGAGCTGCATAGGAGCCACCTATGGAAAACGACCGCGAAGCCGCGAGGAGTGGCACGAGCGCGAGGCGAAGTGCAGGAAGGCTGGCATGATGAGCGGCATCTTAGACACCTGTGGAAGAAGACGACGATGAAACCACGATGAATGACACGACCGAGAGGCGCAGGATGTGAACGCAGGCGTGTTCCCCTGCATCGGAGCCACCTATGGAAAACGACCGCGAAGGCGCGAAGATTGGCACGAGCGCGAGGCGAAGTGTAGGAAGGCTGGCATGATGAGCGGCATCTTAGCCACCTGTGGAAGAAGATGACGATGATGCCACTATGAATGACAGGACCGAGAGGCGCAGTATGGGAATGCAGGCGTGTTCACCTGCATCGGAGCCACCTATGGAAAACGACCGCGAAGCCGCGAGGATTGGCACGAGCGCGAGGCGAAGTGTAGCAGGGCTGGCATGATGAGCTGCATCTTACCCACCTGTGGAAGAAGACGACGATGAATCCACTATGAAAGACACGACCGAGAGGCGCAGTATGGGAACGCAGGCGTATTGACCTGTATCGGAGCCACCTATGGAAAACGACCGCGAAGCCGCGAGGATTGGCACGAGCGCGAGGCGAAGTGTAGGAAGGCTGGCATGATGAGCGGCATCTTAGCCACCTGTGGAAGCAGACGACGATGAAGCGACTATGAATGACACGACTGAGAGGCGCAGTATGGGAACGCAGGCGCGTTGACCTGCATCGGAGCCACATATGGAAAACGATGGCGAAGCCGCGAGGATTGGCACGAGCGCGAGGCGAAGTGTAGGAAGGCTGGCATGATGAGCGGCATCTTAGCCACCTGTGGAAGAAGACGATGATGAAGCCACGATGAATGACACGACCGAGAGGCGCAGGATGAGAACGCAGGCGTGTTCCCCTGCATCGGAGACACCTATGGAAAACGACCGCGAAGGCGCGTAGATTGGCACGAGCGCGAGGCGAAGTGTAGGAAGGCTGGCATGATGAGTGGCATCTTAGCCACCTGTGGAAGAAGATGACGATGATGCCACTATGAATGACAGGACCGAGAGGCGCAGTATGGGAATGCAGGCGTGTTCACCTGCATCGGAGCCACCTATGGAAAACGGCTGCGAAGCCGCGAGGATTGGCACGAGCGCGAGGCGAAGTGTAGCAGGGCTGGCATGATGAGCGGCATCTTAGCCACCTGTGGAAGCAGACGACGATGAAGCGACTATGAATGACACGACCGAAAAGCGCAGTATAGGAACGCAGGCGTGTGGACCTGCATCTGAGCCACCTATGGAAAACGACCGCGAAGCCGCGAGGAGTGGCACGAGCGTGAGGTGAAATGTAGGAAGGCTGGCATGATGAGCGGCATCTTAGCCACCTGTGGAAGAAGACGACGATGAGGCCTCTATGAATGACACGACCGAGAGGCACAGTATGGGAACGCATGCGTGTTAACCTGCATCGGAGCCACCTATGGAAAACGACCAAGACACCGCGAGGAGTGGCACGAGCGCGAGGTCAAGTGTAGGAAGGCTGGCATGATGAGCTGCATCTTACCCACCTGTGGAAGAAGACGACGATGAATCCACTATGAAAGACACGACCGAGAGGCGCAGTATGGGAACGCAGGCGTATTGACCTGTATCGGAGCCACCTATGGAAAACGACCGCGAAGCCGCGAGGATTGGCACGAGCGCGAGGCGAAGTGTAGGAAGGCTGGCATGATGAGCGGCATCTTAGCCACCTGTGGAAGCAGACGACGATGAAGCGACTATGAATGACACGACTGAGAGGCGCAGTATGGGAACGCAGGCGCGTTGACCTGCATCGGAGCCACATATGGAAAACGATGGCGAAGCCGCGAGGATTGGCACGAGCGCGAGGCGAAGTGTAGGAAGGCTGGCATGATGAGCGGCATCTTAGCCACCTGTGGAAGAAGACGATGATGAAGCCACGATGAATGACACGACCGAGAGGCGCAGGATGAGAACGCAGGCGTGTTCCCCTGCATCGGAGACACCTATGGAAAACGACCGCGAAGGCGCGTAGATTGGCACGAGCGCGAGGCGAAGTGTAGGAAGGCTGGCATGATGAGTGGCATCTTAGCCACCTGTGGAAGAAGATGACGATGATGCCACTATGAATGACAGGACCGAGAGGCGCAGTATGGGAATGCAGGCGTGTTCACCTGCATCGGAGCCACCTATGGAAAACGGCTGCGAAGCCGCGAGGATTGGCACGAGCGCGAGGCGAAGTGTAGCAGGGCTGGCATGATGAGCGGCATCTTAGCCACCTGTGGAAGCAGACGACGATGAAGCGACTATGAATGACACGACCGAAAAGCGCAGTATAGGAACGCAGGCGTGTGGACCTGCATCTGAGCCACCTATGGAAAACGACCGCGAAGCCGCGAGGAGTGGCACGAGCGTGAGGTGAAATGTAGGAAGGCTGGCATGATGAGCGGCATCTTAGCCACCTGTGGAAGAAGACGACGATGAGGCCTCTATGAATGACACGACCGAGAGGCACAGTATGGGAACGCATGCGTGTTAACCTGCATCGGAGCCACCTATGGAAAACGACCAAGACACCGCGAGGAGTGGCACGAGCGCGAGGTCAAGTGTAGGAAGGCTGGCATGATGAGCTGCATCTTACCCACCTGTGGAAGAAGACGACGATGAATCCACTATGAATGACACGACCGAGAGGCGCAGTATGGGAACGCAGGCGTGTTGACCTGTATCGGAGCCACCTATGGAAAACGACCGCGAAGCCGCGAGGATTGGCACGAGCGCGAGGCGAAGTGTAGGAAGGCTGGCATGATGAGCGGCATCTTAGCCACCTGTGGAAGCAGACGACGATGAAGCGACTATGAATGACACGACCGAGAGGCGCAGTATGGGAACGCAGGCGTGTTGACCTGCATCGGAGCCAAATATGGAAAACGATGGCGAAGCCGCGAGGATTGGCACGAGCGCGAGGCGAAGTGTAGGAAGGCTGGCATGATGAGCGGCATCTTAGCCACCTGTGGAAGAAGACGATGATGAAGCCACGATGAATGGCACGACCGAGAGGCGCGGTGTGGGAACGCAGGTGTGTGGACCTGCATCGGAGCCACCTATGGAAAACGATGGCGAAGCCGCGAGGAGTGGCACGAGTGCGAGGCGAAGTGTAGGAAGGCTGGCATGATGAGCGGCATCTTAGCCACCTATGGAAGAAGACGACAATGAAGCCACTATGAATGACACGACCGAGAGGCGCAGTATGGGAACGCAGGCGTCTTGACCTGCATCGGAGCCACCTATGGAAAACGATGGCGAAGCCGCGAGGAGTGGCACGAGCGCGAGGCAAAGTGTAGGAAGGCTGGCATAAAGTGCGGCATCTTATCCACCTGCGGAAGAAGACGACGATGAAGCCACGATGAAGGACACGACCGAGAAGTGCAGTATGGGAACGCAGGCGTGTGGACCTGCATCAGAGCCACCTATGGAAAACGACCGCGAAGCTGCGAGGAGTGGCACGAGCGCGAGGCGAAGTGTAGGAAGTCTGGCATGATGAGCGGCATCCTAGCCACCTGTGGAAGAAGACGACGATGAAGCCACTATGATTGACAAGACCTAGAGGCGTAGTATGGGAACGCAAGCGTGTTGACCTGCATAGGTGCCACCTATGGAAAACGACCGCGAAGCCGCGAGGAGCGGCACGAGTGCGAGGCGAAGTGTAGGAAGGCTGGCATGATGAGCGGCATCTTAGCCACCTGTGGAAGAAGACGATGATGAAGCCACGATGAATGACACGACCGAGAGGCGCAGTATGGGAACGCAGGCGTGTTGACCTGCATCGGAGCCACCTACGGAAGATGACCGCGAAGCCGCGAGGAGTGGCACGAGCGCGAGGCGAAGCGTAGGAAGGCTGGCATGATGAGCGGCATCTTAGCCACCTGTGCAAGAAGACGACGATGAACCCACTATGAATGACACGACCGAGAGGCGCAGTATGGGAACGCAGGCGTGTTGAGCTGCATAGGAGCCACCTATGGAAAACGACCGCGAAGCCGCGAGGAGTGGCACGAGCGCGAGGCGAAGTGCAGGAAGGCTGGCATGATGAGCGGCATCTTAGACACCTGTGGAAGAAGACGACGATGAAACCACGATGAATGACACGACCGAGAGGCGCAGGATGTGAACGCAGGCGTGTTCCCCTGCATCGGAGCCACCTATGGAAAACGACCGCGAAGGCGCGAAGATTGGCACGAGCGCGAGGCGAAGTGTAGGAAGGCTGGCATGATGAGCGGCATCTTAGCCACCTGTGGAAGAAGATGACGATGATGCCACTATGAATGACAGGACCGAGAGGCGCAGTATGGGAATGCAGGCGTGTTCACCTGCATCGGAGCCACCTATGGAAAACGACCGCGAAGCCGCGAGGATTGGCACGAGCGCGAGGCGAAGTGTAGCAGGGCTGGCATGATGAGCTGCATCTTACCCACCTGTGGAAGAAGACGACGATGAATCCACTATGAAAGACACGACCGAGAGGCGCAGTATGGGAACGCAGGCGTATTGACCTGTATCGGAGCCACCTATGGAAAACGACCGCGAAGCCGCGAGGATTGGCACGAGCGCGAGGCGAAGTGTAGGAAGGCTGGCATGATGAGCGGCATCTTAGCCACCTGTGGAAGCAGACGACGATGAAGCGACTATGAATGACACGACTGAGAGGCGCAGTATGGGAACGCAGGCGCGTTGACCTGCATCGGAGCCACATATGGAAAACGATGGCGAAGCCGCGAGGATTGGCACGAGCGCGAGGCGAAGTGTAGGAAGGCTGGCATGATGAGCGGCATCTTAGCCACCTGTGGAAGAAGACGATGATGAAGCCACGATGAATGACACGACCGAGAGGCGCAGTGTGGGAACGCAGGTGTGTGGACCTGCATCGGAGCCACCTATGGAAAACGATGGCGAAGCCGCGAGGAGTGGCACGAGCGCGAGGCGAAGTGTAGGAAGGCTGGCATGATGTGCGGCATCTTATCCACCTGCGGAAGAAGACGACGATGAAGCCACGATGAATGACACGACCGAGAAGTGCATTATGGGAACGCAGGCGTGTGGACCTGCATCAAAGCCACCTATGGAAAACGACCGCGAAGCCGCGAGGAGCCACCTGCATCGGAGCCAGCTACGGAAAACGACCGCGAAGCTGCGCGTAGTGGCACGAGCGCGAGGCGAAGTGTAGGAAGCCTGGCATGATGAGCGGACTTAGCCACCTGTGGAAGAAGACGACGATGAAGCCACTATGATTGACACGACCTAGAGGCGTAGTATGGGAACGCAAGCGTGTTGACCTGCATTGGTGCCACCTATGGAAAATGACCGCGAAGCCGCGAGGAGTGGCACCAGTGCGAGGCGAAGTGTGGGAAGGCTGGCATGATGAGCGGCATCTTAGCCACCTGTGGAAGAAGACGATGATGAAGCCACGATGAATGACACGACCGAGAGGCGCAGTATGGGAACGCAGGCGTGTTGACCTGCATCGGAGCCACCTACGGAAGATGACCGCGAAGCCGCGAGGAGTGGCACGAGGGCGAGGCGAAGCGTAGGAAGGCTGGCATGATGAGCGGCATCTTAGCCACCTGTGCAGGAAGACGACGATAAACCCACTATGAATGACACGACCGAGAGGCGCAGTATGGGAACGCAGGCGTGTTGAGCTGCATAGGAGCCACCTATGGAAAACGACCGCGAAGCCGCGAGGAGTGGCACGAGCGCGAGGCGAAGTGCAGGAAGGCTGGCATGATGAGCGGCATCTTAGACACCTTTGGAAGAAGACGACGATGAAACCACGATGAATGACACGACCGAGAGGCGCAGGATGAGAACGCAGGCGTGTTCCGCTGCATCGAAGCCACCTATGGAAAACGACCGCGAAGGCGCGAGGATTGGCACGAGCGCGAGCCGAAGTGTAGGAAGGCTGGCATGATGAGCGGCATCTTAGCCTCCTGTGGAAGAAGATGACGATGATGCCACTATGAATGATAGGACCGAGAGGCGCAGTATGGGAATGCAGGCGTGTTCACCTGCATCGGAGCCACCTATGGAAAACGACCGCGAAGCCGCGAGGAGTGGCACCAGCGCGAGGCGAAGTGTAGGAAGGCTGGCATGACGTGCGGCATCTTATCCACCTGCGGAAGAAGACGACGACGAAGCCACGATGAATGACACGACCGAGAAGTGCAGTATGGGAACGCAGGCGTGTGGACCTGCATCGGAGCCACCTATGGAAAACGACCGCGAAGCCGCGAGGAGTGGCACGAGCGTGAGGTGAAGTGTAGGAAGGCTGGCATGATGAGCGGCATCTTAGCCACCTGTGGAAGAAGACGACGATGAGGCCTCTATGAATGACACGACCGAGAGGCACAGTATGGGAACGCAGGCGTGTTAACCTGCATCGGAGCCACCTATGGAAAACGACCAAGACACCGCGAGGAGTGGCACGAGCGCGAGGTCAAGTGTAGGAAGGCTGGCATGATGAGCTGCATCTTACCCACCTGTGGAAGAAGACGACGATGAATCCACTATGAATGACACGACCGAGAGGCGCAGTATGGGAACGCAGGCGTGTTGACCTGTATCGGAGCCACCTATGGAAAACGACCGCGAAGCCGCGACGATTGGCACGAGCGCGAGGCGAAGTGTAGGAAGGCTGGCATGATGAGCGGCATCTTAGCCACCTGTGGAAGAAGACGACGATGAAGCGACTATGATTGACACGACCGAGAGGCGCAGTATGGGAACGCAGGCGTGTTGACCTGCATCGGAGCCACATATGGAAAACGACCGCGAAGCCGCGAGGAGTGGCACGAGTGCGAGGCGAAGTGTAGGAAGGCTGGCATGATGAGCGGCATCTTAGCCACCAGTGGAAGAAGACGACAATGAAGCCACTATGAATGACACAATCGAGAGGCGCAGTATCGGAACGCAGGCGTCTTGACCTGCATCGGAGCCACCTATGGAAAACGATGGCGAAGCCGCGAGGATTGGCACGAGCGCGAGGCGAAGTGTAGGAAGGCTGCCATGATGAGCGGCATCTTAGCCACCTGTGGAAGAAGACGATGATGAAGCCACGATGAATGACACGACCGAGAGGCGCAGTGTGGGAACGCAGGTGTGTGGACCTGCATCGGAGCCACCTATGGAAAACGATGGCGAAGCCGCGAGGAGTGGCACGAGCGCGAGGCGAAGTGTAGGAAGGCTGGCATGATGTGCGGCATCTTATCCACCTGCGGAAGAAGACGACGATGAAGCCACGATGAATGACACGACCGAGAAGTGCAGTATGGGAACGCAGGCGTGTGGACCTGCATCAGAGCCACCTATGGAAAACGACCGCGAAGCCGCGAGGAGCCACCTGCATCGGAGCCACCTATGGAAAACGATGGCGAAGCCGCGAGGAGTGGCACGAGCACGAGGCGAAGTGTAGGAAGCCTGGCATGATGAGCGGCCTTAGCCACCTGTGGAAGAAGACGACGATGAAGCCACTGTGATTGACACGACCTAGAGGCGTAGTATGGGAACGCAGGCGTCTTGACCTGCATCGGGGCCACCTATGGAAAACGACCGCGAAGCCGCGAGGAGTGGCACGAGCGCGAGGCGAAGTGCAGGAAGGCTGGCATGATGAGCGGCATCTTAGACACCTGTGGAAGAAGACGACGATGAAGCCACGATGAATGACACGACCGAGAGGCGCAGGATGAGAACGCAGGCGTGTTCCCCTGCATCGGAGCCACCTATGGAAAACGACCGCGAAGGCGCGAGGATTGGCACGAGCGCGAGGCGAAGTGTAGGAAGGCTGGCATGATGAGCGGCATCTTAGCCACCTGTGGAAGAAGATGACGATGATGCCACTATGAATGACAGGACCGAGATGCGCAGTCTGGGAATGCAGGCGTGTTCACCTGCATCAGAGCCACCTATGGAAAACGACCGCGAAGCCGCGAGGATTGGCACGAGCGCGAGGCGAAGTGTAACAAGGCTGGCATCATGAGCGGCATCTTAGCCACCTGTGGAAGCAGACGACGATGAAGCGACTATGAATGACACGACCCAGAAGCGCAGTATGGGAACGCAGGCGTGTGGACCTGCATCGGAGCCACCTATGGAAAACGGCCGCGAAGCCGCGAGGAGTGGCACGAGCGTGAGGTGAAGTGTAGGAAGGCTGGCATGTTGAGCGGCATCTTAGCCACCTGTGGAAGAAGACGACGATGAAGCCTCTATGAATGACACGACCGAGAGGCGCAGTATGGGAACGCAGGCGTGTTAACCTGCATCGGAGCCACCTATGGAAAACGACCCAGTCACCGCGAGGAGTGGCACGAGCGCGAGGTCAAATGTAGGAAGGCTGGCATGATGAGCTGCATCTTACCCACCTGTGGAAGAAGACGACGATGAAGCCACTATGAATGACACGACCGAGAGGCGCAGTATGCGAACGCAGGCGTGTTGACCTGTATCGGAGCCACCTATGGAAAACGACCGCGAAGCCGCGAGGATTGGCACGAGCGCGAGGCGAAGTGTAGTAAGGCTGGCATGATGAGCGGCATCTTAGCCACCTGTGGAAGAAGACGACGATGAAGCGACTACGAATGACACGACCGAGAGGCGCAGTATCGGAACGCAGGCGTCTTGACCTGCATCGGAGCCACCTATGGAAAACGATGGCGAAGCCGCGAGAATTGGCACGAGCGCGAGGCGAAGTGTAGGAAGGCTGCCATGATGAGCGGCATCTTAGCCACCTGTGGAAGAAGACGATGATGAAGCCACGATGAATGACACGACCGAGAGGCGCAGTGTGGGAACGCAGGTGTGTGGACCTGCATCGGAGCCAGCTATGGAAAACGATGGCGAAGCCGCGAGGAGTGGCACGAGCGCGAGGCGAAATGTAGGAAGGCTGGCATGATGTGCGGCATCTTATCCACCTGCGGAAGAAGACGACGATGAAGCCACGATGAATGACACGACCGAGAAGTGCAGTATGGGAACGCAGGCGTGTGGACCTGCATCAGAGCCACCTATGGAAAACGACCGCGAAGCCGCGAGGAGCCACCTGCATCGGAGTCACCTATGGAAAACGATGGCGAAGCCGCGAGGAGTGGCACGAGCGCGAGGCGAAGTGTAGGAAGCCTGGCATGATGAGCGGCCTTAGCCACCTGTGGAAGACGACGATGAAGCCACTGTGATTGACACGACCTAGAGCCGTAGTATGGGAACGCAAGCGTGTTGACCTGCATAGGTGCCACCTATGGAAAATGACCGCGAAGCCGCGACGAGTGGCACGAGTGCGAGGCGAAGTGTAGGAAGGCTGGCATGATGAGCGGCATCTTAGCCACCTGTGGAAGAAGACGACAATGAAGCCACTATGAATGACACGAGCGAGAGGCGCAGTATGGGAACGCAGGCGTCTTGACCTGCATCGGGGCCACCTATGGAAAACGACCGCGAAGCCGCGAGGAGTGGCATGAGCGCGAGGCGAAGTGCAGGAAGGCTGGCATGATGAGCGGCATCTTAGACACCTGTGGAAGAAGACGACGATGAAGCCACGATGAATGACACGACCGAGAGGCGCAGGATGAGAACGCAGGCGTGTTCCCCTGCATCGGAGCCACCTATGGAAAACGACCGCGAAGGCGCGAGGATTGGCACGAGCGCGAGGCGAAGTGTAGGAAGGCTGGCATGATGAGCGGCATCTTAGCCACCTGTGGAAGAAGATGACGATGATGCCACTATGAATGACAGGACCGAGATGCGCAGTCTGGGAATGCAGGCGTGTTCACCTGCATCGGAGCCACCTATGGAAAACGACCGCGAAGCCGCGAGGATTGGCACGAGCGCGAGGCGAAGTGTAACAAGGCTGGCATGATGAGCGGCATCTTAGCCACCTGTGGAAGCAGACGACGATGAAGCGACTATGAATGACACGACCGAGAAGCGCAGTATGGGAACGCAGGCGTGTGGACCTGCATCGGAGCCACCTATGGAAAACGACCGCGAAGCCGCGAGGAGTGGCACGAGCGTGAGGTGAAGTGTAGGAAGGCTGGCATGATGAGCGGCATCTTAGCCACCTGTGGAAGAAGACGACGATGAAGCCTCTATGAATGACACGACCGAGAGGCGCAGTATGGGAACGCAGGCGTGTTAACCTGCATCGGAGCCACCTATGGAAAACGACCCAGTCACCGCGAGGAGTGGCACGAGCGCGAGGTCAAATGTAGGAAGGCTGGCATGATGAGCTGCATCTTACCCACCTGTGGAAGAAGACGACGATGAAGCCACTATGAATGACACGACCGAGAGGCGCAGTATGGGAACGCAGGCGTGTTGACCTGTATCGGAGCCACCTATGGAAAACGACCGCGAAGCCGCGAGGATTGGCACGAGCGCGAGGCGAAGTGTAGTAAGGCTGGCATGATGAGCGGCATCTTAGCCACCTGTGGAAGAAGACGACGATGAAGCGACTATGAATGACACGACCGAGAGGCGCAGTATCGGAACGCAGGCGTCTTGACCTGCATCGGAGCCACCTATGGAAAACGATGGCGAAGCCGCGAGGATTGGCACGAGCGCGAGGCGAAGTGTAGGAAGGCTGCCATGATGAGCGGCATCTTAGCCACCTGTGGAAGAAGACGATGATGAAGCCACGATGAATGACACGACCGAGAGGCGCAGTGTGGGAACGCAGGTGTGTGGACCTGCATCGGAGCCACCTATGGAAAACGATGCCGAAGCCGCGAGGAGTGGCACGAGCGCGAGGCGAAGTGTAGGAAGGCTGGCATGATGTGCGGCATCTTATCCACCTGCGGAAGAAGACGACGATGAAGCCACGATGAATGACACGACCGAGAAGTGCAGTATGGGAACGCAGGCGTGTGGACCTGCATCAGAGCCACCTATGCAAAACGACCGCGAAGCCGCGAGGAGCCACCTGCATCGGAGCCACCTATGGAAAACGATGGCGAAGCCGCGAGGAGTGGCACGAGCGCGAGGCGAAGTGTAGGAAGCCTGGCATGATGAGCGGCCTTAGCCACCTGTGGAAGAAGACGACGATGAAGCCACTGTGATTGACACGACCTAGAGGCGTAGTATGGGAACGCAAGCGTGTTGACCTGCATAGGTGCCACCTATGGAAAATGACCGCGAAGCCGCGACGAGTGGCACGAGTGCGAGGCGAAGTGTAGGAAGGCTGGCATGATGAGCGGCATCTTAGCCACCTGTGGAAGAAGACGACGATGAAGCCACGATGAATGACACGACCGAGAGGCGCAGGATGAGAACGCAGGCGTGTTCCCCTGCATCGGAGCCACCTATGGAAAACGACCGCGAAGGCGCGAGGATTGGCACGAGCGCGAGGCGAAGTGTAGGAAGGCTGGCATGATGAGCGGCATCTTAGCCACCTGTGGAAGAAGATGACGATGATGCCACTATGAATGACAGGACCGAGATGCGCAGTCTGGGAATGCAGGCGTGTTCACCTGCATCAGAGCCACCTATGGAAAACGACCGCGAAGCCGCGAGGATTGGCACGAGCGCGAGGCGAAGTGTAACAAGGCTGGCATCATGAGCGGCATCTTAGCCACCTGTGGAAGCAGACGACGATGAAGCGACTATGAATGACACGACCCAGAAGCGCAGTATGGGAACGCAGGCGTGTGGACCTGCATCGGAGCCACCTATGGAAAACGGCCGCGAAGCCGCGAGGAGTGGCACGAGCGTGAGGTGAAGTGTAGGAAGGCTGGCATGTTGAGCGGCATCTTAGCCACCTGTGGAAGAAGACGACGATGAAGCCTCTATGAATGACACGACCGAGAGGCGCAGTATGGGAACGCAGGCGTGTTAACCTGCATCGGAGCCACCTATGGAAAACGACCCAGTCACCGCGAGGAGTGGCACGAGCGCGAGGTCAAATGTAGGAAGGCTGGCATGATGAGCTGCATCTTACCCACCTGTGGAAGAAGACGACGATGAAGCCACTATGAATGACACGACCGAGAGGCGCAGTATGCGAACGCAGGCGTGTTGACCTGTATCGGAGCCACCTATGGAAAACGACCGCGAAGCCGCGAGGATTGGCACGAGCGCGAGGCGAAGTGTAGTAAGGCTGGCATGATGAGCGGCATCTTAGCCACCTGTGGAAGAAGACGACGATGAAGCGACTACGAATGACACGACCGAGAGGCGCAGTATCGGAACGCAGGCGTCTTGACCTGCATCGGAGCCACCTATGGAAAACGATGGCGAAGCCGCGAGAATTGGCACGAGCGCGAGGCGAAGTGTAGGAAGGCTGCCATGATGAGCGGCATCTTAGCCACCTGTGGAAGAAGACGATGATGAAGCCACGATGAATGACACGACCGAGAGGCGCAGTGTGGGAACGCAGGTGTGTGGACCTGCATCGGAGCCAGCTATGGAAAACGATGGCGAAGCCGCGAGGAGTGGCACGAGCGCGAGGCGAAATGTAGGAAGGCTGGCATGATGTGCGGCATCTTATCCACCTGCGGAAGAAGACGACGATGAAGCCACGATGAATGACACGACCGAGAAGTGCAGTATGGGAACGCAGGCGTGTGGACCTGCATCAGAGCCACCTATGGAAAACGACCGCGAAGCCGCGAGGAGCCACCTGCATCGGAGTCACCTATGGAAAACGATGGCGAAGCCGCGAGGAGTGGCACGAGCGCGAGGCGAAGTGTAGGAAGCCTGGCATGATGAGCGGCCTTAGCCACCTGTGGAAGACGACGATGAAGCCACTGTGATTGACACGACCTAGAGCCGTAGTATGCGAACGCAAGCGTGTTGACCTGCATAGGTGCCACCTATGGAAAATGACCGCGAAGCCGCGACGAGTGGCACGAGTGCGAGGCGAAGTGTAGGAAGGCTGGCATGATGAGCGGCATCTTAGCCACCTGTGGAAGAAGACGACAATGAAGCCACTATGAATGACACGAGCGAGAGGCGCAGTATGGGAACGCAGGCGTCTTGACCTGCATCGGGGCCACCTATGGAAAACGACCGCGAAGCCGCGAGGAGTGGCATGAGCGCGAGGCGAAGTGCAGGAAGGCTGGCATGATGAGCGGCATCTTAGACACCTGTGGAAGAAGACGACGATGAAGCCACGATGAATGACACGACCGAGAGGCGCAGGATGAGAACGCAGGCGTGTTCCCCTGCATCGGAGCCACCTATGGAAAACGACCGCGAAGGCGCGAGGATTGGCACGAGCGCGAGGCGAAGTGTAGGAAGGCTGGCATGATGAGCGGCATCTTAGCCACCTGTGGAAGAAGATGACGATGATGCCACTATGAATGACAGGACCGAGATGCGCAGTCTGGGAATGCAGGCGTGTTCACCTGCATCGGAGCCACCTATGGAAAACGACCGCGAAGCCGCGAGGATTGGCACGAGCGCGAGGCGAAGTGTAACAAGGCTGGCATGATGAGCGGCATCTTAGCCACCTGTGGAAGCAGACGACGATGAAGCGACTATGAATGACACGACCGAGAAGCGCAGTATGGGAACGCAGGCGTGTGGACCTGCATCGGAGCCACCTATGGAAAACGACCGCGAAGCCGCGAGGAGTGGCACGAGCGTGAGGTGAAGTGTAGGAAGGCTGGCATGATGAGCGGCATCTTAGCCACCTGTGGAAGAAGACGACGATGAAGCCTCTATGAATGACACGACCGAGAGGCGCAGTATGGGAACGCAGGCGTGTTAACCTGCATCGGAGCCACCTATGGAAAACGACCCAGTCACCGCGAGGAGTGGCACGAGCGCGAGGTCAAATGTAGGAAGGCTGGCATGATGAGCTGCATCTTACCCACCTGTGGAAGAAGACGACGATGAAGCCACTATGAATGACACGACCGAGAGGCGCAGTATGGGAACGCAGGCGTGTTGACCTGTATCGGAGCCACCTATGGAAAACGACCGCGAAGCCGCGAGGATTGGCACGAGCGCGAGGCGAAGTGTAGTAAGGCTGGCATGATGAGCGGCATCTTAGCCACCTGTGGAAGAAGACGACGATGAAGCGACTATGAATGACACGACCGAGAGGCGCAGTATCGGAACGCAGGCGTCTTGACCTGCATCGGAGCCACCTATGGAAAACGATGGCGAAGCCGCGAGGATTGGCACGAGCGCGAGGCGAAGTGTAGGAAGGCTGCCATGATGAGCGGCATCTTAGCCACCTGTGGAAGAAGACGATGATGAAGCCACGATGAATGACACGACCGAGAGGCGCAGTGTGGGAACGCAGGTGTGTGGACCTGCATCGGAGCCACCTATGGAAAACGATGCCGAAGCCGCGAGGAGTGGCACGAGCGCGAGGCGAAGTGTAGGAAGGCTGGCATGATGTGCGGCATCTTATCCACCTGCGGAAGAAGACGACGATGAAGCCACGATGAATGACACGACCGAGAAGTGCAGTATGGGAACGCAGGCGTGTGGACCTGCATCAGAGCCACCTATGGAAAACGACCGCGAAGCCGCGAGGAGCCACCTGCATCGGAGCCACCTATGGAAAACGATGGCGAAGCCGCGAGGAGTGGCACGAGCGCGAGGCGAAGTGTAGGAAGCCTGGCATGATGAGCGGCCTTAGCCACCTGTGGAAGAAGACGACGATGAAGCCACTGTGATTGACACTACCTAGAGGCGTAGTATGGGAACGCAAGCGTGTTGACCTGCATAGGTGCCACCTATGGAAAATGACCGCGAAGCCGCGACGAGTGGCACGAGTGCGAGGCGAAGTGTAGGAAGGCTGGCATGATGAGCGGCATCTTAGCCACCTGTGGAAGAAGACGACAATGAAGCCACTATGAATGACACGAGCGAGAGGCGCAGTATGGGAACGCAGGCGTCTTGACCTCCATCGGGGCCACCTATGGAAAACGACCGCGAAGCCGCGAGGAGTGGCACGAGCGCGAGGCGAAGTGCAGGAAGGCTGGCATGATGAGCGGCATCTTAGACACCTGTGGAAGAAGACGACGATGAAGCCACGATGAATGACACGACCGAGAGGCGCAGGATGAGAACGCAGGCGTGTTCCCCTGCATCGGAGCCACCTATGGAAAACGACCGCGAAGGCTCGAGGATTGGCACGAGCGCGAGGCGAAGTGTAGGAAGGCTGGCATGATGAGCGGCATCTTAGCCACCTGTGGAAGAAGATGACGATGATGCCACTATGAATGACAGGACCGAGATGCGCAGTCTGGGAATGCAGGCGTGTTCACCTGCATCGGAGCCACCTATGGAAAACGACCGCGAAGCCGCGAGGATTGGCACGAGCGCGAGGCGAAGTGTAACAAGGCTGGCATGATGAGCGGCATCTTAGCCACCTGTGGAAGCAGACGACGATGAAGCGACTATGAATGACACGACCGAGAAGCGCAGTATGGGAACGCAGGCGTGTGGACCTGCATCGGAGCCACCTATGGAAAACGACCGCGAAGCCGCGAGGAGTGGCACGAGCGTGAGGTGAAGTGTAGGAAGGCTGGCATGATGAGCGGCATCTTAGCCACCTGTGGAAGAAGACGACGATGAAGCCTCTATGAATGACACGACCGAGAGGCGCAGTATGGGAACGCAGGCGTGTTAACCTCCATCGGAGCCACCTATGGAAAACGACCCAGTCAACGCGAGGAGTGGCACGAGCGCGAGGTCAAATGTAGGAAGGCTGGCATGATGAGCTGCATCTTACCCACCTGTGGAAGAAGACGACGATGAAGCCACTATGAATGACACGACCGAGAGGCGCAGTATGGGAACGCAGGCGTGTTGACCTGTATCGGAGCCACCTATGGAAAACGACCGCGAAGCCGCGAGGATTGGCACGAGCGCGAGGCGAAGTGTAGTAAGGCTGGCATGATGAGCGGCATCTTAGCCACCTGTGGAAGAAGACGACGATGAAGTGACTATGAATGACACGACCGAGAAGCGCAGTATCGGAACGCAGGCGTCTTGACCTGCATCGGAGCCACCTATGGAAAACGATGGCGAAGCCGCGAGGATTGGCACGAGCGCGAGGCGAAGTGTAGGAAGGCTGGCATGATGTGCGGCATCTTATCCACCTGCGGAAGAAGACGACGATGAAGCCACGATGAATGACACGACCGAGAAGTGCAGTATGGGAACGCAGGCGTGTGGACCTGCATCAGAGCCACCTATGGAAAACGACCGCGAAGCCGCGAGGAGCCACCTGCATCGGAGCCACCTATGGAAAACGATGGCGAAGCCGCGAGGAGTGGCACGAGCGCGAGGCGAAGTGTAGGAAGCCTGGCATGATGAGCGGCCTTAGCCACCTGTGGAAGAAGACGACGATGAAGCCACTGTGATTGACACGACCTAGAGGCGTAGTATGGGAACGCAAGCGTGTTGACCTGCATAGGTGCCACCTATGGAAAATGACCGCGAAGCCGCGACGAGTGGCACGAGTGCGAGGCGAAGTGTAGGAAGGCTGGCATGATGAGCTGCATCTTACCCACCTGTGGAAGAAGACGACGATGAAGCCACTATGATTGACACGACCTAGAGGCGTAGTATGGGAACGCAAGCGTGTTGACCTGCATAGGTGCCACCTATGGAAAACGACCGCGAAGCCGCGAGGAGTGGCACGAGTGCGAGGCGAAGTGTAGGAAGGCTGGCATGATGAGCGGCATCTTAGCCACCTATGGAAGAAGACGACAATGAAGCCACTATGAATGACACGACCGAGAGGCGCAGTATGGGAACGCAGGCGTCTTGACCTGCATCGGAGCCGCCTATGGAAAACGATGGCGAAG
The DNA here is from genome assembly GCF_023375885.2 of Dermacentor andersoni. NCBI lineage: Eukaryota > Metazoa > Arthropoda > Arachnida > Ixodida > Ixodidae > Dermacentor > Dermacentor andersoni. The sequence goes on from NC_092814.1 coordinate 395,075,276, forward strand.
CCGCGAGGAGTGGCACGAGCGCGAGGCGAAGTGTAGGAAGGCTGGCATGATGAGCGGCATCTTAGCCACCTGTATAAGAAGACGACAATGAAGCGACTACGAATGACACGACCGAGAGGCGCAGTATAGGAACGCATGCGTGTTGACCTGCATCGGAGCCACCTATAGAAAACGACCGCGAAGCCGCGAGGAGTGGCACGAGCGCGAGGCAAAGTGTAGGAAGGCTGGCATAAAGTGCGGCATCGTATCCACCTGCGGAAGAAGACGACGATGAAGCCACGATGAAGGACACGACCGAGAAGTGCAGTATGAGAACGCAGGCGTGTGGACCTGCATCAGAGCCACCTATGGAAAACGACCGCGAAGCTGCGAGGAGTGGCACGAGCGCGAGGCGAAGTGTAGGAAGTCTGGCATGATGAGCGGCATCTTAGCCACCTGTGGAAGAAGACCACGATGAAGCCACTATGATTGACAAGACCTAGAGGTGTAGTATGGGAACGCAAGCGTGTTGACCTGCATAGGTGCCACCTATGGAAAACGACCGCGAAGCCGCGAGGAGCGGCACGAGTGCGAGGCGAAGTGTAGGAAGGCTGGCATGATGAGCGGCATCTTAGCCACCTGTGGAAGAAGACGATGATGAAGCCACGATGAATGACACGACCGAGAGGCGCAGTATGGGAACGCAGGCGTGTTGACCTGCATCGGAGCCACCTACGGAAGATGACCGCAAAGCCGCGAGGAGTGGCACGAGCGCGAGGCGAAGCGTAGGAAGGCTGGCCTAATGAGCGGCATCTTAGCCTCCTGTGCAAGAAGACGACGATGAACCCACTATGAATGACACGACTGAGAGGCGCAGTATGGGAACGCAGGCGTTATGAGCTGCATAGGAGCCACCTATGGAAAACGACCGCGAAGCCGCGAGGAGTGGCACGAGCGCGAGGCGAAGTGCAGGAAGGCTGGCATGATGAGCGGCATCTTAGACACCTGTGGAAGAAGACGACGATGAAACCACGATGAATGACACGACCGAGAGGCGCAGGATGAGAACGCAGGCGTGTTCCCCTGCATCGGAGCCACCTATGGAAAACGATGGCGAAGCCGCGAGGATTGGCACGAGCGCGAGGCGAAGTGTAGGAAGGCTGCCATGATGAGCGGCATCTTAGCCACCTGTGGAAGAAGACGATGATGAAGCCACGATGAATGACACGACCGAGAGGCGCAGTGTGGGAACGCAGGTGTGTGGACCTGCATCGGAGCCACCTATGGAAAACGATGCCGAAGCCGCGAGGAGTGGCACGAGCGCGAGGCGAAGTGTAGGAAGGCTGGCATGATGTGCGGCATCTTATCCACCTGCGGAAGAAGACGACGATGAAGCCACGATGAATGACACGACCGAGAAGTGCAGTATGGGAACGCAGGCGTGTGGACCTGCATCAGAGCCACCTATGGAAAACGACCGCGAAGCCGCGAGGAGCCACCTGCATCGGAGCCACCTATGGAAAACGATGGCGAAGCCGCGAGGAGTGGCACGAGCGCGAGGCGAAGTGTAGGAAGCCTGGCATGATGAGCGGCCTTAGCCACCTGTGGAAGAAGACGACGATGAAGCCACTGTGATTGACACGACCTAGAGGCGTAGTATGGGAACGCAAGCGTGTTGACCTGCATAGGTGCCACCTATGGAAAATGACCGCGAAGCCGCGACGAGTGGCACGAGTGCGAGGCGAAGTGTAGGAAGGCTGGCATGATGAGCGGCATCTTAGCCACCTGTGGAAGAAGACGACAATGAAGCCACTATGAATGACACGAGCGAGAGGCGCAGTATGGGAACGCAGGCGTCTTGACCTCCATCGGGGCCACCTATGGAAAACGACCGCGAAGCCGCGAGGAGTGGCACGAGCGCGAGGCGAAGTGCAGGAAGGCTGGCATGATGAGCGGCATCTTAGACACCTGTGGAAGAAGACGACGATGAAGCCACGATGAATGACACGACCGAGAGGCGCAGGATGAGAACGCAGGCGTGTTCCCCTGCATCGGAGCCACCTATGGAAAACGACCGCGAAGGCTCGAGGATTGGCACGAGCGCGAGGCGAAGTGTAGGAAGGCTGGCATGATGAGCGGCATCTTAGCCACCTGTGGAAGAAGATGACGATGATGCCACTATGAATGACAGGACCGAGATGCGCAGTCTGGGAATGCAGGCGTGTTCACCTGCATCGGAGCCACCTATGGAAAACGACCGCGAAGCCGCGAGGATTGGCACGAGCGCGAGGCGAAGTGTAACAAGGCTGGCATGATGAGCGGCATCTTAGCCACCTGTGGAAGCAGACGACGATGAAGCGACTATGAATGACACGACCGAGAAGCGCAGTATGGGAACGCAGGCGTGTGGACCTGCATCGGAGCCACCTATGGCAAACGACCGCGAAGCCGCGAGGAGTGGCACGAGCGTGAGGTGAAGTGTACGAAGGCTGGCATGATGAGCGGCATCTTAGCCACCTGTGGAAGAAGACGACGATGAAGCCTCTATGAATGACACAACCGAGAGGCGCAGTATGGGAACGCAGGCGTGTTAACCTCCATCGGAGCCACCTATGGAAAACGACCCAGTCAACGCGAGGAGTGGCACGAGCGCGAGGTCAAATGTAGGAAGGCTGGCATGATGAGCTGCATCTTACCCACCTGTGGAAGAAGACGACGATGAAGCCACTATGAATGACACGACCGAGAGGCGCAGTATGGGAACGCAGGCGTGTTGACCTGTATCGGAGCCACCTATGGAAAACGACCGCGAAGCCGCGAGGATTGGCACGAGCGCGAGGCGAAGTGTAGTAAGGCTGGCATGATGAGCGGCATCTTAGCCACCTGTGGAAGAAGACGACGATGAAGTGACTATGAATGACACGACCGAGAGGCGCAGTATCGGAACGCAGGCGTCTTGACCTGCATCGGAGCCACCTATGGAAAACGATGGCGAAGCCGCGAGGATTGGCACGAGCGCGAGGCGAAGTGTAGGAAGGCTGGCATGATGTGCGGCATCTTATCCACCTGCGGAAGAAGACGACGATGAAGCCACGATGAATGACACGACCGAGAAGTGCAGTATGGGAACGCAGGCGTGTGGACCTGCATCAGAGCCACCTATGGAAAACGACCGCGAAGCCGCGAGGAGCCACCTGCATCGGAGCCACCTATGGAAAACGATGGCGAAGCCGCGAGGAGTGGCACGAGCGCGAGGCGAAGTGTAGGAAGCCTGGCATGATGAGCGGCCTTAGCCACCTGTGGAAGAAGACGACGATGAAGCCACTGTGATTGACACGACCTAGAGGCGTAGTATGGGAACGCAAGCGTGTTGACCTGCATAGGTGCCACCTATGGAAAATGACCGCGAAGCCGCGACGAGTGGCACGAGTGCGAGGCGAAGTGTAGGAAGGCTGGCATGATGAGCTGCATCTTACCCACCTGTGGAAGAAGACGACGATGAAGCCACTATGAATGACACGACCGAGAGGCGCAGTATGGGAACGCAGGCGTGTTGACCTGTATCGGAGCCACCTATGGAAAACGACCGCGAAGCCGCGAGGATTGGCACGAGCGCGAGGCGAAGTGTAGTAAGGCTGGCATGATGAGCGGCATCTTAGCCACCTGTGGAAGAAGACGACGATGAAGCGACTATGAATGACACGACCGAGAGGCGCAGTATGGGAACGCAGGCGTGTTGACCTGCATCGGAGCCACATATGGAAAACGACCGCGAAGCCGCGAGGAGCCACCTGCATCGGAGCCAGCTACGGAAAACGACCGCGAAGCTGCGAGGAGTGGCACGAGCGCGAGGCGAAGTGTAGGAAGTCTGGCATGATGAGCGGCATCTTAGCCACCTGTGGAAGAAGACGACGATGAAGCCACTATGATTGACACGACCTAGAGGCGTAGTATGGGAACGCAAGCGTGTTGACCTGCATAGGTGCCACCTATGGAAAACGACCGCGAAGCCGCGAGGAGTGGCACGAGTGCGAGGCGAAGTGTAGGAAGGCTGGCATGATGAGCGGCATCTTAGCCACCTATGGAAGAAGACGACAATGAAGCCACTATGAATGACACGACCGAGAGGCGCAGTATGGGAACGCAGGCGTCTTGACCTGCATCGGAGCCGCCTATGGAAAACGATGGCGAAGCCGCGAGGAGTGGCACGAGCGCGAGGCGAAGTGTAGGAAGGCTGGCATGATGAGCGGCATCTTAGCCACCTGTATAAGAAGACGACAATGAAGCGACTACGAATGACACGACCGAGAGGCGCAGTATAGGAACGCATGCGTGTTGACCTGCATCGGAGCCACCTATAGAAAACGACCGCGAAGCCGCGAGGAGTGGCACGAGCGCGAGGCAAAGTGTAGGAAGGCTGGCATAAAGTGCGGCATCTTATCCACCTGCGGAAGAAGACGACGATGAAGCCACGATGAAGGACACGACCGAGAAGTGCAGTATGAGAACGCAGGCGTGTGGACCTGCATCAGAGCCACCTATGGAAAACGACCGCGAAGCTGCGAGGAGTGGCACGAGCGCGAGGCGAAGTGTAGGAAGTCTGGCATGATGAGCGGCATCTTAGCCACCTGTGGAAGAAGACCACGATGAAGCCACTATGATTGACAAGACCTAGAGGTGTAGTATGGGAACGCAAGCGTGTTGACCTGCATAGGTGCCACCTATGGAAAACGACCGCGAAGCCGCGAGGAGCGGCACGAGTGCGAGGCGAAGTGTAGGAAGGCTGGCATGATGAGCGGCATCTTAGCCACCTGTGGAAGAAGACGATGATGAAGCCACGATGAATGACACGACCGAGAGGCGCAGTATGGGAACGCAGGCGTGTTGACCTGCATCGGAGCCACCTACGGAAGATGACCGCAAAGCCGCGAGGAGTGGCACGAGCGCGAGGCGAAGCGTAGGAAGGCTGGCCTAATGAGCGGCATCTTAGCCTCCTGTGCAAGAAGACGACGATGAACCCACTATGAATGACACGACTGAGAGGCGCAGTATGGGAACGCAGGCGTTATGAGCTGCATAGGAGCCACCTATGGAAAACGACCGCGAAGCCGCGAGGAGTGGCACGAGCGCGAGGCGAAGTGCAGGAAGGCTGGCATGATGAGCGGCATCTTAGACACCTGTGGAAGAAGACGACGATGAAACCACGATGAATGACACGACCGAGAGGCGCAGGATGAGAACGCAGGCGTGTTCCCCTGCATCGGAGCCACCTATGGAAAACGACCGCGAAGGCTCGAGGATTGGCACGAGCGCGAGGCGAAGTGTAGGAAGGCTGGCATGATGAGCGGCATCTTAGCCACCTGTGGAAGAAGATGACGATGATGCCACTATGAATGACAGGACCGAGAGGCGCAGTATGGGAATGCAGGCGTGTTCACCTGCATCGGAGCCACCTGTGCAAAACGACCGCGAAGCCGCGAGGAATGGCACGAGCGCGAGGCGAAGTGTAGCAGGGCTGGCATGATGAGCGGCATCTTAGCCACCTGTGGAAGCAGACGACGATGAAGCGACTATGAATGACACGACCGAGAAGCGCAGTATGGGAACGCAGGCGTGTGGACCTGCATCGGAGCCACCTATGGAAAACGACCGCGAAGCCGCGAGGAGTGGCACGAGCGTGAGGTGAAGTGTAGGAAGGCTGGCATGATGAGCGGCATCTTAGCCATCTGTGGAAGAAGACGACGATGAGGCCTCTATGAATGACACGACCGAGAGGCACAGTATGGGAACGCAGGCGTGTTAACCTGCATCGGAGCCACCTATGGAAAACGACCGCGAAGCCGCGAGGATTGGCACGAGCGCGAGGCGAAGTGTAGGAAGGCTGGCATGATGAGCGGCATCTTAGCCACCAGTGGAAGAAGACGACAATGAAGCCACTATGAATGACACGACCGAGAGGCGCAGTATCGGAACCCAGGCGTCTTGACCTGCATCGGAGCCACCTATGGAAAGCGATGGCGAAGCCGCGAGGATTGGCACGAGCGCGAGGCGAAGTGTAGGAAGGCTGCCATGATAAGCGGCATCTTAGCCACCTGTGGAAGAAGACGATGATGAAGCCACGATGAATGACACGACCGAGAGGCGCAGTATGGGAACGCAGGCGTGTTGACCTGCATTGGAGCCACATATGGAAAACCACCGCGAAGCCGCGAGGAGTGGCACGAGTGCGAGGCGAAGTGTAGGAAGGCTGGCATGATGAGCGGCATCTTAGCCACCAGTGGAAGAAGACGACAATGAAGCCACTATGAATGACACGACCGAGAGGCGCAGTATCGGAACCCAGGCGTCTTGACCTGCATCGGAGCCACCTATGGAAAGCGATGGCGAAGCCGCGAGGATTGGCACGAGCGCGAGGCGAAGTGTAGGAAGGCTGCCATGATAAGCGGCATCTTAGCCACCTGTGGAAGAAGACGATGATGAAGCCACGATGAATGACACGACCGAGAGGCGCAGTGTGGGAACGCAGGTGTGTGGACCTGCATCGGAGCCACCTATGGAAAACGATGGCGAAGCCGCGAGGAGTGGCACGAGCGCGAGGCGAAGTGTAGGAAGGCTGGCATGATGTGCGGCATCTTATCCACCTGCGGAAGAAGACGACGATGAAGCCACGATGAATGACACGACCGAGAAGTGCAGTATGGGAACGCAGGCGTGTGGACCTGCATCAGAGCCACCTATGGAAAACGACCGCGAAGCCGCGAGGAGCCACCTGCATCGGAGCCAGCTACGGAAAACCACCGCGAAGCTGCGAGAAGTGGCACGAGCGCGAGGCGAAGTGTAGGAAGCCTGGCATGATGAGCGGCATCTTAGCCACCTGTGGAAGAAGACGACAATGAAGCCACTATGAATGACACGACCGAGAGGCGCAGTATGGGAACGCAGGCGTCTTGACCTGCATCGGGGCCACCTATGGAAAACGATGGCGAAGCCGCGAGGAGTGGCACGAGCGCGAGGCGAAGTGTAGGAAGGCTGGCATGATGAGCGGCATCTTAGCCACCTGTGGAAGAAGACGATGATGAAGCCACGATGAATGACACGACCGAGAGGCGCAGCATGGGAACGGAAGCGTGTTGACCTGCATCGGAGCCACCTATGGAAAACGACCGCGAAGCCGCGAGGAGTGGCACGAGCGCGAGGCGAAGTGCAGGAAGGCTTGCATGATGAGCGGCATCTTAGCCACCTGTGGAAGAAGACGACAATGAAGCCACTATGAATGACACGACCGAGAGGCGCAGTATGGGAACGCAGGCGTGTGGACCTGCATCAGAGCCACCTATGGAAAACGACCGCGAAGCCGCGAGGAGCCACCTGCATCAGAGCCAGCTACGGAAAACGACTGCGAAGCTGCGAGGAGTGGCACGAGCGCGAGGCGAAGTGTAGGTAGCCTGGCATGTGAGCGGCATCTTAGCCACCTGTGGAAGAAGACGACGATGAAGCCACTATGAATGACACGACCGAGAGGCGCAGTATGGGAACGCAGGCGTCTTGACCTGCATCGGAGCCGCCTATGGAAAACGATGGCGAAGCCGCGAGGAGTGGCACGAGCGCGAGGCGAAGTGTAGGAAGGCTGGCATGATGAGCGGCATCTTAGCCACCTGTGGAAGAAGACGACAATGAAGCGACTACGAATGACACGACCGAGAGGCGCAGTATAGGAACGCATGCGTGTTGACCTGCATCGGAGCCACCTATAGAAAACGACCGCGAAGCCGCGAGGAGTGGCACGAGCGCGATCCAAAGTGTAGGAAGGCTGGCATAAAGTGCGGCATCTTATCCACCTGCGGAAGAAGACGACGATGAAGCCACGATGAAGGACACGACCGAGAAGTGCAGTATGAGAACGCAGGCGTGTGGACCTGCATCAGAGCCACCTATGGAAAACGACCGCGAAGCTGCGAGGAGTGGCACGAGCGCGAGGCGAAGTGTAGGAAGTCTGGCATGATGAGCGGCATCTTAGCCACCTGTGGAAGAAGACCACGATGAAGCCACTATGATTGACAAGACCTAGAGGTGTAGTATGGGAACGCAAGCGTGTTGACCTGCATAGGTGCCACCTATGGAAAACGACCGCGAAGCCGCGAGGAGCGGCACGAGTGCGAGGCGAAGTGTAGGAAGGCTGGCATGATGAGCGGCATCTTAGCCACCTGTGGAAGAAGACGATGATGAAGCCACTATGAATGACACGACCGAGAGGCGCAGTATGGGAACGCAGGCGTGTGGACCTGCATCAGAGCCACCTATGGAAAACGACCGCGAAGCCGCGAGGAGCCACCTGCATCAGAGCCAGCTACGGAAAACGAACGCGAAGCTGCGAGGAGTGGCACGAGCGCGAGGCGAAGTGTAGGAAGCCTGGCAAGTGAGCGGCATCTTAGCCACCTGTGGAAGAAGACGACGATGAAGCCACTATGATTGACACGACCTAGAGGCGTAGTATGGGAACGCAAGCGTATTGACCTGCATAGGTGCCACCTATGGAAAATGACCGCGAAGCCGCGACGAGTGGCACGATTGCGAGGCGAAGTGTAGGAAGGCTGGCATGATGAGCGGCATCTTAGCCACCTGTGGAAGAAGACGACAATGAAGCCACTATGAATGACACGACCGAGAGGCGCAGTATGGGAACGCAGGCGTCTTGACCTGCATCAGGGCCACCTATGGAAAACGATGGCGAAGCCGCGAGGAGTGGCACGAGCGCGAAGCGAAGTGTAGGAAGGCTGGCATGATGAGCGGCATCTTAGCCACCTGTGGAAGAAGACGATGATGAAGCCACGATGAATGACACGATCGAGAGGCGCAGCATGGGAACGGAAGCGTGTTGACCTGCATCGGAGCCACCTATGGAAAACGACCGCGAAGCCGCGAGGAGTGGCACGAGCGCGAGGCGAAGTGCAGGAAGGCTGGCATGATGAGCGGCATCTTAGACACCTGTGGAAGAAGACGACGATGAAGCCACGATGAATGACACGACCGAGAGGCGCAGGATGAGAACGCAGGCGTGTTCCCCTGCATCGGAGCCACCTATGGAAAACGACCGCGAAGGCGCGAGGATTGGCACGAGCGCGAGGCGAAGTGTAGGAAGGCTGGCATGATGAGCGGCATCTTAGCCACCTGAGGAAGAAGATGACGATGATGCCACTATGAATGACAGGACCGAGATGCGCAGTCTGGGAATGCAGGCGTGTTCACCTGCATCGGAGCCACCTATGGAAAACGACCGCGAAGCCGCGAGGATTGGCACGAGCGCGAGGCGAAGTGTAACAAGGCTGGCATGATGAGCGGCATCTTAGCCAGCTGTGGAAGCAGACGACGATGAAGCGACTATGAATGACACGACCGAGAAGCGCAGTATGGGAACGCAGGCGTGTGGACCTGCATCGGAGCCACCTATGGAAAACGACCGCGAAGCCGCGAGGAGTGGCACGAGCGTGAGGTGAAGTGTAGGAAGGCTGGCATGATGAGCGGCATCTTAGCCACCTGTGGAAGAAGACGACGATGAAGCGACTATGAATGACACGACCGAGAGGCGCAGTATGGGAACGCAGGCGTGTTGACCTGCATCGGAGCCACATATGGAAAACGACCGCGAAGCCGCGAGGAGCCACCTGCATCGGAGCCAGCTACGGAAAACGACCGCGAAGCTGCGAGGAGTGGCACGAGCGCGAGGCGAAGTGCAGGAAGTCTGGCATGATGAGCGGCATCTTAGCCACCTGTGGAAGAAGACGACGATGAAGCCACTATGATTGACACGACCTAGAGGCGTAGTATGGGAACGCAAGCGTGTTGACCTGCATAGGTGCCACCTATGGAAAACGACCGCGAAGCCGCGAGGAGTGGCACGAGTGCGAGGCGAAGTGTAGGAAGGCTGCCATGATGAGCGGCATCTTAGCCACCTATGGAAGAAGACGACAATGAAGCCACTATGAATAATAATAATAATAATAATACTTTATTGACACTGAATTCCGCTAACACTAATACATAATAGGCCTGCCAAAGCCGCATTGGGCTTGAAGGGCAGAGCCGACAGACAGCGTTTAACACGATGTAATATCGCGGATAACGCAAGATATGCAGAAGCATTGTTAACAGGCACGGACACAAGGGATATACACAAACAGCAATGAGGAGGCAAAAAATTGCACACAAACCACGTATCCTGCGATGAAAAGTAACATAACCCACAATACTTAAACAGAGCAAGAAAACATACATCATAATGACACGACCGAGAGGCGCAGTATGGGAACGCAGGCGTCTTGACCTGCATCGGAGCCACGTATGGAAAACGATGGCGAAGCCGCGAGGAGTGGCACGAGCGCGAGGCGAAGTGTAGGAAGGCTGGCATGATGAGCGGCATCTTAGCCACCTGTGGAAGAAGACGACAATGAAGCGACTACGAATGACACGACCGAGAGGCGCAGTATAGGAACGCATGCGTGTTGACCTGCATCGGAGCCACCTATAGAAAACGACCGCGAAGCCGCGAGGAGTGGCACGAGCGCGAGGCAAAGTGTAGGAAGGCTGGCATAAAGTGCGGCATCTTATCCACCTGCGGAAGAAGACGACGGTGAAGCCACGATGAAGGACACGACCGAGAAGTGCAGCATGAGAACGCAGGCGTGTCGACCTGCATCAGAGCCACCTGTGGAAAACGACCGCGAAGCTGCGAGGAGTGGCACGAGCGCGAGGCGAAGTGTAGGAAGTCTGGCATGATGAGCGGCATCTTAGCCACCTGTGGAAGAAGACCACGATGAAGCCACTATGATTGACAAGACCTAGAGGTGTAGTATGGGAACGCAAGCGTGTTGACCTGCATAGGTGCCACCTATGGAAAACGACCGCGAAGCCGCGAGGAGCGGCACGAGTGCGAGGCGAAGTGTAGGAAGGCTGGCATGATGAGCGGCATCTTAGCCACCTGTGGAAGAAGACGATGATGAAGCCACGATGAATGACACGACCGAGAGGCGCAGTATGGGAACGCAGGCGTGTTGACCTGCATCGGAGCCACCTACGGAAGATGACCGCGAAGCCGCGAGGAGTGGCACGAGCGCGAGGCGAAGCGTAGGAAGGCTGGCCTGATGAGCGGCATCTTAGCCACCTGTGCAAGAAGACGACGATGAACCCACTATGAATGACACGACTGAGAGGCGCAGTATGGGAACGCAGGCGTTATGAGCTGCATAGGAGCCACCTATGGAAAACGACCGCGAAGCCGCGAGGAGTGGCACGAGCGCGAGGCGAAGTGCAGGAAGGCTGGCATGATGAGCGGCATCTTAGACACCTGTGGAAGAAGACGACGATGAAACCACGATGAATGACACGACCGAGAGGCGCAGGATGAGAACGCAGGCGTGTTCCCCTGCATCGGAGCCACCTATGGAAAACGACCGCGAAGGCTCGAGGATTGGCACGAGCGCGAGGCGAAGTGTAGGAAGGCTGGCATGATGAGCGGCATCTTAGCCACCTGTGGAAGAAGATGACGATGATGCCACTATGAATGACAGGGCAGAGAGGCGCAGTATGGGAATGCAGGCGTGTTCACCTGCATCGGAGCCACCTATGGAAAACGACCGCGAAGCCGCGAGGAATGGCACGAGCGCGAGGCGAAGTGTAGCAGGGCTGGCATGATGAGCGGCATCTTAGCCACCTGTGGAAGCAGACGACGATGAAGCGACTATGAATGACACGACCGAGAAGCGCAGTATGGGAACGCAGGCGTGTGGACCTCCATCGGAGCCACCTATGGAAAACGACCGCGAAGCCGCGAGGAGTGGCACGAGCGTGCGGTGAAGTGTAGGAAGGCTGGCATGATGAGCGGCATCTTAGCCATCTGTGGAAGAAGACAACGATGAGGCCTCTATGAACGACACGACCGAGAGGCACAGTATGGGAACGCAGGCGTGTTAACCTGCATCGGAGCCACCTATGGAAAACGACCAAGACACCGCGAGGAGTGGCACGAGCGCGAGGTCAAGTGTAGGAAGGCTGGCATGATGAGCTGCATCTTACCCACCTGTGGAAGAAGACGACGATGAATCCACTATGAATGACACGACCGAGAGGCGCAGTATGGGAACGCAGGCGTGTTGACCTGTATCGGAGCCACCTATGGAAAACGACCGCGAAGCCGCGAGGATTGGCACGAGCGCGAGGCGAAGTGTAGGAAGGCTGGCATGATGAGCGGCATCTTAGCCACCTGTGGAAGAAGACGACGATGAAGCGACTATGAATGACACGACCGAGAGGCGCAGTATGGGAACGCAGGCGTGTTGACCTGCATTGGAGCCACATATGGAAAACGACCGCGAAGCCGCGAGGAGTGGCACGAGTGCGAGGCGAAGTGTAGGAAGGCTGGCATGATGAGCGGCATCATAGCCACCAGTGGAAGAAGACGACAATGAAGCCACTATGAATGACACGACCGAGAGGTGCAGTATCGGAACCCAGGCGTCTTGACCTGCATCGGAGCCACCTATGGAAAACGACCGCGATGCCGCGAGGAGTGGCACGAGCGCGAGGCGAAGTGTAGGAAGGCTGCCATGATAAGCGGCATCTTAGCCACCTGTGGAAGAAGACGATGATGAAGCCACGATGAATGACACGACCGAGAGGCGCAGTGTGGGACCGCAGGTGTGTGGACCTGCATCGGAGCCACCCATGGAAAACGATGGCGAAGCCGCGAGGAGTGGCACGAGCGCGAGGCGAAGTGTAGGAAGGCTGGCATGATGTGCGGCATCTTATCCACCTGCGGAAGAAGACGACGATGAAGCCACGATGAATGACACGACCGAGAAGTGCAGTATGGGAACGCAGGCGTGTGGACCTGCATCAGAGCCACCTATGGAAAACGACCGCGAAGCCGCGAGGAGCCACCTGCATCGGAGCCAGCTACGGAAAACGACCGCGAAGCTGCGAGGAGTGGCACGAGCGCGAGGCGAAGTGTAGGAAGCCTGGCATGATGAGCGGCATCTTAGCCACCTGTGGAAGAAGACGACAATGAAGCCACTATGAATGACACGACCGAGAGGCGCAGTATGGGAACGCAGGCGTCTTGACCTGCATCGGGGCCACCTATGGAAAACGATGGCGAAGCCGCGAGGAGTGGCACGAGCGCGAGGCGAAGTGTAGGAAGGCTGGCATGATGAGCGGCATCTTAGCCACCTGTGGAAGAAGACGACAATGAAACCACTATGAATGACACGACCGAGAGGCGCAGTATGGGAACGCAGGCGTCTTGACCTGCATCGGTGCCACCTATGGAAAATGACCGCGAAGCCGCGACGAGTGGCACGAGTGCGAGGCGAAGTGTAGGAAGGCTTGCATGATGAGCGGCATCTTAGCCACCTGTGGAAGAAGACAATGAAGCCACTATGAATGGCACGACCGAGAGGTGCAGTATGGGAACGCAGGCGTGTTGATCTGCGTCGGAGCCACCTATGGAAAACGACCGCAAAACCACGAGGAGTGGCACGAGCGCGAGGCGAAGTGTAGGAAGGCTAGCATGATGAGCGGCATCTTAGCCACCTTGCAAGAAGACGACGATGAAGCCACTATGAATGACACGACTGAGAGGCGCAGTATGGGAACGCAGGCGTCTTGACCTGCATCGGAGCCACGTATGGAAAACGATGGCGAAGCCGCGAGGAGTGGCACGAGCGCGAGGCGAAGTGTAGGAAGGCTGGCATGATGAGCGGCATCTTAGCCACCTGTGGAAGAAGACGACAATGAAGCGACTACGAATGACACGACCGAGAGGCGCAGTATAGGAACGCATGCGTGTTGACCTGCATCGGAGCCACCTATAGAAAACGACCGCGAAGCCGCGAGGAGTGGCACGAGCGCGAGGCAAAGTGTAGGAAGGCTGGCATAAAGTGCGGCATCTTATCCACCTGCGGAAGAAGACGACGGTGAAGCCACGATGAAGGACACGACCGAGAAGTGCAGCATGAGAACGCAGGCGTGTCGACCTGCATCAGAGCCACCTGTGGAAAACGACCGCGAAGCTGCGAGGAGTGGCACGAGCGCGAGGCGAAGTGTAGGAAGTCTGGCATGATGAGCGGCATCTTAGCCACCTGTGGAAGAAGACCACGATGAAGCCACTATGATTGACAAGACCTAGAGGTGTAGTATGGGAACGCAAGCGTGTTGACCTGCATAGGTGCCACCTATGGAAAACGACCGCGAAGCCGCGAGGAGCGGCACGAGTGCGAGGCGAAGTGTAGGAAGGCTGGCATGATGAGCGGCATCTTAGCCACCTGTGGAAGAAGACGATGATGAAGCCACGATGAATGACACGACCGAGAGGCGCAGTATGGGAACGCAGGCGTGTTGACCTGCATCGGAGCCACCTACGGAAGATGACCGCGAAGCCGCGAGGAGTGGCACGAGCGCGAGGCGAAGCGTAGGAAGGCTGGCCTGATGAGCGGCATCTTAGCCACCTGTGCAAGAAGACGACGATGAACCCACTATGAATGACACGACTGAGAGGCGCAGTATGGGAACGCAGGCGTTATGAGCTGCATAGGAGCCACCTATGGAAAACGACCGCGAAGCCGCGAGGAGTGGCACGAGCGCGAGGCGAAGTGCAGGAAGGCTGGCATGATGAGCGGCATCTTAGACACCTGTGGAAGAAGACGACGATGAAACCACGATGAATGACACGACCGAGAGGCGCAGGATGAGAACGCAGGCGTGTTCCCCTGCATCGGAGCCACCTATGGAAAACGACCGCGAAGGCTCGAGGATTGGCACGAGCGCGAGGCGAAGTGTAGGAAGGCTGGCATGATGAGCGGCATCTTAGCCACCTGTGGAAGAAGATGACGATGATGCCACTATGAATGACAGGGCAGAGAGGCGCAGTATGGGAATGCAGGCGTGTTCACCTGCATCGGAGCCACCTATGGAAAACGACCGCGAAGCCGCGAGGAATGGCACGAGCGCGAGGCGAAGTGTAGCAGGGCTGGCATGATGAGCGGCATCTTAGCCACCTGTGGAAGCAGACGACGATGAAGCGACTATGAATGACACGACCGAGAAGCGCAGTATGGGAACGCAGGCGTGTGGACCTCCATCGGAGCCACCTATGGAAAACGACCGCGAAGCCGCGAGGAGTGGCACGAGCGTGCGGTGAAGTGTAGGAAGGCTGGCATGATGAGCGGCATCTTAGCCATCTGTGGAAGAAGACAACGATGAGGCCTCTATGAACGACACGACCGAGAGGCACAGTATGGGAACGCAGGCGTGTTAACCTGCATCGGAGCCACCTATGGAAAACGACCAAGACACCGCGAGGAGTGGCACGAGCGCGAGGTCAAGTGTAGGAAGGCTGGCATGATGAGCTGCATCTTACCCACCTGTGGAAGAAGACGACGATGAATCCACTATGAATGACACGACCGAGAGGCGCAGTATGGGAACGCAGGCGTGTTGACCTGTATCGGAGCCACCTATGGAAAACGACCGCGAAGCCGCGAGGATTGGCACGAGCGCGAGGCGAAGTGTAGGAAGGCTGGCATGATGAGCGGCATCTTAGCCACCTGTGGAAGAAGACGACGATGAAGCGACTATGAATGACACGACCGAGAGGCGCAGTATGGGAACGCAGGCGTGTTGACCTGCATTGGAGCCACATATGGAAAACGACCGCGAAGCCGCGAGGAGTGGCACGAGTGCGAGGCGAAGTGTAGGAAGGCTGGCATGATGAGCGGCATCATAGCCACCAGTGGAAGAAGACGACAATGAAGCCACTATGAATGACACGACCGAGAGGTGCAGTATCGGAACCCAGGCGTCTTGACCTGCATCGGAGCCACCTATGGAAAACGACCGCGATGCCGCGAGGAGTGGCACGAGCGCGAGGCGAAGTGTAGGAAGGCTGCCATGATAAGCGGCATCTTAGCCACCTGTGGAAGAAGACGATGATGAAGCCACGATGAATGACACGACCGAGAGGCGCAGTGTGGGACCGCAGGTGTGTGGACCTGCATCGGAGCCACCTATGGAAAACGATGGCGAAGCCGCGAGGAGTGGCACGAGCGCGAGGCGAAGTGTAGGAAGGCTGGCATGATGTGCGGCATCTTATCCACCTGCGGAAGAAGACGACGATGAAGCCACGATGAATGACACGACCGAGAAGTGCAGTATGGGAACGCAGGCGTGTGGACCTGCATCAGAGCCACCTATGGAAAACGACCGCGAAGCCGCGAGGAGCCACCTGCATCGGAGCCAGCTACGGAAAACGACCGCGAAGCTGCGAGGAGTGGCACGAGCGCGAGGCGAAGTGTAGGAAGCCTGGCATGATGAGCGGCATCTTAGCCACCTGTGGAAGAAGACGACAATGAAGCCACTATGAATGACACGACCGAGAGGCGCAGTATGGGAACGCAGGCGTCTTGACCTGCATCGGGGCCACCTATGGAAAACGATGGCGAAGCCGCGAGGAGTGGCACGAGCGCGAGGCGAAGTGTAGGAAGGCTGGCATGATGAGCGGCATCTTAGCCACCTGTGGAAGAAGACGACAATGAAACCACTATGAATGACACGACCGAGAGGCGCAGTATGGGAACGCAGGCGTCTTGACCTGCATCGGTGCCACCTATGGAAAATGACCGCGAAGCCGCGACGAGTGGCACGAGTGCGAGGCGAAGTGTAGGAAGGCTTGCATGATGAGCGGCATCTTAGCCACCTGTGGAAGAAGACAATGAAGCCACTATGAATGGCACGACCGAGAGGTGCAGTATGGGAACGCAGGCGTGTTGATCTGCGTCGGAGCCACCTATGGAAAACGACCGCAAAACCACGAGGAGTGGCACGAGCGCGAGGCGAAGTGTAGGAAGGCTAGCATGATGAGCGGCATCTTAGCCACCTTGCAAGAAGACGACGATGAAGCCACTATGAATGACACGACTGAGAGGCGCAGTATGGGAACGCAGGCGTGTTAACCTGCATCGGAACCACCTATGGAAAACGACCGCGATGCCGCGAGGAGTGGCACGAGCGCGAGGTGAATTGTAGGAAGGCTGGCATGATGAGCGGCATCTTAGCCACCTGTGGAAGAAGACGACGATGAAGCGACTATGAATGACACGACCGAGAGGCGCAGTATGGGAACGGAAGCGTGTTGACCTGCATCGGAGCCACCTATGGAAAACGACCGCGAAGCCGCGAGGAGTGGCACGAGCGCGAGGCGAAGTGCAGGAAGGCTGGCATGATGAGCGCCATCTTAGACACCTGTGGAAGAAGACGACGATGAAGCCACGATGAATGACACGACCGAGAGGCGCAGGATGAGAACGCAGGCGTGTTCCCCTGCATCGGAGCCACCTATGGAAAACGACCGCGAAGGCGCGAGGATTGGCACGAGCGCGAGGCGAAGTGTAGGAAGGCTGGCATGATGAGCGGCATCTTAGCCACCTGTGGAAGAAGATGACGATGATGCCACTATGAATGACAGGACCGAGATGCGCAGTCTGGGAATGCAGGCGTGTTCACCTGCATCGGAGCCACCTATGGAAAACGACCGCGAAGCCGCGAGGATTGGCACGAGCGCGAGGCGAAGTGTAACAAGGCTGGCATGATGAGCGGCATCTTAGCCACCTGTGGAAGCAGACGACGATGAAGCGACTATGAATGACACGACCGAGAAGCGCAGTATGGGAACGCAGGCGTGTGGACCTGCATCGGAGCCACCTATGGAAAACGACCGCGAAGCCGCGAGGAGTGGCACGAGCGTGAGGTGAAGTGTAGGAAGGCTGGCATGATGAGCGGCATCTTAGCCACCTGTGGAAGAAGACGACGATGAAGCCTCTATGAATGACACGACCGAGAGGCGCAGTATGGGAACGCAGGCGTGTTAACCTGCATCGGAGCCACCTATGGAAAACGACCCAGTCACCGCGAGGAGTGGCACGAGCGCGAGGTCAAATGTAGGAAGGCTGGCATGATGAGCTGCATCTTACCCACCTGTGGAAGAAGACGACGATGAAGCCACTATGAATGACACGACCGAGAGGCGCAGTATGGGAACCCAGGCGTGTTGACCTGTATCGGAGCCACCTATGGAAAACGACCGCGAAGCCGCGAGGATTGGCACGAGCGCGAGGCGAAGTGTAGTAAGGCTGGCATGATGAGCGGCATCTTAGCCACCTGTGGAAGAAGACGACGATGAAGCGACTATGAATGACACGACCGAGAGGCGCAGTATGGGAACGCAGGCGTGTTGACCTGCATCGGAGCCACATATGGAAAACGACCGCGAAGCCGCGAGGAGCCACCTGCATCGGAGCCAGCTACGGAAAACGACCGCGAAGCTGCGAGGAGTGGCACGAGCGCGAGGCGAAGTGCAGGAAGTCTGGCATGATGAGCGGCATCTTAGCCACCTGTGGAAGAAGACGACGATGAAGCCACTATGATTGACACGACCTAGAGGCGTAGTATGGGAACGCAAGCGTGTTGACCAGCATAGGTGCCACCTATGGAAAACGACCGCGAAGCCGCGAGGAGTGGCACGAGTGCGAGGCGAAGTGTAGGAAGGCTGGCATGATGAGCGGCATCTTAGCCACCTATGGAAGAAGACGACAATGAAGCCACTATGAATAATAATAATAATAATAATACTTTATTGACACAGAATTCCGCTAACACTAATACATAATAGGCCTGCCAAAGCCGCATTGGGCTTGAAGGGCAGAGCCGACAGACAGCGTTTAACACGATGTAATATCGCGGATAACGCAAGATATGCAGAAGCATTGTTAACAGGCACGGACACAAGGGATATACACAAACAGCAATGAGGAGGCAAAAAATTGCACACAAACCACGTATCCTGCGATGAAAAGTAACATAACCCACAATACTTAAACAGAGCAAGAAAACATACATCATAATGACACGACCGAGAGGCGCAGTATGCGAACGCAGGCGTCTTGACCTGCATCGGAGCCACCTATGGAAAACGATGGCGAAGCCGCGAGGAGTGGCACGAGCGCGAGGCGAAGTGTAGGAAGGCTGGCATGATGAGCGGCATCTTAGCCACCTGTGGAAGAAGACCACGATGAAGCCACTATGATTGACAAGACCTAGAGGTGTAGTATGGGAACGCAAGCGTGTTGACCTGCATAGGTGCCACCTATGGAAAACGACCGCGAAGCCGCGAGGAGCGGCACGAGTGCGAGGCGAAGTGTAGGAAGGCTGGCATGATGAGCGGCATCTTAGCCACCTGTGGAAGAAGACGATGATGAAGCCACGATGAATGACACGACCGAGAGGCGCAGTATGGGAACGCAGGCGTGTTGACCTGCATCGGAGCCACCTACGGAAGATGACCGCGAAGCCGCGAGGAGTGGCACGAGCGCGAGGCGAAGCGTAGGAAGGCTGGCCTGATGAGCGGCATCTTAGCCACCTGTGCAAGAAGACGACGATGAACCCACTATGAATGACACGACTGAGAGGCGCAGTATGGGAACGCAGGCGTTATGAGCTGCATAGGAGCCACCTATGGAAAACGACCGCGAAGCCGCGAGGAGTGGCACGAGCGCGAGGCGAAGTGCAGGAAGGCTGGCATGATGAGCGGCATCTTAGACACCTGTGGAAGAAGACGACGATGAAACCACGATGAATGACACGACCGAGAGGCGCAGGATGAGAACGCAGGCGTGTTCCCCTGCATCGGAGCCACCTATGGAAAACGACCGCGAAGGCTCGAGGATTGGCACGAGCGCGAGGCGAAGTGTAGGAAGGCTGGCATATGAGCGGCATCTTAGCCACCTGTGGAAGAAGATGACGATGATGCCACTATGAATGACAGGACCGAGAGGCGCAGTATGGGAATGCAGGCGTGTTCACCTGCATCGGAGCCACCTATGGAAAACGACCGCGAAGCCGCGAGGAATGGCACGAGCGCGAGGCGAAGTGTAGCAGGGCTGGCATGATGAGCGGCATCTTAGCCACCTGTGGAAGCAGACGACGATGAAGCGACTATGAATGACACGACCGAGAAGCGCAGTATGGGAACGCAGGCGTGTGGACCTGCATCGGAGCCACCTATGGAAAACGACCGCGAAGCCGCGAGGAGTGGCACGAGCGTGCGGTGAAGTGTAGGAAGGCTGGTATGATGAGCGGCATCTTAGCCATCTGTGGAAGAAGACGACGATGAGGCCTCTATGAACGACACGACCGAGAGGCACAGTATGGGAACGCAGGCGTGTTAACCTGCATCGGAGCCACCTATGGAAAACGACCAAGACACCGCGAGGAGTGGCACGAGCGCGAGGTCAAGTGTAGGAAGGCTGGCATGATGAGCTGCATCTTACCCACCTGTGGAAGAAGACGACGATGAATCCACTATGAATGACACGACCGAGAGGCGCAGTATGGGAACGCAGGCGTGTTGACCTGTATCGGAGCCACCTATGGAAAACGACCGCGAAGCCGCGAGGATTGGCACGAGCGCGAGGCGAAGTGTAGGAAGGCTGGCATGATGAGCGGCATCTTAGCCACCTGTGGAAGAAGACGACGATGAAGCGACTATGAATGACACGACCGAGAGGCGCAGTATGGGAACGCAGGCGTGTTGACCTGCATTGGAGCCACATATGGAAAACGACCGCGAAGCCGCGAGGAGTGGCACGAGTGCGAGGCGAAGTGTAGGAAGGCTGGCATGATGAGCGGCATCATAGCCACCAGTGGAAGAAGACGACAATGAAGCCACTATGAATGACACGACCGAGAGGCGCAGTATCGGAACCCAGGCGTCTTGACCTGCATCGGAGCCACCTATGGAAAACGATGGCGAAGCCGCGAGGATTGGCACGAGCGCGAGGCGAAGTGTAGGAAGGCTGCCATGATAAGCGGCATCTTAGCCACCTGTGGAAGAAGACGATGATGAAGCCACGATGAATGACACGACCGAGAGGCGCAGTATGGGAACGCAGGCGTGTTGAGCTGCATAGGAGCCACCTATGGAAAACGACCGCGAAGCCGCGAGGAGTGGCACGAGCGCGAGGCGAAGTGCAGGAAGGCTAGCATGATGAGCGGCATCTTAGACACCTGTGGAAGAAGACGACGATGAAACGACGATGAAACCACGATGAATGACACGACCGAGAGGCGCAGGATGAGAACGCAGGCGTGTTCCCCTGCATCGGAGCCACCTATGGAAAACGACCGCGAAGGCGCGAGGATTGGCACGAGCGCGAGGCGAAGTGTAGGAAGGCTGGCATGATGAGCGGCATCTTAGCCACCTGTGGAAGAAGATGACGATGATGCCACTATGAATAACAGGACCGAGAGGCGCAGTATGGGAACGCAGGCGTGTTCACCTGCATCGGAGCCACCTATGGAAAACGACCGCGAAGCCGCGAGGAGTAGCACGAGCGTGAGGTGAAGTGTAGGAAGGCTGGCATGATGAGCGGCATCTTAGCCACCTGTGGAAGAAGACGACGATGAGGCCTCTTTGAATGACACGACCGAGAGGCACAGTATGGGAACGCAGGCGTGTTAACCTGCATCGGAGCCACCTATGGAAAACGACCAAGACACCGCGAGGAGTGGCACGAGCGCGAGGTCAAGTGTAGGAAGGCTGGCATGATGAGCTGCATCTTACCCACCTGTGGAAGAAGACGACGATGAATCCACTATGAATTTCACGACCGAGAGGCGCAGTATGGGAACGCAGGCGTGTTGACCTGTATCGGAGCCACCTATGGAAAACGACCGCGACGCCGCGAGGATTGGCACGAGCGCGAGGCGAAGTGTAGGAAGGCTGGCATGATGAGCGGCATCTTAGCCACCTGTGGAAGAAGACGACGATGAAGCGACTATGAATGACACGACCGAGAGGCGCAGTATGGGAGCGCAGGCGTGTTGACCTGCATCGGAGCCACATATGGAAAACGACCGCGAAGCCGCGAGGAGTGGCACGAGTGCGAGGCGAAGTGTAGGAAGGCTGGCATGATGAGCGGCATCTTAGCCACCAGTGGAAGAAGACGACAATGAAGCCACTATGAATGACACGACCGAGAGGCGCATTATGGGAACGCAGGCGTCTTGACCTGCATCGGAGCCACCTATGGAAAACGATGGCGAAGCCGCGAGGATTGGCACGAGCGCGAGGCGAAGTGTAGGAAGGCTGGCATGATGAGCGGCATCTTAGCCACCTGTGGAAGAAGACGATGATGAAGCCACGATGAATGACACGACCGAGAGGCGCAGTGTGGGAACGCAGGTGTGTGGACCTGCATCGGAGCCACCTATGGAAAACGACCGCGAAGGCGCAAGGATTGGCACGAGCGCGAGCCGAAGTGTAGGAAGGCTGGCATGATGAGCGGCATCTTAGCCTCCTGTGGAAGAAGATGACGATGATGCCACTATGAATGACAGGACCGAGAGGCGCAGTATGGGAATGCAGGCGTGTTCACCTGCATCGGAGCCACCTATGGAAAACGACCGCGAAACCGCGAGGATTGGCACGAGCGCGAGGCGAAGTGTAGCAAGGCAGGCATGATGAGCGGCATCTTAGCCACCTGTGGAAGCAGACGACGATGAAGCGACTATGAATGACACGACCGAGAAGCGCAGTATGGGAACGCAGGCGTGTGGACCTGCATCGGAGCCACCTACGGAAGATGACCTCGAAGCCGCGAGGAGTGGCACGAGCGCGAGGCGAAGCGTAGGAAGGCTGGCATGATGAGCGGCATCTTAGCCACCTGTGCAAGAAGACGACGATGAACCCACTATGAATGACACGACCGAGAGGCGCAGTATGGGAACGCAGGCGTGTTGAGCTGCATAGGAGCCACCTATGGAAAACGACCGCGAAGCCGCGAGGAGTGGCACTAGCGCGAGGCGAAGTGCAGGAAGGCTGGCATGATGAGCGGCATCTTAGACACCTGTGGAAGAAGACGACGATGAAACCACGATGAATGACACGACCGAGAGGCGCAGGATGAGAATGCAGGCGTGTTCACCTGCATCGGAGCCACCTATGGAAAACGACCGCGAAGCCGCGAGGATTGGCACGAGCGCGAGGCGAAGTGTAGCAGGGCTGGCATGATGAGCGGCATCTTAGCCACCTGTGGAAGCAGACGACGATGAAGCGACTATGAATGACACGACCGAAAAGCGCAGTATGGGAACGCAGGCGTGTGGACCTGCATCGGAGCCACCTATGGAAAACGACCGCGAAGCCGAGAGGAGTGGCACGAGCATGAGGTGAAGTGTAGGAAGGCTGGCATGATGAGCGGCATCTTAGCCACCTGTGGAAGAAGACGACGATGAGGCCTCTATGAATGACACGACCGAGAGGCACAGTATGGGAACGCATGCGTGTTAACCTGCATCGGAGCCACCTATGGAAAACGACCAAGACACCGCGAGGAGTGGCACGAGCGCGAGGCGAAGTGTAGGAAGGCTGGCATGATGAGCGGCATCTTAGCCACCTGTGGAAGCAGACGACGATGAAGCGACTATGAATGACACGACCGAGAGGCGCAGTATGGGAACGCAGGCGTGTTGACCTGCATCGGAGCCACATATGGAAAACGATGGCGAAGCCGCGAGGATTGGCACGAGCGCGAGGCGAAGTGTAGGAAGGCTGGCATGATGAGCGGCATCTTAGCCACCTGTGGAAGAAGACGATGATGAAGCCACGATGAATGACACGACCGAGAGGCGCAGTGTGGGAACGCAGGTGTGTGGACCTGCATCGGAGCCACCTATGGAAAACGATGGCGAAGCCGCGAGGAGTGGCACGAGTGCGAGGCGAAGTTTAGGAAGGCTGGCATGATGAGCGGCATCTTAGCCACCTATGGAAGAAGACGACAATGAAGCCACTATGAATGACACGACCGAGAGGCGCAGTATGGGAACGCAGGCGTCTTGACCTGCATCGGAGCCACCTATGGAAAACGATGGCGAAGCCGGGAGGAGTGGCACGAGCGCGAGGCGAAGTGTAGGAAGGCTGGCATGATGAGCGGCATCTTAGCCACTGTGGAAGAAGACGACGATGAAGCGACTACGAATGACACGACCGAGAGGCGCAGTATAGGAACGCATGCGTGTTGACCTGCATCGGAGTCACCTATGGAAAACGACCGCGAAGCCGCCAGGAGTGGCACGAGCGCGAGGCAAAGTGTAGGAAGGCTGGCATAAAGTGCGGCATCTTATCCACCTGCGGAAGAAGACGACGATGAAGCCACGATGAAGGACACGACCGAGAAGTGCAGTATGGGAACGCAGGTGTGTGGACCTGCATCAGAGCCACCTATGGAAAACGACCGCGAAGCTGCGAGGAGTGGCACGAGCGCGAGGCGAAGTGTAGGAAGTCTGGCATGATGAGCGGCATCTTAGCCACCTGTGGAAGAAGACGACGATGAAGCCACTATGATTGACAAGACCTAGAGGCGTAGTATGGGAACGCAAGCGTGTTGACCTGCATAGGTGCCACCTATGGAAAACGACCGCGAAGCCGCGAGGAGCGGCTCGAGTGCGAGGCGAAGTGTAGGAAGGCTGGCATGATGAGCGGCATCTTAGCCACCTGTGGAAGAAGACGATGATGAAGCCACGATGAATGACACGACCGAGAGGCGCAGTATGGGAACGCAGGCGTGTTGACCTGCATCGGAGCCACCTACGGAAGATGACCGCGAAGCCGCGAGGAGTGGCACGAGCGCGAGGCGAAGCGTAGGAAGGCTGGCATGATGAGCGGCATCTTAGCCACCTGTGCAAGAAGACGACGATGAACCCACTATGAATGACACGACCGAGAGGCGCAGTATGGGAACGCAGGCGTGTTGAGCTGCATAGGAGCCACCTATGGAAAACGACCGCGAAGCCGCGAGGAGTGGCACGAGCGCGAGGCGAAGTGCAGGAAGGCTGGCATGATGAGCGGCATCTTAGACACCTGTGGAAGAAGACGACGATGAAACCACGATGAATGACACGACCGAGAGGCGCAGTATGGGAACGCAGGCGTGTTGACCTGCATCGGAGCCACCTACGGAAGATGACCGCGAAGCCGCGAGGAGTGGCACGAGCGCGAGGCGAAGCGTAGGAAGGCTGGCATGATGAGCGGCATCTTAGCCACCTGTGCAAGAAGACGACGATGAACCCACTATGAATGACACGACCGAGAGGCGCAGTATGGGAACGCAGGCGTGTTGAGCTGCATAGGAGCCACCTATGGAAAACGACCGCGAAGCCGCGAGGAGTGGCACGAGCGCGAGGCGAAGTGCAGGAAGGCTGGCATGATGAGCGGCATCTTAGACACCTGTGGAAGAAGACGACGATGAAACCACGATGAATGACACGACCGAGAGGCGCAGGATGAGAACGCAGGCGTGTTCCCCTACATCGGAGCCACCTATGGAAAACGACCGCGAAGGCGCGAAGATTGGCACGAGCACGAAGCGAAGTGTAGGAAGGCTGGCATGATGAGCGGCATCTTAGCCACCTGTGGAAGAAGATGACGATGATGCCACTATGAATGATAGGACCGAGAGGCGCAGTATGGGAATGCAGGCGTGTTCACCTGCATCGGAGCCACCTATGGAAAACGACCGCGAAGCCGCGAGGATTGGCACGAGCGCGAGGCGAAGTGTAGCAGGGCTGGCATGATGAGCGGCATCTTAGCCACCTGTGCAAGAAGACGACGATAAACCCACTATGAATGACAGGACCGAGAGGCGCAGTATGGGAACGCAGGCGTGTTGAGCTGCATAGGAGCCACCTATGGAAAACGATGGCGAAGCCGCGAGGATTGGCACGAGCGCGAGGCGAAGTGTAGGAAGGCTGGCATGATGAGCGGCATCTTAGCCACCTGTGGAAGAAGACGATGATGAAGCCACGATGAATGACACGACCGAGAGGCGCAGTGTGGGAACGCAGGTGTGTGGACCTGCATCGGAGCCACCTATGGAAAACGACCGCGAAGGCGCGAGGATTGGCACGAGCGCGAGCCGAACTGTAGGAAGGCTGGCATGATGAGCGGCATCTTAGCCTCCTGTGGAAGAAGATGACTATGATGCCACTATGAATGACAGGACCGAGAGGCGCAGTATGGGAATGCAGGCGTGTTCACTTGCATCGGAGCCACCTATGGAAAACGACCGCGAAGCCGCGAGGATTGGCACGAGCGCGTGGCGAAGTGTAGCAAGGCTGGCATGATGAGCGGCATCTTAGCCACCTGTGGAAGCAGACGACGATGAAGCGACTATGAATGACACGACCGAGAAGCGCAGTATGGGAACGCAGGCGTGTGGAGCTGCATCGGAGCCACCTATGGAAAACGACCGCGAAGCCGCGAGGAGTGGCACGAGCGTGAGGTGAAGTGTAGGAAGGCTGGCATGATGAGCGGCATCTTAGCCACCTGTGGAAGAAGACGACGATGAGGCCTCTATAAATGACACGACCGAGAGGCGCAGTATGGGAACGCAGGCGTGTTGACCTGTATCGGAGCCACCTATGGAAAACGACCGCGAAGCCGCGAGGAGCCACCTGCATCGGAGGCAGCTACGGAAAACGACCGCGAAGCTGCGAGGAGTGGCACGAGCGCGAGGCGAAGTGTAGGAAGTCTGGCATGATGAGCGGCATCTTAGCCACCTGTGGAAGAAGACGACGATGAAGCCACTATGATTGACACGACCTAGAGGCGTAGTATGGGAACGCAAGCGTGTTGACCTGCATAGGTGCTACCTATGGAAAACGACCGCGAAGCCGCGAGGAGTGGCACGAGCGTGAGGTGAAGTGTAGCAAGGCTGGCATGATGAGCGGCATCTTAGCCACCTGTGCAAGAAGACGACGATGAACCCACTATGAATGACACGACCGAGAGGCGCAGTATGGGAACGCAGGCGTGTTGAGCTGCATAGGAGCCACCTATGGAAAACGACCGCGAAGCCGCGAGGAGTGGCACGAGCGCGAGGCGAAGTGCAGGAAGGCTGGCATGATGAGCGGCATCTTAGACACCTGTGGACGAAGACGACGATGAAACCACGATGAATGACAAGACCGAGAGGCGCAGGATGAGAACGCAGGCGTGTTCCCCTGCATCGGAGCCACCTATGGAAAACGACCGCGAAGGCGCGTAGATTGGCACGAGCGCGAGCCGAAGTGTAGGAAGGCCGGCATGATGAGTGGCATCTTAGCCACCTGTGGAAGAAGATGACGATGATGCCACTATGAATGACAGGACCGAGAGGCGCAGTATGGGAATGCAGGCGTGTTCACCTGCATCGGAGCCACCTATGGAAAACGACCGCGAAGCCGCGAGGAGTGGCACGAGCGTGAGGTGAAATGTAGGAAGGCTGGCATGATGAGCGGCATCTTAGCCACCTGTGGAAGAAGACGACGATGAGGCCTCTATGAATGACACGACCGAGAGGCGCAGTGTGGGAACGCAGGTGTGTGGACCTGCATCGGAGCCACCTATGGAAAACGATGGCGAAGCCGCGAGGAGTGGCACGAGTGCGAGGCGAAGTGTAGGAAGGCTGGCATGATGAGCGGCATCTTAGCCACCTATGGAAGAAGACGACAATGAAGCCACTATGAATGACACGACCGAGAGGCGCAGTATGGGAACGCAGGCGTCTTGACCTGCATCGGAGCCACCTATGGAAAACGACCAAGACACCGCGAGGAGTGGCACGAGCGCGAGGTCAAGTGTAGGAAGGCTGGCATGATGAGCTGCATCTTACCCACCTGTGGAAGAAGACGACGATGAATCCACTATGAATGACACGACCGAGAGGCGCAGTATGGGAACGCAGGCGTGTTGACCTGTATCGGAGCCACCTATGGAAAACGACCGCGAAGCCGCGAGGATTGGCACGAGCGCGAGGCGAAGTGTAGGAAGGCTGGCATGATGAGCGGCATCTTAGCCACCTGTGGAAGCAGACGACGATGAAGCGACTATGAATGACACGACCGAGAGGCGCAGTATGGGTACGCAGGCGTGTTGACCTGCATCGGAGCCAAATATGGAAAACGATGGCGAAGCCGCGAGGATTGGCACGAGCGCGAGGCGAAGTGTAGGAAGGCTGGCATGATGAGCGGCATCTTAGCCACCTGTGGAAGAAGACGATGATGAAGCCACGATGAATGGCACGACCGAGAGGCGCAGTGTGGGAACGCAGGTGTGTGGACCTGCATCGGAGCCACCTATGGAAAACGATGGCGAAGCCGCGAGGAGTGGCACGAGTGCGAGGCGAAGTGTAGGAAGGCTGGCATGATGAGCGGCATCTTAGCCACCTATGGAAGAAGACGACAATGAAGCCACTATGAATGACACGACCGAGAGGCGCAGTATGGGAACGCAGGCGTCTTGACCTGCATCGGAGCCACCTATGGAAAACGATGGCGAAGCCGCGAGGAGTGGCACGAGCGCGAGGCGAAGTGTAGGAAGGCTGGCATGATGAGCGGCATCTTAGCCACCTGTGGAAGAAGACGACGATAAAGCGACTACGAATGACACGACCGAGAGGCGCAGTATAGGAACGCATGCGTGTTGACCTGCATCGGAGCCACCTATGGAAAACGACCGCGAAGCCGCGAGGAGTGGCACGAGCGCGAGGCAAAGTGTAGGAAGGCTGGCATAAAGTGCGGCATCTTATCCACCTGCGGAAGAAGACGACGATGAAGCCACGATGAAGGACACGACCGAGAAGTGCAGTATGGGAACGCAGGCGTGTGGACCTGCATCAGAGCCACCTATGGAAAACGACCGCGAAGCTGCGAGGAGTGGCACGAGCGCGAGGCGAAGTGTAGGAAGTCTGGCATGATGAGCGGCATCCTAGCCACCTGTGGAAGAAGACGACGATGAAGCCACTATGATTGACAAGACCTAGAGGCGTAGTATGGGAACGCAAGCGTGTTGACCTGCATAGGTGCCACCTATGGAAAACGACCGCGAAGTCGCGAGGAGCGGCACGAGTGCGAGGCGAAGTGTAGGAAGGCTGGCATGATGAGCGGCATCTTAGCCACCTGTGGAAGAAGACGATGATGAAGCCACGATGAATGACACGACCGAGAGGCGCAGTATGGGAACGCAGGCGTGTTGACCTGCATCGGAGCCACCTACGGAAGATGACCGCGAAGCCGCGAGGAGTGGCACGAGCGCGAGGCGAAGCGTAGGAAGGCTGGCATGATGAGCGGCATCTTAGCCACCTGTGCAAGAAGACGACGATGAACCCACTATGAATGACACGACCGAGAGGCGCAGTATGGGAACGCAGGCGTGTTGAGCTGCATAGGAGCCACCTATGGAAAACGACCGCGAAGCCGCGAGGAGTGGCACGAGCGCGAGGCGAAGTGCAGGAAGGCTGGCATGATGAGCGGCATCTTAGACACCTGTGGAAGAAGACGACGATGAAACCACGATGAATGACACGACCGAGAGGCGCAGGATGAGAACGCAGGCGTGTTCCCCTGCATCGGAGCCACCTATGGAAAACGACCGCGAAGGCGCGAAGATTGGCACGAGCGCGAGGCGAAGTGTAGGAAGGCTGGCATGATGAGCGGCATCTTAGCCACCTGTGGAAGAAGATGACGATGATGCCACTATGAATGACAGGACCGAGAGGCGCAGTATGGGAATGCAGGCGTGTTCACCTGCATCGGAGCCACCTATGGAAAACGACCGCGAAGCCGCGAGGATTGGCACGAGCGCGAGGCGAAGTGTAGCAGGGCTGGCATGATGAGCTGCATCTTACCCACCTGTGGAAGAAGACGACGATGAATCCACTATGAATGACACGACCGAGAGGCGCAGTATGGAAACGCAGGCGTGTTGACCTGTATCGGAGCCACCTATGGAAAACGACCGCGAAGCCGCGAGGATTGGCACGAGCGCGAGGCGAAGTGTAGGAAGGCTGGCATGATGAGCGGCATCTTAGCCACCTGTGGAAGCAGACGACGATGAAGCGACTATGAATGACACGACCGAGAGGCGCAGTATGGGAACGCAGGCGTGTTGACCTGCATCGGAGCCACATATGGAAAACGATGGCGAAGCCGCGAGGATTGGCACGAGCGCGAGGCGAAGTGTAGGAAGGCTGGCATGATGAGCGGCATCTTAGCCACCTGTGGAAGCAGACGACGATGAAGCGACTATGAATGACACGACCGAGAGGCGCAGTGTGGGAACGCAGGTGTGTGGACCTGCATCTTAGCCACCTATGGAAAACGATGGCGAAGCCGCGAGGAGTGGCACGAGCGCGAGGCGAAGTGTAGGAAGGCTGGCATGATGTGCGGCATCTTATCCACCTGCGGAAGAAGACGACGATGAAGCCACGATGAATGACACGACCGAGAAGTGCATTATGGGAACGCAGGCGTGTGGACCTGCATCAAAGCCACCTATGGAAAACGACCGCGAAGCCGCGAGGAGCCACCTGCATCGGAGCCAGCTACGGAAAACGACCGCCAAGGTGCGCGGAGTGGCACGAGCGCGAGGCGAAGTGTAGGAAGCCTGGCATGATGAGCGGACTTAGCCACCTGTGGAAGAAGACGACGATGAAGCCACTATGATTGACACGACCTAGAGGCGTAGTATGGGAACGCAAGCGTGTTGACCTGCATTGGTGCCACCTATGGAAAATGACCGCGAAGCCGCGAGGAGTGGCACCAGTGCGAGGCGAAGTGTGGGAAGGCTGGCATGATGAGCGGCATCTTAGCCACCTGTGGAAGAAGACGATGATGAAGCCACGATGAATGACACGACCGAGAGGCGCAGTATGGGAACGCAGGCGTGTTGCCTGCATCGGAGCCACCTACGGAAGATGACCGCGAAGCCGCGAGGAGTGGCACGAGGGCGAGGCGAAGCGTAGGAAGGCTGGCATGATGAGCGGCATCTTAGCCACCTGTGCAGGAAGACGACGATAAACCCACTATGAATGACATGACCGAGAGTTGCAGTATGGGAACGCAGGCGTGTTGAGCTGCATAGGAGCCACCTATGGAAAACGACCGCGAAGCCGCGAGGAGTGGCACGAGCGCGAGGCGAAGTGCAGGAAGGCTGGCATGATGAGCGGCATCTTAGACACCTTTGGAAGAAGACGACGATGAAACCACGATGAATGACACGACCGAGAGGCGCAGGATGAGAACGCAGGCGTGTTCCCCTACATCGGAGCCACCTATGGAAAACGACCGCGAAGGCGCGAAGATTGGCACGAGCACGAAGCGAAGTGTAGGAAGGCTGGCATGATGAGCGGCATCTTAGCCACCTGTGGAAGAAGATGACGATGATGCCACTATGAATGATAGGACCGAGAGGCGCAGTATGGGAATGCAGGCGTGTTCACCTGCATCGGAGCCACCTATGGAAAACGACCGCGAAGCCGCGAGGATTGGCACGAGCGCGAGGCGAAGTGTAGCAGGGCTGGCATGATGAGCGGCATCTTAGCCACCTGTGCAAGAAGACGACGATAAACCCACTATGAATGACACGACCGAGAGGCGCAGTATGGGAACGCAGGCGTGTTGAGCTGCATAGGAGCCACCTATGGAAAACGATGGCGAAGCCGCGAGGATTGGCACGAGCGCGAGGCGAAGTGTAGGAAGGCTGGCATGATGAGCGGCATCTTAGCCACCTGTGGAAGAAGACGATGATGAAGCCACGATGAATGACACGACCGAGAGGCGCAGTGTGGGAACGCAGGTGTGTGGACCTGCATCGGAGCCACCTATGGAAAACGACCGCGAAGGCGCGAGGATTGGCACGAGCGCGAGCCGAACTGTAGGAAGGCTGGCATGATGAGCGGCATCTTAGCCTCCTGTGGAAGAAGATGACTATGATGCCACTATGAATGACAGGACCGAGAGGCGCAGTATGGGAATGCAGGCGTGTTCACTTGCATCGGAGCCACCTATGGAAAACGACCGCGAAGCCGCGAGGATTGGCACGAGCGCGTGGCGAAGTGTAGCAAGGCTGGCATGATGAGCGGCATCTTAGCCACCTGTGGAAGCAGACGACGATGAAGCGACTATGAATGACACGACCGAGAAGCGCAGTATGGGAACGCAGGCGTGTGGAGCTGCATCGGAGCCACCTATGGAAAACGACCGCGAAGCCGCGAGGAGTGGCACGAGCGTGAGGTGAAGTGTAGGAAGGCTGGCATGATGAGCGGCATCTTAGCCACCTGTGGAAGAAGACGACGATGAGGCCTCTATAAATGACACGACCGAGAGGCGCAGTATGGGAACGCAGGCGTGTTGACCTGTATCGGAGCCACCTATGGAAAACGACCGCGAAGCCGCGAGGAGCCACCTGCATCGGAGGCAGCTACGGAAAACGACCGCGAAGCTGCGAGGAGTGGCACGAGCGCGAGGCGAAGTGTAGGAAGTCTGGCATGATGAGCGGCATCTTAGCCACCTGTGGAAGAAGACGACGATGAAGCCACTATGATTGACACGACCTAGAGGCGTAGTATGGGAACGCAAGCGTGTTGACCTGCATAGGTGCTACCTATGGAAAACGACCGCGAAGCCGCGAGGAGTGGCACGAGCGTGAGGTGAAGTGTAGCAAGGCTGGCATGATGAGCGGCATCTTAGCCACCTGTGCAAGAAGACGACGATGAACCCACTATGAATGACACGACCGAGAGGCGCAGTATGGGAACGCAGGCGTGTTGAGCTGCATAGGAGCCACCTATGGAAAACGACCGCGAAGCCGCGAGGAGTGGCACGAGCGCGAGGCGAAGTGCAGGAAGGCTGGCATGATGAGCGGCATCTTAGACACCTGTGGACGAAGACGACGATGAAACCACGATGAATGACAAGACCGAGAGGCGCAGGATGAGAACGCAGGCGTGTTCCCCTGCATCGGAGCCACCTATGGAAAACGACCGCGAAGGCGCGTAGATTGGCACGAGCGCGAGCCGAAGTGTAGGAAGGCCGGCATGATGAGTGGCATCTTAGCCACCTGTGGAAGAAGATGACGATGATGCCACTATGAATGACAGGACCGAGAGGCGCAGTATGGGAATGCAGGCGTGTTCACCTGCATCGGAGCCACCTATGGAAAACGACCGCGAAGCCGCGAGGAGTGGCACGAGCGTGAGGTGAAATGTAGGAAGGCTGGCATGATGAGCGGCATCTTAGCCACCTGTGGAAGAAGACGACGATGAGGCCTCTATGAATGACACGACCGAGAGGCGCAGTGTGGGAACGCAGGTGTGTGGACCTGCATCGGAGCCACCTATGGAAAACGATGGCGAAGCCGCGAGGAGTGGCACGAGTGCGAGGCGAAGTGTAGGAAGGCTGGCATGATGAGCGGCATCTTAGCCACCTATGGAAGAAGACGACAATGAAGCCACTATGAATGACACGACCGAGAGGCGCAGTATGGGAACGCAGGCGTCTTGACCTGCATCGGAGCCACCTATGGAAAACGACCAAGACACCGCGAGGAGTGGCACGAGCGCGAGGTCAAGTGTAGGAAGGCTGGCATGATGAGCTGCATCTTACCCACCTGTGGAAGAAGACGACGATGAATCCACTATGAATGACACGACCGAGAGGCGCAGTATGGGAACGCAGGCGTGTTGACCTGTATCGGAGCCACCTATGGAAAACGACCGCGAAGCCGCGAGGATTGGCACGAGCGCGAGGCGAAGTGTAGGAAGGCTGGCATGATGAGCGGCATCTTAGCCACCTGTGGAAGCAGACGACGATGAAGCGACTATGAATGACACGACCGAGAGGCGCAGTATGGGTACGCAGGCGTGTTGACCTGCATCGGAGCCAAATATGGAAAACGATGGCGAAGCCGCGAGGATTGGCACGAGCGCGAGGCGAAGTGTAGGAAGGCTGGCATGATGAGCGGCATCTTAGCCACCTGTGGAAGAAGACGATGATGAAGCCACGATGAATGGCACGACCGAGAGGCGCAGTGTGGGAACGCAGGTGTGTGGACCTGCATCGGAGCCACCTATGGAAAACGATGGCGAAGCCGCGAGGAGTGGCACGAGTGCGAGGCGAAGTGTAGGAAGGCTGGCATGATGAGCGGCATCTTAGCCACCTATGGAAGAAGACGACAATGAAGCCACTATGAATGACACGACCGAGAGGCGCAGTATGGGAACGCAGGCGTCTTGACCTGCATCGGAGCCACCTATGGAAAACGATGGCGAAGCCGCGAGGAGTGGCACGAGCGCGAGGCGAAGTGTAGGAAGGCTGGCATGATGAGCGGCATCTTAGCCACCTGTGGAAGAAGACGACGATAAAGCGACTACGAATGACACGACCGAGAGGCGCAGTATAGGAACGCATGCGTGTTGACCTGCATCGGAGCCACCTATGGAAAACGACCGCGAAGCCGCGAGGAGTGGCACGAGCGCGAGGCAAAGTGTAGGAAGGCTGGCATAAAGTGCGGCATCTTATCCACCTGCGGAAGAAGACGACGATGAAGCCACGATGAAGGACACGACCGAGAAGTGCAGTATGGGAACGCAGGCGTGTGGACCTGCATCAGAGCCACCTATGGAAAACGACCGCGAAGCTGCGAGGAGTGGCACGAGCGCGAGGCGAAGTGTAGGAAGTCTGGCATGATGAGCGGCATCCTAGCCACCTGTGGAAGAAGACGACGATGAAGCCACTATGATTGACAAGACCTAGAGGCGTAGTATGGGAACGCAAGCGTGTTGACCTGCATAGGTGCCACCTATGGAAAACGACCGCGAAGTCGCGAGGAGCGGCACGAGTGCGAGGCGAAGTGTAGGAAGGCTGGCATGATGAGCGGCATCTTAGCCACCTGTGGAAGAAGACGATGATGAAGCCACGATGAATGACACGACCGAGAGGCGCAGTATGGGAACGCAGGCGTGTTGACCTGCATCGGAGCCACCTACGGAAGATGACCGCGAAGCCGCGAGGAGTGGCACGAGCGCGAGGCGAAGCGTAGGAAGGCTGGCATGATGAGCGGCATCTTAGCCACCTGTGCAAGAAGACGACGATGAACCCACTATGAATGACACGACCGAGAGGCGCAGTATGGGAACGCAGGCGTGTTGAGCTGCATAGGAGCCACCTATGGAAAACGACCGCGAAGCCGCGAGGAGTGGCACGAGCGCGAGGCGAAGTGCAGGAAGGCTGGCATGATGAGCGGCATCTTAGACACCTGTGGAAGAAGACGACGATGAAACCACGATGAATGACACGACCGAGAGGCGCAGGATGAGAACGCAGGCGTGTTCCCCTGCATCGGAGCCACCTATGGAAAACGACCGCGAAGGCGCGAAGATTGGCACGAGCGCGAGGCGAAGTGTAGGAAGGCTGGCATGATGAGCGGCATCTTAGCCACCTGTGGAAGAAGATGACGATGATGCCACTATGAATGACAGGACCGAGAGGCGCAGTATGGGAATGCAGGCGTGTTCACCTGCATCGGAGCCACCTATGGAAAACGACCGCGAAGCCGCGAGGATTGGCACGAGCGCGAGGCGAAGTGTAGCAGGGCTGGCATGATGAGCTGCATCTTACCCACCTGTGGAAGAAGACGACGATGAATCCACTATGAATGACACGACCGAGAGGCGCAGTATGGAAACGCAGGCGTGTTGACCTGTATCGGAGCCACCTATGGAAAACGACCGCGAAGCCGCGAGGATTGGCACGAGCGCGAGGCGAAGTGTAGGAAGGCTGGCATGATGAGCGGCATCTTAGCCACCTGTGGAAGCAGACGACGATGAAGCGACTATGAATGACACGACCGAGAGGCGCAGTATGGGAACGCAGGCGTGTTGACCTGCATCGGAGCCACATATGGAAAACGATGGCGAAGCCGCGAGGATTGGCACGAGCGCGAGGCGAAGTGTAGGAAGGCTGGCATGATGAGCGGCATCTTAGCCACCTGTGGAAGCAGACGACGATGAAGCGACTATGAATGACACGACCGAGAGGCGCAGTGTGGGAACGCAGGTGTGTGGACCTGCATCTTAGCCACCTATGGAAAACGATGGCGAAGCCGCGAGGAGTGGCACGAGCGCGAGGCGAAGTGTAGGAAGGCTGGCATGATGTGCGGCATCTTATCCACCTGCGGAAGAAGACGACGATGAAGCCACGATGAATGACACGACCGAGAAGTGGATTATGGGAACGCAGGCGTGTGGACCTGCATCAAAGCCACCTATGGAAAACGACCGCGAAGCCGCGAGGAGCCACCTGCATCGGAGCCAGCTACGGAAAACGACCGCCAAGCTGCGCGGAGTGGCACGAGCGCGAGGCGAAGTGTAGGAAGCCTGGCATGATGAGCGGACTTAGCCACCTGTGGAAGAAGACGACGATGAAGCCACTATGATTGACACGACCTAGAGGCGTAGTATGGGAACGCAAGCGTGTTGACCTGCATTGGTGCCACCTATGGAAAATGACCGCGAAGCCGCGAGGAGTGGCACCAGTGCGAGGCGAAGTGTGGGAAGGCTGGCATGATGAGCGGCATCTTAGCCACCTGTGGAAGAAGACGATGATGAAGCCACGATGAATGACACGACCGAGAGGCGCAGTATGGGAACGCAGGCGTGTTGCCTGCATCGGAGCCACCTACGGAAGATGACCGCGAAGCCGCGAGGAGTGGCACGAGGGCGAGGCGAAGCGTAGGAAGGCTGGCATGATGAGCGGCATCTTAGCCACCTGTGCAGGAAGACGACGATAAACCCACTATGAATGACATGACCGAGAGTTGCAGTATGGGAACGCAGGCGTGTTGAGCTGCATAGGAGCCACCTATGGAAAACGACCGCGAAGCCGCGAGGAGTGGCACGAGCGCGAGGCGAAGTGCAGGAAGGCTGGCATGATGAGCGGCATCTTAGACACCTTTGGAAGAAGACGACGATGAAACCACGATGAATGACACGACCGAGAGGCGCAGGATGAGAACGCAGGCGTGTTCCCCTGCATCGGAGCCACCTATGGAAAACGATGGCGAAGCCGCGAGGAGTGGCACGAGTGCGAGGCGAAGTGTAGGAAGGCTGGCATGATGAGCGGCATCTTAGCCACCTATGGAAGAAGACGACAATGAAGCCACTATGAATGACACGACCGAGAGGCGCAGTATGGGAACGCAGGCGTCTTGACCTGCATCGGAGCCACCTATGGAAAACGACCAAGACACCGCGAGGAGTGGCACGAGCGCGAGGTCAAGTGTAGGAAGGCTGGCATGATGAGCTGCATCTTACCCACCTGTGGAAGAAGACGACGATGAATCCACTATGAATGACACGACCGAGAGGCGCAGTATGGGAACGCAGGCGTGTTGACCTGTATCGGAGCCACCTATGGAAAACGACCGCGAAGCCGCGAGGATTGGCACGAGCGCGAGGCGAAGTGTAGGAAGGCTGGCATGATGAGCGGCATCTTAGCCACCTGTGGAAGCAGACGACGATGAAGCGACTATGAATGACACGACCGAGAGGCGCAGTATGGGTACGCAGGCGTGTTGACCTGCATCGGAGCCAAATATGGAAAACGATGGCGAAGCCGCAAGGAGTGGCACCAGTGCGAGGCGAAGTGTGGGAAGGCTGGCATGATGAGCGGCATCTTAGCCACCTGTGGAAGAAGACGATGATGAAGCCACGATGAATGACACGACCGAGAGGCGCAGTATGGGAACGCAGGCGTGTTGCCTGCATCGGAGCCACCTACGGAAGATGACCGCGAAGCCGCGAGGAGTGGCACGAGGGCGAGGCGAAGCGTAGGAAGGCTGGCATGATGAGCGGCATCTTAGCCACCTGTGCAGGAAGACGACGATAAACCCACTATGAATGACATGACCGAGAGTTGCAGTATGGGAACGCAGGCGTGTTGAGCTGCATAGGAGCCACCTATGGAAAACGACCGCGAAGCCGCGAGGAGTGGCACGAGCGCGAGGCGAAGTGCAGGAAGGCTGGCATGATGAGCGGCATCTTAGACACCTTTGGAAGAAGACGACGATGAAACCACGATGAATGACACGACCGAGAGGCGCAGGATGAGAACGCAGGCGTGTTCCCCTGCATCGGAGCCACCTATGGAAAACGATGGCGAAGCCGCGAGGAGTGGCACGAGTGCGAGGCGAAGTGTAGGAAGGCTGGCATGATGAGCGGCATCTTAGCCACCTATGGAAGAAGACGACAATGAAGCCACTATGAATGACACGACCGAGAGGCGCAGTATGGGAACGCAGGCGTCTTGACCTGCATCGGAGCCACCTATGGAAAACGACCAAGACACCGCGAGGAGTGGCACGAGCGCGAGGTCAAGTGTAGGAAGGCTGGCATGATGAGCTGCATCTTACCCACCTGTGGAAGAAGACGACGATGAATCCACTATGAATGACACGACCGAGAGGCGCAGTATGGGAACGCAGGCGTGTTGACCTGTATCGGAGCCACCTATGGAAAACGACCGCGAAGCCGCGAGGATTGGCACGAGCGCGAGGCGAAGTGTAGGAAGGCTGGCATGATGAGCGGCATCTTAGCCACCTGTGGAAGCAGACGACGATGAAGCGACTATGAATGACACGACCGAGAGGCGCAGTATGGGTACGCAGGCGTGTTGACCTGCATCGGAGCCAAATATGGAAAACGATGGCGAAGCCGCGAGGATTGGCACGAGTGCGAGGCGAAGTGTAGGAAGGCTGGCATGATGAGCGGCATCTTAGCCACCTATGGAAGAAGACGACAATGAAGCCACTATGAATGACACGACCGAGAGGCGCAGTATGGGAACGCAGGCGTCTTGACCTGCATCGGAGCCACCTATGGAAAACGATGGCGAAGCCGCGAGGAGTGGCACGAGCGCGAGGCGAAGTGTAGGAAGGCTGGCATGATGAGCGGCATCTTAGCCACCTGTGGAAGAAGACGACGATAAAGCGACTACGAATGACACGACCGAGAGGCGCAGTATAGGAACGCATGCGTGTTGACCTGCATCGGAGCCACCTATGGAAAACGACCGCGAAGCCGCGAGGAGTGGCACGAGCGCGAGGCAAAGTGTAGGAAGGCTGGCATAAAGTGCGGCATCTTATCCACCTGCGGAAGAAGACGACGATGAAGCCACGATGAAGGACACGACCGAGAAGTGCAGTATGGGAACGCAGGCGTGTGGACCTGCATCAGAGCCACCTATGGAAAACGACCGCGAAGCTGCGAGGAGTGGCACGAGCGCGAGGCGAAGTGTAGGAAGTCTGGCATGATGAGCGGCATCCTAGCCACCTGTGGAAGAAGACGACGATGAAGCCACTATGATTGACAAGGCCTAGAGGCGTAGTATGGGAACGCAAGCGTGTTGACCTGCATAGGTGCCACCTATGGAAAACGACCGCGAAGTCGCGAGGAGCGGCACGAGTGCGAGGCGAAGTGTAGGAAGGCTGGCATGATGAGCGGCATCTTAGCCACCTGTGGAAGAAGACGATGATGAAGCCACGATGAATGACACGACCGAGAGGCGCAGTATGGGAACGCAGGCGTGTTGACCTGCATCGGAGCCACCTACGGAAGATGACCGCGAAGCCGCGAGGAGTGGCACGAGCGCGAGGCGAAGCGTAGGAAGGCTGGCATGATGAGCGGCATCTTAGCCACCTGTGCATGAAGACGACGATGAACCCACTATGAATGACACGACCGAGAGGCGCAGTATGGGAACGCAGGCGTGTTGAGCTGCATAGGACCCACCTATGGAAAACGACCGCGAAGCCGCGAGGAGTGGCACGAGCGCGAGGCGAAGTGCAGGAAGGCTGGCATGATGAGCGGCATCTTAGACACCTGTGGAAGAAGACGACGATGAAACCACGATGAATGACACGACCGAGAGGCGCAGGATGAGAACGCAGGCGTGTTCCCCTGCATCGGAGCCACCTATGGAAAACGACCGCGAAGGCGCGAAGATTGGCAAGAGCGCGAGGCGAAGTGTAGGAAGGCTGGCATGATGAGCGGCATCTTAGCCACCTGTGGAAGAAGATGACCATGATGCCACTATGAA
Organism: Dermacentor andersoni; assembly: GCF_023375885.2. Taxonomy (NCBI): domain Eukaryota; kingdom Metazoa; phylum Arthropoda; class Arachnida; order Ixodida; family Ixodidae; genus Dermacentor; species Dermacentor andersoni. Next base: position 395,115,266 of record NC_092814.1, read on the forward strand.
TGACAGGACCGAGAGGCGCAGTATGGGAATGCAGGCGTGTTCACCTGCATCGGAGCCACCTATGGAAAACGACCGCGAAGCCGCGAGGATTGGCACGAGCGCGAGGCGAAGTGTAGCAGGGCTGGCATGATGAGCTGCATCTTACCCACCTGTGGAAGAAGGCGACGATGAATCCACTATGAATGACACGACCGAGAGGCGCAGTATGGGAACGCAGGCGTGTTGACCTGTATCGGAGCCACCTATGGAAAACGACCGCGAAGCCGCGAGGATTGGCACGAGCGCGAGGCGAAGTGTAGGAAGGCTGGCATGATGAGCGGCATCTTAGCCACCTGTGGAAGCAGACGACGATGAAGCGACTATGAATGACACGACCGAGAGGCGCAGTATGGGAACGCAGGCGTGTTGACCTGCATCGGAGCCACATATGGAAAACGATGGCGAAGCCGCGAGGATTGGCGCGAGCGCGAGGCGAAGTGTAGGAAGGCTGGCATGATGAGCGGCATCTTAGCCACCTGTGGAAGAAGACGATGATGAAGCCACGATGAATGACACGACCGAGAGGCGCAGTGTGGGAACGCAGGTGTGTGGACCTGCATCGGAGCCACCTATGGAAAACGATGGCGAAGCCGCGAGGAGTGGCACGAGCGCGAGGCGAAGTGTAGGAAGGCTGGCATGATGTGCGGCATCTTATCCACCTGCGGAAGAAGACGACGATGAAGCCACGATGAATGACACGACCGAGAAGTGCATTATGGGAACGCAGGCGTGTGGACCTGCATCAAAGCCACCTATGGAAAACGACCGCGAAGCCGCGAGGAGCCACCTGCATCGGAGCCAGCTACGGAAAACGACCGCGAAGCTGCGCGGAGTGGCACGAGCGCGAGGCGAAGTGTAGGAAGCCTGGCATGATGAGCGGACTTAGCCACCTGTGGAAGAAGACGACGATGAAGCCACTATGATTGACACGACCTAGAGGCGTAGTATGGGAACGCAAGCGTGTTGACCTGCATTGGTGCCACCTATGGAAAATGACCGCGAAGCCGCGAGGAGTGGCACCAGTGCGAGGCGAAGTGTTTGAAGGCTGGCATGATGAGCGGCATCTTAGCCACCTGTGGAAGAAGACGATGATGAAGCCACGATGAATGACAGGACTGAGAGGCGCAGTATGGGAACGCAGGCGTGTTGACCTGCATCGGAGCCACCTACGGAAGATGACCCCGAAGCCGCGAGGAGTGGCACGAGGGCGAGGCGAAGCGTAGGAAGGCTGGCATGATGAGCGGCATCTTAGCCACCTGTGCAGGAAGACGACGATAAACCCACTATGAATGACACGACCGAGAGTTGCAGTATGGGAACGCAGGCGTGTTGAGCTGCATAGGAGCCACCTATGGAAAACGACCGCGAAGCCGCGAGGAGTGGCACGAGCGCGAGGCGAAGTGCAGGAAGGCTGGCATGATGAGCGGCATCTTAGACACCTTTGGAAGAAGACGACGATGAAACCACGATGAATGACACGACCGAGAGGCGCAGGATGAGAACGCAGGCGTGTTCCCCTGCATCGAAGCCACCTATGGAAAACGACCGCGAAGGCGCGAGGATTGGCACGAGCGCGAGCCGAAGTGTAGGAAGGCTGGCATGATGAGCGGCATCTTAGCCTCCTGTGGAAGAAGATGACGATGATGCCACTATGAATGATAGGACCGAGAGGCGCAGTATGGGAATGCAGGCGTGTTCACCTGCATCGGAGCCACCTATGGAAAACGACCGCGAAGCCGCGAGGAGTGGCACCAGCGCGAGGCGAAGTGTAGGAAGGCTGGCATGACGTGCGGCATCTTATCCACCTGCGGAAGAAGACGACGACGAAGCCACGATGAATGACACGACCGAGAAGTGCAGTATGGGAACGCAGGCGTGTGGACCTGCATCGGAGCCACCTATGGAAAACGACCGCAATGCCGCGAGGAGTGGCACGAGCGTGAGGTGAAGTGTAGGAAGGCTGGCATGATGAGCGGCATCTTAGCCACCTGTGGAAGAAGACGACGATGAGGCCTCTATGAATGACACGACCGAGAGGCACAGTATAGGGAACGCAGGCGTGTGAACCTGCATCGGAGCCACCTATGGAAAACGACCAAGACACCGCGAGGAGTGGCACGAGCGCGAGGTCAAGTGTAGGAAGGCTGGCATGATGAGCTGCATCTTACCCACCTGTGGAAGAAGACGACGATGAATCCACTATGAATGACACGACCGAGAGGCGCATTATGGGAACGCAGGCGTGTTGACCTGTATCGGAGCCACCTATGGAAAACGACCGCGAAGCCGCGACGATTGGCACGAGCGCGAGGCGAAGTGTAGGAAGGCTGGCATGATGAGCGGCATCTTAGCCACCTGTGGAAGAAGACGACGATGAAGCGACTATGATTGACACGACCGAGAGGCGCAGTATGGGAACGCAGGCGTGTTGACCTGCATCGGAGCCACATATGGAAAACGACCGCGAAGCCGCGAGGAGTGGCACGAGTGCGAGGCGAAGTGTAGGAAGGCTGGCATGATGAGCGGCATCTTAGCCACCAGTGGAAGAAGACGACAATGAAGCCACTATGAATGACACAATCGAGAGGCGCAGTATCGGAACGCAGGCGTCTTGACCTGCATCGGAGCCACCTATGGAAAACGATGGCGAAGCCGCGAGGATTGGCACGAGCGCGAGGCGAAGTGTAGGAAGGCTGCCATGATGAGCGGCATCTTAGCCACCTGTGGAAGAAGACGATGATGAAGCCACGATGAATAACACGACCGAGAGGCGCAGTGTGGGAACGCAGGTGTGTGGACCTGCATCGGAGCCACCTATGGAAAAAGATGGCGAAGCCGCGAGGAGTGGCACGAGCGCGAGGCGAAGTGTAGGAAGGCTGGCATGATGTGCGGCATCTTATCCACCTGCGGAAGAAGACGACGATGAAGCCACGATGAATGACACGACCGAGAAGTGCAGTATGGGAACGCAGGCGTGTGGACCTGCATCAGAGCCACCTATGGAAAACGACCGCGAAGCCGCGAGGAGCCACCTGCATCGGAGCCACCTATGGAAAACGATGGCCAAGCCGCGAGGAGTGGCACGAGCACGAGGCGAAGTGTAGGAAGCCTGGCATGATGAGCGGCCTTAGCCACCTGTGGAAGAAGACGACGATGAAGCCACTGGGATTGACACGACCTAGAGGCGTAGTATGGGAACGCAAGCGTGTTGACCTGCATAGGTGCAACCTATGGAAAATGACCGCGAAGCCGCGACGAGTGGCACGAGTGCGAGGCGAAGTGTAGGAAGGCTGGCATGATGAGCGGCATCTTAGCCACCTGTGGAAGAAGACGACAATGAAGCCACTATGAATGACACGAGCGAGAGGCGCAGTATGGGAACGCAGGCGTCTTGACCTGCATCGGGGCCACCTATGGAAAACGACCGCGAAGCCGCGAGGAGTGGCACGAGCGCGAGGCGAAGTGCAGGAAGGCTGGCATGATGAGCGGCATCTTAGACACCTGTGGAAGAAGACGACGATGAAGCCACGATGAATGACACGACCGAGAGGCGCAGGATGAGAACGCAGGCGTGTTCCCCTGCATCGGAGCCACCTATGGAAAACGACCGCGAAGGCGCGAGGATTGGCACGAGCGCGAGGCGAAGTGTAGGAAGGCTGGCATGATGAGCGGCATTTTAGCCACCTGTGGAAGAAGATGACGATGATGCCACTATGAATGACAGGACCGAGATGCGCAGTCTGGGAATGCAGGCGTGTTCACCTGCATCAGAGCCACCTTTGGAAAACGACCGCGAAGCCGCGAGGATTGGCACGAGCGCGAGGCGAAGTGTAACAAGGCTGGCATGATGAGCGGCATCTTAGCCACCTGTGGAAGAAGACGACGATGAAGCCTCTATGAATGACACGACCGAGAGGCGCAGTATGGGAACGCAGGCGTGTTAACCTGCATCGGAGCCACCTATGCAAAACGACCCAGTCACCGCGAGGAGTGGCACGAGCGCGAGGTCAAATGTAGGAAGGCTGGCATGATGAGCTGCATCTTACCCACCTGTGGAAGAAGACGACGATGAAGCCACTATGAATGACACGACCGAGAGGCGCAGTATGGGAACGCAGGCGTGTTGACCTGTATCGGAGCCACCTATGGAAAACGACCGCGAAGCCGCGAGGATTGGCACGAGCGCGAGGCGAAGTGTAGTAAGGCTGGCATGATGAGCGGCATCTTAGCCACCTGTGGAAGAAGACGACGATGAAGCGACTATGAATGACACGACCGAGAGGCGCAGTATCGGAACGCAGGCGTCTTGACCTGCATCGGAGCCACCTATGGAAAACGACCGCGAAGGCGCGAGAATTGGCACGAGCGCGAGGCGAAGTGTAGGAAGGCTGCCATGATGAGCGGCATCTTAGCCACCTGTGGAAGACGATGATGAAGCCACGATGAATGACACGACCGAGAGGCGCAGTGTGGGAACGCAGGTGTGTGGACCTGCATCGGAGCGACCTATGGAAAACGATGGCGAAGCCGCGAGGAGTGGCACGAGCGCGAGGCGAAATGTAGGAAGGCTGGCATGATGTGCGGCATCTTATCCACCTGCGGAAGAAGACGACGATGAAGCCACGATGAATGACACGACCGAGAAGTGCAGTATGGGAACGCAGGCGTGTGGACCTGCATCAGAGCCACCTATGGAAAACGACCGCAAAGCCGCGAGGAGCCACCTGCATCGGAGCCACCTATGGAAAACGATGGCGAAGCCGCGAGGAGTGGCACGAGCGCGAGGCGAAGTGTAGGAAGCCTGGCATGATGAGCGGCCTTAGCCACCTGTGGAAGAAGACGACGATGAAGCCACTGTGATTGACACGACCTGGAGGCGTAGTATGGGAACGCAAGCGTGTTGACCTGCATAGGTGCCACCTATGGAAAATGACCGCGAAGCCGCGACGAGTGGCACGAGTGCGAGGCGAAGTGTAGGAAGGCTGGCATGATGAGCGGCATCTTAGCCACCTGTGGAAGAAGACGACAATGAAGCCACTATGAATGACACGAGCGAGAGGCGCAGTATGGGAACGCAGGCGTCTTGACCTCCATCGGTGCCACCTATGGAAAACGACCGCGAAGCCGCGAGGAGTGGCACGAGCGCGAGGCGAAGTGCAGGAAGGCTGGCATGATGAGCGGCATCTTAGACACCTGTGGAAGAAGACGACGATGAAGCCACGATGAATGACACGACCGAGAGGCGCAGGATGAGAACGCAGGCGTGTTCCCCTGCATCGCAGCCACCTATGGAAAACGACCGCGAAGGCGCGAGGATTGGCACGAGCGCGAGGCGAAGTGTAGGAAGGCTGGCATGATGAGCGGCATCTTAGCCACCTGTGGAAGAAGATGACGATGATGCCACTATGAATGACAGGACCGAGATGCGCAGTCTGGGAATGCAGGCGTGTTCACCTGCATCGGAGCCACCTATGGAAAACGACCGCGAAGCCGCGAGGATTGGCACGAGCGCGAGGCGAAGTGTAACAAGGCTGGCATGATGAGCGGCATCTTAGCCACCTGTGGAAGCAGACGACGATGAAGCGACTATGAATGACACGACCGAGAAGCGCAGTATGGGAACGCAGGCGTGTGGACCTGCATCGGAGCCACCTATGGAAAACGACCGCGAAGCCGCGAGGAGTGGCACGAAGTGAGGTGAAGTGTAGGAAGGCTGGCATGTTGAGCGGCATCTTAGCCACCTGTGGAAGAAGACGACGATGAAGCCTCTATGAATGACACGACCGAGAGGCGCAGTATGGGAACGCAGGCGTGTTAACCTCCATCGGAGCCACCTATGGAAAACGACCCAGTCAACGCGAGGAGTGGCACGAGCGCGAGGTCAAATGTAGGAAGGCTGGCATGATGAGCTGCATCTTACCCACCTGTGGAAGAAGACGACGATGATGCCACTATGAATGACAGGACCGAGATGCGCAGTCTGGGAATGCAGGCGTGTTCACCTGCATCAGAGCCACCTTTGGAAAACGACCGCGAAGCCGCGAGGATTGGCACGAGCGCGAGGCGAAGTGTAACAAGGCTGGCATCATGAGCGGCATCTTAGCCACCTGTGGAAGCAGACGACGATGAAGCGACTATGAATGACACGACCCAGAAGCGCAGTATGGGAACGCAGGCGTGTGGACCTGCATCGGAGCCACCTATGGAAAACGACCGCGAAGCCGCGAGGAGTGGCACGAGCGTGAGGTGAAGTGTAGGAAGGCTGGCATGATGAGCGGCATCTTAGCCACCTGTGGAAGAAGACGACGATGAAGCCTCTATGAATGACACGACCGAGAGGCGCAGTATGGGAACGCAGGCGTGTTAACCTGCATCGGAGCCACCTATGGAAAACGACCCAGTCACCGCGAGGAGTGGCACGAGCGCGAGGTCAAATGTAGGAAGGCTGGCATGATGAGCTGCATCTTACCCACCTGTGGAAGAAGACGACGATGAAGCCACTATGAATGACAGGACCGAGATGCGCAGTCTGGGAATGCAGGCGTGTTCACCTGCATCAGAGCCACCTTTGGAAAACGACCGCGAAGCCGCGAGGATTGGCACGAGCGCGAGGCGAAGTGTAACAAGGCTGGCATCATGAGCGGCATCTTAGCCACCTGTGGAAGCAGACGACGATGAAGCGACTATGAATGACACGACCCAGAAGCGCAGTATGGGAACGCAGGCGTGTGGACCTGCATCGGAGCCACCTATGGAAAACGACCGCGAAGCCGCGAGGAGTGGCACGAGCGTGAGGTGAAGTGTAGGAAGGCTGGCATGATGAGCGGCATCTTAGCCACCTGTGGAAGAAGACGACGATGAAGCCTCTATGAATGACACGACCGAGAGGCGCAGTATGGGAACGCAGGCGTGTTAACCTGCATCGGAGCCACCTATGGAAAACGACCCAGTCACCGCGAGGAGTGGCACGAGCGCGAGGTCAAATGTAGGAAGGCTGGCATGATGAGCTGCATCTTACCCACCTGTGGAAGAAGACGACGATGAAGCCACTATGAATGACACGACCGAGAGCCGCAGTATGGGAACGCAGGCGTGTTGACCTGTATCGGAGCCACCTATGGAAAACGACCGCGAAGCCGCGAGGATTGGCACGAGCGCGAGGCGAAGTGTAGTAAGGCTGGCATGATGAGCGGCATCTTAGCCACCTGTGGAAGAAGACGACGATGAAGCGACTATGAATGACACGACCGAGAGGCGCAGTATCGGAACGCAGGCGTCTTGACCTGCATCGGAGCCACCTATGGAAAACGATGGCGAAGCCGCGAGAATTGGCACGAGCGCGAGGCGAAGTGTAGGAAGGCTGCCATGATGAGCGGCATCTTAGCCACCTGTGGAAGACGATGATGAAGCCACGATGAATGACACGACCGAGAGGCGCAGTGTGGGAACGCAGGTGTGTGGACCTGCATCGGAGCCACCTATGGAAAACGATGGCGAAGCCGCGAGGAGTGGCACGAGCGCGAGGCGAAATGTAGGAAGGCTGGCATGATGTGCGGCATCTTATCCACCTGCGGAAGAAGACGACGATGAAGCCACGATGAATGACACGACCGAGAAGTGCAGTATGGGAACGCAGGCGTGTGGACCTGCATCAGAGCCACCTATGGAAAACGACCGCGAAGCCGCGAGGAGCCACCTGCATCGGAGCCACCTATGGAAAACGATGGCGAAGCCGCGAGGAGTGGCACGAGCGCGAGGCGAAGTGTAGGAAGCCTGGCATGATGAGCGGCCTTAGCCACCTGTGGAAGAAGACGACCATGAAGCCACTGTGATTGACACGACCTAGAGGCGTAGTATAGAAACGCAAGCGTGTTGACCTGCATAGGTGCCACCTATGGAAAATGACCGCGAAGCCGCGACGAGTGGCACGAGTGCGAGGCGAAGTGTAGGAAGGCTGGCATGATGAGCGGCATCTTAGCCACCTGTGGAAGAAGACGACAATGAAGCCACTATGAATGACACGAGCGAGAGGCGCAGTATGGGAACGCAGGCGTCTTGACCTCCATCGGGGCCACCTATGGAAAACGACCGCGAAGCCGCGAGGAGTGGCACGAGCGCGAGGCGAAGTGCAGGAAGGCTGGCATGATGAGCGGCATCTTAGACACCTGTGGAAGAAGACGACGATGAAGCCACGATGAATGACACGACCGAGAGGCGCAGGATGAGAACGCAGGCGTGTTCCCCTGCATCGCAGCCACCTATGGAAAACGACCGCGAAGGCGCGAGGATTGGCACGAGCGCGAGGCGAAGTGTAGGAAGGCTGGCATGATGAGCGGCATCTTAGCCACCTGTGGAAGAAGATGACGATGATGCCACTATGAATGACAGGACCGAGATGCGCAGTCTGGGAATGCAGGCGTGTTCACCTGCATCGGAGCCACCTATGGAAAACGACCGCGAAGCCGCGAGGATTGGCACGAGCGCGAGGCGAAGTGTAACAAGGCTGGCATGATGAGCGGCATCTTAGCCACCTGTGGAAGCAGACGACGATGAAGCGACTATGAATGACACGACCGAGAAGCGCAGTATGGGAACGCAGGCGTGTGGACCTGCATCGGAGCCACCTATGGAAAACGACCGCGAAGCCGCGAGGAGTGGCACGAGCGTGAGGTGAAGTGTAGGAAGGCTGACATGTTGAGCGGCATCTTAGCCACCTGTGGAAGAAGACGACGATGAAGCCTCTATGAATGACACGACCGAGAGGCGCAGTATGGGAACGCAGGCGTGTTAACCTCCATCGGAGCCACCTATGGAAAACGACCCAGTCAACGCGAGGAGTGGCACGAGCGCGAGGTCAAATGTAGGAAGGCTGGCATGATGAGCTGCATCTTACCCACCTGTGGAAGAAGACGACGATGAAGCCACTATGAATGACACGACCGAGAGGCGCAGTATGGGAACGCAGGCGTGTTGACCTGTATCGGAGCCACCTATGGAAAACGACCGCGAAGCCGCGAGGATTGGCACGAGCGCGAGGCGAAGTGTAGTAAGGCTGGCATGATGAGCGGCATCTTAGCCACCTGTGGAAGAAGACGACGATGAAGCGACTATGAATGACACGACCGAGAGGCGCAGTATCGGAACGCAGGCGTCTTGACCTGCATCGGCGCCACCTATGGAAAACGATGGCGAAGCCGCGAGGATTGGCACGAGCGCGAGGCGAAGTGTAGGAAGGCTGGCATGATGCGCGGCATCTTATCCACCTGCGGAAGAAGACGACGATGAAGCCACGATGAATGACACGACCGAGAAGTGCAGTATGGGAACGCAGGCGTGTGGACCTGCATCAGAGCCACCTATGGAAAACGACCGCGAAGCCGCGAGGAGCCACCTGCATCGGAGCCACCTATGGAAAACGATGGCGAAGCCGCGAGGAGTGGCACGAGCGCGAGGCGAAGTGTAGGAAGCCTGGCATGATGAGCGGCCTTAGCCACCTGTGGAAGAAGACGACGATGAAGCCACTGTGATTGACACGACCTAGAGGCGTAGTATGGGAACGCAAGCGTGTTGACCTGCATAGGTGCCACCTATGGAAAATGACCGCGAAGCCGAGACGAGTGGCACGAGTGCGAGGCGAAGTGTAGGAAGGCTGGCATGATGAGCGGCATCTTAGCCACCTGTGGAAGAAGACGACAATGAAGCCACTATGAATGACACGAGCGAGAGGCGCAGTATGGGAACGCAGGCGTCTTGACCTCCATCGGGGCCACCTATGGAAAACGACCGCGAAGCCGCGAGGAGTGGCACGAGCGCGAGGCGAAGTGCAGGAAGGCTGGCATGATGAGCGGCATCTTAGACACCTGTGGAAGAAGACGACGATGAAGCCACGATGAATGACACGACCGAGAGGCGCAGGATGAGAACGCAGGCGTGTTCCCCTGCATCGCAGCCACCTATGGAAAACGACCGCGAAGGCGCGAGGATTGGCACGAGCGCGAGGCGAAGTGTAGGAAGGCTGGCATGATGAGCGGCATCTTAGCCACCTGTGGAAGAAGATGACGATGATGCCACTATGAATGACAGGACCGAGATGCGCAGTCTGGGAATGCAGGCGTGTTCACCTGCATCGGAGCCACCTATGGAAAACGACCGCGAAGCCGCGAGGATTGGCACGAGCGCGAGGCGAAGTGTAACAAGGCTGGCATGATGAGCGGCATCTTAGCCACCTGTGGAAGCAGACGACGATGAAGCGACTATGAATGACACGACCGAGAAGCGCAGTATGGGAACGCAGGCGTGTGGACCTGCATCGGAGCCACCTATGGAAAACGACCGCGAAGCCGCGAGGAGTGGCACGAGCGTGAGGTGAAGTGTAGGAAGGCTGGCATGTTGAGCGGCATCTTAGCCACCTGTGGAAGAAGACGACGATGAAGCCTCTATGAATGACACGACCGAGAGGCGCAGTATATGAACGCAGGCGTGTTAACCTCCATCGGAGCCACCTATGGAAAACGACCCAGTCAACGCGAGGAGTGGCACGAGCGCGAGGCGAAGTGTAGGAAGCCTGGCATGATGAGCGGCCTTAGCCACCTGTGGAAGAAGACGACGATGAAGCCACTGTGATTGACACGACCTAGAGGCGTAGTATGGGAACGCAAGCGTGTTGACCTGCATAGGTGCCACCTATGGAAAATGACCGCGAAGCCGAGACGAGTGGCACGAGTGCGAGGCGAAGTGTAGTAAGGCTGGCATGATGAGCGGCATCTTAGCCACCTGTGGAAGAAGACGACGATGAAGCGACTATGAATGACACGACCGAGAGGCGCAGTATCGGAACGCAGGCGTCTTGACCTGCATCGGAGCCACCTATGGAAAACGACCGCGAAGCCGCGAGGAGTGGCACCAGCGCGAGGCGAAGTGTAGGAAGGCTGGCATGACGTGCGGCATCTTATCCACCTGCGGAAGAAGACGACGACGAAGCCACGATGAATGACACGACCGAGAAGTGCAGTATGGGAACGCAGGCGTGTGGACCTGCATCGGAGCCACCTATGGAAAACGACCGCAAAGCCGCGAGGAGTGGCACGAGCGTGAGGTGAAGTGTAGGAAGGCTGGCATGATGAGCGGCATCTTAGCCACCTGTGGAAGAAGACGACGATGAGGCCTCTATGAATGACACGACCGAGAGGCACAGTATAGGGAACGCAGGCGTGTGAACCTGCATCGGAGCCACCTATGGAAAACGACCAAGACACCGCGAGGAGTGGCACGAGCGCGAGGTCAAGTGTAGGAAGGCTGGCATGATGAGCTGCATCTTACCCACCTGTGGAAGAAGACGACGATGAATCCACTATGAATGACACGACCGAGAGGCGCATTATGGGAACGCAGGCGTGTTGACCTGTATCGGAGCCACCTATGGAAAACGACCGCGAAGCCGCGACGATTGGCACGAGCGCGAGGCGAAGTGTAGGAAGGCTGGCATGATGAGCGGCATCTTAGCCACCTGTGGAAGAAGACGACGATGAAGCGACTATGATTGACACGACCGAGAGGCGCAGTATGGGAACGCAGGCGTGTTGACCTGCATCGGAGCCACATATGGAAAACGACCGCGAAGCCGCGAGGAGTGGCACGAGTGCGAGGCGAAGTGTAGGAAGGCTGGCATGATGAGCGGCATCTTAGCCACCAGTGGAAGAAGACGACAATGAAGCCACTATGAATGACACAATCGAGAGGCGCAGTATCGGAACGCAGGCGTCTTGACCTGCATCGGAGCCACCTATGGAAAACGATGGCGAAGCCGCGAGGATTGGCACGAGCGCGAGGCGAAGTGTAGGAAGGCTGCCATGATGAGCGGCATCTTAGCCACCTGTGGAAGAAGACGATGATGAAGCCACGATGAATGACACGACCGAGAGGCGCAGTGTGGGAACGCAGGTGTGTGGACCTGCATCGGAGCCACCTATGGAAAAAGATGGCGAAGCCGCGAGGAGTGGCACGAGCGCGAGGCGAAGTGTAGGAAGGCTGGCATGATGTGCGGCATCTTATCCACCTGCGGAAGAAGACGACGATGAAGCCACGATGAATGACACGACCGAGAAGTGCAGTATGGGAACGCAGGCGTGTGGACCTGCATCAGAGCCACCTATGGAAAACGACCGCGAAGCCGCGAGGAGCCACCTGCATCGGAGCCACCTATGGAAAACGATGGCCAAGCCGCGAGGAGTGGCACGAGCACGAGGCGAAGTGTAGGAAGCCTGGCATGATGAGCGGCCTTAGCCACCTGTGGAAGAAGACGACGATGAAGCCACTGGGATTGACACGACCTAGAGGCGTAGTATGGGAACGCAAGCGTGTTGACCTGCATAGGTGCAACCTATGGAAAATGACCGCGAAGCCGCGACGAGTGGCACGAGTGCGAGGCGAAGTGTAGGAAGGCTGGCATGATGAGCGGCATCTTAGCCACCTGTGGAAGAAGACGACAATGAAGCCACTATGAATGACACGAGCGAGAGGCGCAGTATGGGAACGCAGGCGTCTTGACCTGCATCGGGGCCACCTATGGAAAACGACCGCGAAGCCGCGAGGAGTGGCACGAGCGCGAGGCGAAGTGCAGGAAGGCTGGCATGATGAGCGGCATCTTAGACACCTGTGGAAGAAGACGACGATGAAGCCACGATGAATGACACGACCGAGAGGCGCAGGATGAGAACGCAGGCGTGTTCCCCTGCATCGGAGCCACCTATGGAAAACGACCGCGAAGGCGCGAGGATTGGCACGAGCGCGAGGCGAAGTGTAGGAAGGCTGGCATGATGAGCGGCATCTTAGCCACCTGTGGAAGAAGATGACGATGATGCCACTATGAATGACAGGACCGAGATGCGCAGTCTGGGAATGCAGGCGTGTTCACCTGCATCAGAGCCACCTTTGGAAAACGACCGCGAAGCCGCGAGGATTGGCACGAGCGCGAGGCGAAGTGTAACAAGGCTGGCATGATGAGCGGCATCTTAGCCACCTGTGGAAGAAGACGACGATGAAGCCTCTATGAATGACACGACCGAGAGGCGCAGTATGGGAACGCAGGCGTGTTAACCTGCATCGGAGCCACCTATGGAAAACGACCCAGTCACCGCGAGGAGTGGCACGAGCGCGAGGTCAAATGTAGGAAGGCTGGCATGATGAGCTGCATCTTACCCACCTGTGGAAGAAGACGACGATGAAGCCACTATGAATGACACGACCGAGAGGCGCAGTATGGGAACGCAGGCGTGTTGACCTGTATCGGAGCCACCTATGGAAAACGACCGCGAAGCCGCGAGGATTGGCACGAGCGCGAGGCGAAGTGTAGTAAGGCTGGCATGATGAGCGGCATCTTAGCCACCTGTGGAAGAAGACGACGATGAAGCGACTATGAATGACACGACCGAGAGGCGCAGTATCGGAACGCAGGCGTCTTGACCTGCATCGGAGCCACCTATGGAAAACGACCGCGAAGGCGCGAGAATTGGCACGAGCGCGAGGCGAAGTGTAGGAAGGCTGCCATGATGAGCGGCATCTTAGCCACCTGTGGAAGACGATGATGAAGCCACGATGAATGACACGACCGAGAGGCGCAGTGTGGGAACGCAGGTGTGTGGACCTGCATCGGAGCGACCTATGGAAAACGATGGCGAAGCCGCGAGGAGTGGCACGAGCGCGAGGCGAAATGTAGGAAGGCTGGCATGATGTGCGGCATCTTATCCACCTGCGGAAGAAGACGACGATGAAGCCACGATGAATGACACGACCGAGAAGTGCAGTATGGGAACGCAGGCGTGTGGACCTGCATCAGAGCCACCTATGGAAAACGACCGCGAAGCCGCGAGGAGCCACCTGCATCGGAGCCACCTATGGAAAACGATGGCGAAGCCGCGAGGAGTGGCACGAGCGCGAGGCGAAGTGTAGGAAGCCTGGCATGATGAGCGGCCTTAGCCACCTGTGGAAGAAGACGACGATGAAGCCACTGTGATTGACACGACCTAGAGGCGTAGTATGGGAACGCAAGCGTGTTGACCTGCATAGGTGCCACCTATGGAAAATGACCGCGAAGCCGCGACGAGTGGCACGAGTGCGAGGCGAAGTGTAGGAAGGCTGGCATGATGAGCGGCATCTTAGCCACCTGTGGAAGAAGACGACAATGAAGCCACTATGAATGACACGAGCGAGAGGCGCAGTATGGGAACGCAGGCGTCTTGACTTCCATCGGTGCCACCTATGGAAAACGACCGCGAAGCCGCGAGGAGTGGCACGAGCGCGAGGCGAAGTGCAGGAAGGCTGGCATGATGAGCGGCATCTTAGACACCTGTGGAAGAAGACGACGATGAAGCCACGATGAATGACACGACCGAGAGGCGCAGGATGAGAACGCAGGCGTGTTCCCCTGCATCGCAGCCACCTATGGAAAACGACCGCGAAGGCGCGAGGATTGGCACGAGCGCGAGGCGAAGTGTAGGAAGGCTGGCATGATGAGCGGCATCTTAGCCACCTGTGGAAGAAGATGACGATGATGCCACTATGAATGACAGGACCGAGATGCGCAGTCTGGGAATGCAGGCGTGTTCACCTGCATCGGAGCCACCTATGGAAAACGACCGCGAAGCCGCGAGGATTGGCACGAGCGCGAGGCGAAGTGTAACAAGGCTGGCATGATGAGCGGCATCTTAGCCACCTGTGGAAGCAGACGACGATGAAGCGACTATGAATGACACGACCGAGAAGCGCAGTATGGGAACGCAGGCGTGTGGACCTGCATCGGAGCCACCTATGGAAAACGACCGCGAAGCCGCGAGGAGTGGCACGAAGTGAGGTGAAGTGTAGGAAGGCTGGCATGTTGAGCGGCATCTTAGCCACCTGTGGAAGAAGACGACGATGAAGCCTCTATGAATGACACGACCGAGAGGCGCAGTATGGGAACGCAGGCGTGTTAACCTCCATCGGAGCCACCTATGGAAAACGACCCAGTCAACGCGAGGAGTGGCACGAGCGCGAGGTCAAATGTAGGAAGGCTGGCATGATGAGCTGCATCTTACCCACCTGTGGAAGAAGACGACGATGATGCCACTATGAATGACAGGACCGAGATGCGCAGTCTGGGAATGCAGGCGTGTTCACCTGCATCAGAGCCACCTTTGGAAAACGACCGCGAAGCCGCGAGGATTGGCACGAGCGCGAGGCGAAGTGTAACAAGGCTGGCATCATGAGCGGCATCTTAGCCACCTGTGGAAGCAGACGACGATGAAGCGACTATGAATGACACGACCCAGAAGCGCAGTATGGGAACGCAGGCGTGTGGACCTGCATCGGAGCCACCTATGGAAAACGACCGCGAAGCCGCGAGGAGTGGCACGAGCGTGAGGTGAAGTGTAGGAAGGCTGGCATGATGAGCGGCATCTTAGCCACCTGTGGAAGAAGACGACGATGAAGCCTCTATGAATGACACGACCGAGAGGCGCAGTATGGGAACGCAGGCGTGTTAACCTGCATCGGAGCCACCTATGGAAAACGACCCAGTCACCGCGAGGAGTGGCACGAGCGCGAGGTCAAATGTAGGAAGGCTGGCATGATGAGCTGCATCTTACCCACCTGTGGAAGAAGACGACGATGAAGCCACTATGAATGACAGGACCGAGATGCGCAGTCTGGGAATGCAGGCGTGTTCACCTGCATCAGAGCCACCTTTGGAAAACGACCGCGAAGCCGCGAGGATTGGCACGAGCGCGAGGCGAAGTGTAACAAGGCTGGCATCATGAGCGGCATCTTAGCCACCTGTGGAAGCAGACGACGATGAAGCGACTATGAATGACACGACCCAGAAGCGCAGTATGGGAACGCAGGCGTGTGGACCTGCATCGGAGCCACCTATGGAAAACGACCGCGAAGCCGCGAGGAGTGGCACGAGCGTGAGGTGAAGTGTAGGAAGGCTGGCATGATGAGCGGCATCTTAGCCACCTGTGGAAGAAGACGACGATGAAGCCTCTATGAATGACACGACCGAGAGGCGCAGTATGGGAACGCAGGCGTGTTAACCTGCATCGGAGCCACCTATGGAAAACGACCCAGTCACCGCGAGGAGTGGCACGAGCGCGAGGTCAAATGTAGGAAGGCTGGCATGATGAGCTGCATCTTACCCACCTGTGGAAGAAGACGACGATGAAGCCACTATGAATGACACGACCGAGAGCCGCAGTATGGGAACGCAGGCGTGTTGACCTGTATCGGAGCCACCTATGGAAAACGACCGCGAAGCCGCGAGGATTGGCACGAGCGCGAGGCGAAGTGTAGTAAGGCTGGCATGATGAGCGGCATCTTAGCCACCTGTGGAAGAAGACGACGATGAAGCGACTATGAATGACACGACCGAGAGGCGCAGTATCGGAACGCAGGCGTCTTGACCTGCATCGGAGCCACCTATGGAAAACGATGGCGAAGCCGCGAGAATTGGCACGAGCGCGAGGCGAAGTGTAGGAAGGCTGCCATGATGAGCGGCATCTTAGCCACCTGTGGAAGACGATGATGAAGCCACGATGAATGACACGACCGAGAGGCGCAGTGTGGGAACGCAGGTGTGTGGACCTGCATCGGAGCCACCTATGGAAAACGATGGCGAAGCCGCGAGGAGTGGCACGAGCGCGAGGCGAAATGTAGGAAGGCTGGCATGATGTGCGGCATCTTATCCACCTGCGGAAGAAGACGACGATGAAGCCACGATGAATGACACGACCGAGAAGTGCAGTATGGGAACGCAGGCGTGTGGACCTGCATCAGAGCCACCTATGGAAAACGACCGCGAAGCCGCGAGGAGCCACCTGCATCGGAGCCACCTATGGAAAACGATGGCGAAGCCGCGAGGAGTGGCACGAGCGCGAGGCGAAGTGTAGGAAGCCTGGCATGATGAGCGGCCTTAGCCACCTGTGGAAGAAGACGACCATGAAGCCACTGTGATTGACACGACCTAGAGGCGTAGTATGGGAACGCAAGCGTGTTGACCTGCATAGGTGCCACCTATGGAAAATGACCGCGAAGCCGCGACGAGTGGCACGAGTGCGAGGCGAAGTGTAGGAAGGCTGGCATGATGAGCGGCATCTTAGCCACCTGTGGAAGAAGACGACAATGAAGCCACTATGAATGACACGAGCGAGAGGCGCAGTATGGGAACGCAGGCGTCTTGACCTCCATCGGGGCCACCTATGGAAAACGACCGCGAAGCCGCGAGGAGTGGCACGAGCGCGAGGCGAAGTGCAGGAAGGCTGGCATGATGAGCGGCATCTTAGACACCTGTGGAAGAAGACGACGATGAAGCCACGATGAATGACACGAGCGAGAGGCGCAGTATGGGAACGCAGGCGTCTTGACCTCCATGGGTGCCACCTATGGAAAACGACCGCGAAGCCGCGAGGAGTGGCACGAGCGCGAGGCGAAGTGCAGGAAGGCTGGCATGATGAGCGGCATCTTAGACACCTGTGGAAGAAGACGACGATGAAGCCACGATGAATGACACGACCGAGAGGCGCAGGATGAGAACGCAGGCGTGTTCCCCTGCATCGCAGCCACCTATGGAAAACGACCGCGAAGGCGCGAGGATTGGCACGAGCGCGAGGCGAAGTGTAGGAAGGCTGGCATGATGAGCGGCATCTTAGCCACCTGTGGAAGAAGATGACGATGATGCCACTATGAATGACAGGACCGAGATGCGCAGTCTGGGAATGCAGGCGTGTTCACCTGCATCGGAGCCACCTATGGAAAACGACCGCGAAGCCGCGAGGATTGGCACGAGCGCGAGGCGAAGTGTAACAAGGCTGGCATGATGAGCGGCATCTTAGCCACCTGTGGAAGCAGACGACGATGAAGCGACTATGAATGACACGACCGAGAAGCGCAGTATGGGAACGCAGGCGTGTGGACCTGCATCGGAGCCACCTATGGAAAACGACCGCGAAGCCGCGAGGAGTGGCACGAAGTGAGGTGAAGTGTAGGAAGGTTGGCATGTTGAGCGGCATCTTAGCCACCTGTGGAAGAAGACGACGATGAAGCCTCTATGAATGACACGACCGAGAGGCGCAGTATGGGAACGCAGGCGTGTTAACCTCCATCGGAGCCACCTATGGAAAACGACCCAGTCAACGCGAGGAGTGGCACGAGCGCGAGGTCAAATGTAGGAAGGCTGGCATGATGAGCTGCATCTTACCCACCTGTGGAAGAAGACGACGATGATGCCACTATGAATGACAGGACCGAGATGCGCAGTCTGGGAATGCAGGCGTGTTCACCTGCATCAGAGCCACCTTTGGAAAACGACCGCGAAGCCGCGAGGATTGGCACGAGCGCGAGGCGAAGTGTAACAAGGCTGGCATCATGAGCGGCATCTTAGCCACCTGTGGAAGCAGACGACGATGAAGCGACTATGAATGACACGACCCAGAAGCGCAGTATGGGAACGCAGGCGTGTGGACCTGCATCGGAGCCACCTATGGAAAACGACCGCGAAGCCGCGAGGAGTGGCACGAGCGTGAGGTGAAGTGTAGGAAGGCTGGCATGATGAGCGGCATCTTAGCCACCTGTGGAAGAAGACGACGATGAAGCCTCTATGAATGACACGACCGAGAGGCGCAGTATGGGAACGCAGGCGTGTTAACCTGCATCGGAGCCACCTATGGAAAACGACCCAGTCACCGCGAGGAGTGGCACGAGCGCGAGGTCAAATGTAGGAAGGCTGGCATGATGAGCTGCATCTTACCCACCTGTGGAAGAAGACGACGATGAAGCCACTATGAATGACAGGACCGAGATGCGCAGTCTGGGAATGCAGGCGTGTTCACCTGCATCAGAGCCACCTTTGGAAAACGACCGCGAAGCCGCGAGGATTGGCACGAGCGCGAGGCGAAGTGTAACAAGGCTGGCATCATGAGCGGCATCTTAGCCACCTGTGGAAGCAGACGACGATGAAGCGACTATGAATGACACGACCCAGAAGCGCAGTATGGGAACGCAGGCGTGTGGACCTGCATCGGAACCACCTATGGAAAACGACCGCGAAGCCGCGAGGAGTGGCACGAGCGTGAGGTGAAGTGTAGGAAGGCTGGCATGATGAGCGGCATCTTAGCCACCTGTGGAAGAAGACGACGATGAAGCCTCTATGAATGACACGACCGAGAGGCGCAGTATGGGAACGCAGGCGTGTTAACCTGCATCGGAGCCACCTATGGAAAACGACCCAGTCACCGCGAGGAGTGGCACGAGCGCGAGGTCAAATGTAGGAAGGCTGGCATGATGAGCTGCATCTTACCCACCTGTGGAAGAAGACGACGATGAAGCCACTATGAATGACACGACCGAGAGCCGCAGTATGGGAACGCAGGCGTGTTGACCTGTATCGGAGCCACCTATGGAAAACGACCGCGAAGCCGCGAGGATTGGCACGAGCGCGAGGCGAAGTGTAGTAAGGCTGGCATGATGAGCGGCATCTTAGCCACCTGTGGAAGAAGACGACGATGAAGCGACTATGAATGACACGACCGAGAGGCGCAGTATCGGAACGCAGGCGTCTTGACCTGCATCGGAGCCACCTATGGAAAACGATGGCGAAGCCGCGAGAATTGGCACGAGCGCGAGGCGAAGTGTAGGAAGGCTGCCATGATGAGCGGCATCTTAGCCACCTGTGGAAGACGATGATGAAGCCACGATGAATGACACGACCGAGAGGCGCAGTGTGGGAACGCAGGTGTGTGGACCTGCATCGGAGCCACCTATGGAAAACGATGGCGAAGCCGCGAGGAGTGGCACGAGCGCGAGGCGAAATGTAGGAAGGCTGGCATGATGTGCGGCATCTTATCCACCTGCGGAAGAAGACGACGATGAAGCCACGATGAATGACACGACCGAGAAGTGCAGTATGGGAACGCAGGCGTGTGGACCTGCATCAGAGCCACCTATGGAAAACGACCGCGAAGCCGCGAGGAGCCACCTGCATCGGAGCCACCTATGGAAAACGATGGCGAAGCCGCGAGGAGTGGCACGAGCGCGAGGCGAAGTGTAGGAAGCCTGGCATGATGAGCGGCCTTAGCCACCTGTGGAAGAAGACGACCATGAAGCCACTGTGATTGACACGACCTAGAGGCGTAGTATGGGAACGCAAGCGTGTTGACCTGCATAGGTGCCACCTATGGAAAATGACCGCGAAGCCGCGACGAGTGGCACGAGTGCGAGGCGAAGTGTAGGAAGGCTGGCATGATGAGCGGCATCTTAGCCACCTGTGGAAGAAGACGACAATGAAGCCACTATGAATGACACGAGCGAGAGGCGCAGTATGGGAACGCACGCGTCTTGACCTCCATCGGGGCCACCTATGGAAAACGACCGCGAAGCCGCGAGGAGTGGCACGAGCGCGAGGCGAAGTGCAGGAAGGCTGGCATGATGAGCGGCATCTTAGACACCTGTGGAAGAAGACGACGATGAAGCCACGATGAATAACACGACCGAGAGGCGCAGGATGAGAACGCAGGCGTGTTCCCCTGCATCGCAGCCACCTATGGAAAACGACCGCGAAGGCGCGAGGATTGGCACGAGCGCGAGGCGAAGTGTAGGAAGGCTGGCATGATGAGCGGCATCTTAGCCACCTGTGGAAGAAGATGACGATGATGCCACTATGAATGACAGGACCGAGATGCGCAGTCTGGGAATGCAGGCGTGTTCACCTGCATCGGAGCCACCTATGGAAAACGACCGCGAAGCCGCGAGGATTGGCACGAGCGCGAGGCGAAGTGTAACAAGGCTGGCATGATGAGCGGCATCTTAGCCACCTGTGGAAGCAGACGACGATGAAGCGACTATGAATGACACGACCGAGAAGCGCAGTATGGGAACGCAGGCGTGTGGACCTGCATCGGAGCCACCTATGGAAAACGACCGCGAAGCCGCGAGGAGTGGCACGAGCGTGAGGTGAAGTGTAGGAAGGCTGGCATGTTGAGCGGCATCTTAGCCACATGTGGAAGAAGACGACGATGAAGCCTCTATGAATGACACGACCGAGAGGCGCAGTATGGGAACGCAGGCGTGTTAACCTCCATCGGAGCCACCTATGGAAAACGACCCAGTCAACGCGAGGAGTGGCACGAGCGCGAGGTCAAATGTAGGAAGGCTGGCATGATGAGCTGCATCTTACCCACCTGTGGAAGAAGACGACGATGAAGCCACTATGAATGACACGACCGAGAGGCGCAGTATGGGAACGCAGGCGTGTTGACCTGTATCGGAGCCACCTATGGAAAACGACCGCGAAGCCGCGAGGATTGGCACGAGCGCGAGGCGAAGTGTAGTAAGGCTGGCATGATGAGCGGCATCTTAGCCACCTGTGGAAGAAGACGACGATGAAGCGACTATGAATGACACGACCGAGAGGCGCAGTATCGGAACGCAGGCGTCTTGACCTGCATCGGCGCCACCTATGGAAAACGATGGCGAAGCCGCGAGGATTGGCACGAGCGCGAGGCGAAGTGTAGGAAGGCTGGCATGATGCGCGGCATCTTATCCACCTGCGGAAGAAGACGACGATGAAGCCACGATGAATGACACGACCGAGAAGTGCAGTATGGGAACGCAGGCGTGTGGACCTGCATCAGAGCCACCTATGGAAAACGACCGCGAAGCCGCGAGGAGCCACCTGCATCGGAGCCACCTATGGAAAACGATGGCGAAGCCGCGAGGAGTGGCACGAGGGCGAGGCGAAGTGTAGGAAGCCTGGCATGATGAGCGGCCTTAGCCACCTGTGGAAGAAGACGACGATGAAGCCACTGTGATTGACACGACCTAGAGGCGTAGTATGGGAACGCAAGCGTGTTGACCTGCATAGGTGCCACCTATGGAAAATGACCGCGAAGCCGAGACGAGTGGCACGAGTGCGAGGCGAAGTGTAGGAAGGCTGGCATGATGAGCGGCATCTTAGCCACCTGTGGAAGAAGACGACAATGAAGCCACTATGAATGACACGAGCGAGAGGCGCAGTATGGGAACGCAGGCGTCTTGACCTCCATCGGGGCCACCTATGGAAAACGACCGCGAAGCCGCGAGGAGTGGCACGAGCGCGAGGCGAAGTGCAGGAAGGCTGGCATGATGAGCGGCATCTTAGACACCTGTGGAAGAAGACGACGATGAAGCCACGATGAATGACACGACCGAGAGGCGCAGGATGAGAACGCAGGCGTGTTCCCCTGCATCGCAGCCACCTATGGAAAACGACCGCGAAGGCGCGAGGATTGGCACGAGCGCGAGGCGAAGTGTAGGAAGGCTGGCATGATGAGCGGCATCTTAGCCACCTGTGGAAGAAGATGACGATGATGCCACTATGAATGACAGGACCGAGATGCGCAGTCTGGGAATGCAGGCGTGTTCACCTGCATCGGAGCCACCTATGGAAAACGACCGCGAAGCCGCGAGGATTGGCACGAGCGCGAGGCGAAGTGTAACAAGGCTGGCATGATGAGCGGCATCTTAGCCACCTGTGGAAGCAGACGACGATGAAGCGACTATGAATGACACGACCGAGAAGCGCAGTATGGGAACGCAGGCGTGTGGACCTGCATCGGAGCCACCTATGGAAAACGACCGCGAAGCCGCGAGGAGTGGCACGAGCGTGAGGTGAAGTGTAGGAAGGCTGGCATGTTGAGCGGCATCTTAGCCACCTGTGGAAGAAGACGACGATGAAGCCTCTATGAATGACACGACCGAGAGGCGCAGTATGGGAACGCAGGCGTGTTAACCTCCATCGGAGCCACCTATGGAAAACGACCCAGTCAACGCGAGGAGTGGCACGAGCGCGAGGTCAAATGTAGGAAGGCTGGCATGATGAGCTGCATCTTACCCACCTGTGGAAGAAGACGACGATGAAGCCACTATGAATGACACGACCGAGAGGCGCAGTATGGGAACGCAGGCGTGTTGACCTGTATCGGAGCCACCTATGGAAAACGACCGCGAAGCCGCGAGGAGCCACCTGCATCGGAGCCAGCTACGGAAAACGACCGCGAAGCTGCGAGGAGTGGCACGAGCGCGAGGCGAAGTGTAGGAAGTCTGGCATGATGAGCGGCATCTTAGCCACCTGTGGAAGAAGACGACGATGAAGCCACTATGATTGACACGACCTAGAGGCGTAGTATGGGAACGCAAGCGTGTTGACCTGCATAGGTGCCACCTATGGAAAACGACCGCGAAGCCGCGAGGAGTGGCACGAGTGCGAGGCGAAGTGTAGGAAGGCTGGCATGATGAGCGGCATCTTAGCCACCTATGGAAGAAGACGACAATGAAGCCACTATGAATGACACGACCGAGAGGCGCAGTATGGGAACGCAGGCGTCTTGACCTGCATCGGAGCCGCCTATGGAAAACGATGGCGAAGCCGCGAGGAGTGGCACGAGCGCGAGGCGAAGTGTAGGAAGGCTGGCATGATGAGCGGCATCTTATCCACCTGCGGAAGAAGACGACGATGAAGCCACGATGAAGGACACGACCGAGAAGTGCAGTATGAGAACGCAGGCGTGTGGACCTGCATCAGAGCCACCTATGGAAAACGACCGCGAAGCTGCGAGGAGTGGCACGAGCGCGAGGCGAAGTGTAGGAAGTCTGGCATGATGAGCGGCATCTTAGCCACCTGTGGAAGAAGACCACGATGAAGCCACTATGATTGACAAGACCTAGAGGTGTAGTATGGGAACGCAAGCGTGTTGACCTGCATAGGTGCCACCTATGGAAAACGACCGCGAAGCCGCGAGGAGCGGCACGAGTGCGAGGCGAAGTGTAGGAAGGCTGGCATGATGAGCGGCATCTTAGCCACCTGTGGAAGAAGACGATGATGAAGCCACGATGAATGACACGACCGAGAGGCGCAGTATGGGAACGCAGGCGTGTTGACCTGCATCGGAGCCACCTACGGAAGATGACCGCGAAGCCGCGAGGAGTGGCACGAGCGCGAGGCGAAGCGTAGGAAGGCTGGCCTAATGAGCGGCATCTTAGCCACCTGTGCAAGAAGACGACGATGAACCCACTATGAATGACACGACTGAGAGGCGCAGTATGGGAACGCAGGCGTTATGAGCTGCATAGGAGCCACCTATGGAAAACGACCGCGAAGCCGCGAGGAGTGGCACGAGCGCGAGGCGAAGTGCAGGAAGGCTGGCATGATGAGCGGCATCATAGACACCTGTGGAAGAAGACGACGATGAAACCACGATGAATGACACGACCGAGAGGCGCAGGATGAGAACGCAGGCGTGTTCCCCTGCATCGGAGCCACCTATGGAAAACGACCGCGAAGGCTCGAGGATTGGCACGAGCGCGAGGCGAAGTGTAGGAAGGCTGGCATGATGAGCGGCATCTTAGCCACCTGTGGAAGAAGATGACGATGATGCCACTATGAATGACAGGACCGAGAGGCGCAGTATGGGAATGCAGGCGTGTTCACCTGCATCGGAGCCACCTGTGCAAAACGACCGCGAAGCCGCGAGGAATGGCACGAGCGCGAGGCGAAGTGTAGCAGGGCTGGCATGATGAGCGGCATCTTAGCCACCTGTGGAAGCAGACGACGATGAAGCGACTATGAATGACACGACCGAGAAGCGCAGTATGGGAACGCAGGCGTGTGGACCTGCATCGGAGCCACCTATGGAAAACGACCGCGAAGCCGCGAGGAGTGGCACGAGCGTGAGGTGAAGTGTAGGAAGGCTGGCATGATGAGCGGCATCTTAGCCATCTGTGGAAGAAGACGACGATGAGGCCTCTATGAATGACACGACCGAGAGGCACAGTATGGGAACGCAGCCGTGTTAACCTGCATCGGAGCCACCTATGGAAAACGACCGCGAAGCCGCGAGGATTGGCACGAGCGCGAGGCGAAGTGTAGGAAGGCTGGCATGATGAGCGGCATCTTAGCCACCTGTGGAAGAAGACGACGATGAAGCGACTATGAATGACACGACTGAGAGGCGCAGTATGGGAACGCAGGCGTGTTGACCTGCATTGGAGCCACATATGGAAAACGACCGCGAAGCCGCGAGGAGTGGCACGAGTGCGAGGCGAAGTGTAGGAAGGCTGGCATGATGAGCGGCATCTTAGCCACCAGTGGAAGAAGACGACAATGAAGCCACTATGAATGACACGACCGAGAGGCGCAGTATCGGAACCCAGGCGTCTTGACCTGCATCGGAGCCACCTATTGAAAGCGATGGCGAAGCCGCGAGGATTGGCACGAGCGCGAGGCGAAGTGTAGTTAGGCTGCCATGATAAGCGGCATCTTAGCCACCTGTGGAAGAAGACGATGATGAAGCCACGATGAATGACACGACCGAGAGGCGCAGTGTGGGAACGCAGGTGTGTGGACCTGCATCGGAGCCACCTATGGAAAACGATGGCGAAGCCGCGAGGAGTGGCACGAGCGCGAGGCGAAGTGTAGGAAGGCTGGCATGATGTGCGGCATCTTATCCACCTGCGGAAGAAGACGACGATGAAGCCACGATGAATGACACGACCGAGAAGTGCAGTATGGGAACGCAGGCGTGTGGACCTGCATCAGAGCCACCTATGGAAAACGACCGCGAAGCCGCGAGGAGCCACCTGCATCGTAGCCAGCTACGGAAAACGACCGCGAAGCTGCGAGGAGTGGCACGAGCGCGAGGCGAAGTGTAGGAAGCCTGGCATGATGAGCGGCATCTTAGCCACCTGTGGAAGAAGACGACGATGAAGCCACTATGAATGACACGACCGAGAGGCGCAGTATGGGAACGCAGGCGTCTTGACCTGCATCGGAGCCGCCTATGGAAAACGATGGCGAAGCCGCGAGGAGTGGCACGAGCGCGAGGCGAAGTGTAGGAAGGCTGGCATGATGAGCGGCATCTTAGCCACCTGTGGAAGAAGACGACAATGAAGCGACTACGAATGACACGACCGAGAGGCGCAGTATAGGAACGCATGCGTGTTGACCTGCATCGGAGCCACCTATAGAAAACGACCGCGAAGCCGCGAGGAGTGGCACGAGCGCGATCCAAAGTGTAGGAAGGCTGGCATAAAGTGCGGCATCTTATCCACCTGCGGAAGAAGACGACGATGAAGCCACGATGAAGGACACGACCGAGAAGTGCAGTATGAGAACGCAGGCGTGTGGACCTGCATCAGAGCCACCTATGGAAAACGACCGCGAAGCTGCGAGGAGTGGCACGAGCGCGAGGCGAAGTGTAGGAAGTCTGGCATGATGAGCGGCATCTTAGCCACCTGTGGAAGAAGACCACGATGAAGCCACTATGATTGACAAGACCTAGAGGTGTAGTATGGGAACGCAAGCGTGTTGACCTGCATAGGTGCCACCTATGGAAAACGACCGCGAAGCCGCGAGGAGCGGCACGAGTGCGAGGCGAAGTGTAGGAAGGCTGGCATGATGAGCGGCATCTTAGCCACCTGTGGAAGAAGACGATGATGAAGCCACTATGAATGACACGACCGAGAGGCGCAGTATGGGAACGCAGGCGTGTGGACCTGCATCAGAGCCACCTATGGAAAACGACCGCGAAGCCGCGAGGAGCCACCTGCATCAGAGCCAGCTACGGAAAACGACCGCGAAGCTGCGAGGAGTGGCACGAGCGCGAGGCGAAATGTAGGAAGCCTGGCATGTGAGCGGCATCTTAGCCACCTGTGGAAGAAGACGACGATGAAGCCACTATGATTGACACGACCTAGAGGCGTAGTATGGGAACGCAAGCGTATTGACCTGCATAGGTGCCACCTATGGAAAATGACCGCGAAGCCGCGACGAGTGGCACGAGTGCGAGGCGAAGTGTAGGAAGGCTGGCATGATGAGCGGCATCTTAGCCACCTGTGGAAGAAGACGACAATGAAGCCACTATGAATGACACGACCGAGAGGCGCAGTATGGGAACGCAGGCGTCTTGACCTGCATCGGGGCCACCTATGGAAAACGATGGCGAAGCCGCGAGGAGTGGCACGAGCGCGAGGCGAAGTGTAGGAAGGCTGGCATGATGAGCGGAATCTTAGCCACCTGTGGAAGAAGACGATGATGAAGCCACGATGAATGACACGACCGAGAGGCGCAGCATGGGAACGGAAGCGTGTTGACCTGCATCGGAGCCACCTATGGAAAACGACCGCGAAGCCGCGAGGAGTGGCACGAGCGCGAGGCGAAGTGCAGGAAGGCTGGCATGATGAGCGGCATCTTAGACACCTGTGGAAGAAGACGACGATGAAGCCACGATGAATGACACGACCGAGAGGCGCAGGATGAGAACGCAGGCGTGTTCCCCTGCATCGGAGCCACCTATGGAAAACGACCGCGAAGGCACGAGGATTGGCACGAGCGCGAGGCGAAGTGTAGGAAGGCTGGCATGATGAGCGGCATCTTAGCCACCTGTGGAAGAAGATGACGATGATGCCACTATGAATGACAGGACCGAGATGCGCAGTCTGGGAATGCAGGCGTGTTACCTGCATCGGAGCCACCTATGGAAAACGACCGCGAAGCCGCGAGGATTGGCACGAGCGCGAGGCGAAGTGTAACAAGGCTGGCATGATGAGCGGCATCTTAGCCACCTGTGGAAGCAGACGACGATGAAGCGACTATGAATGACACGACCGAGAAGCGCAGTATGGGAACGCAGGCGTGTGGACCTGCATCGGAGCCACCTATGGAAAACGACCGCGAAGCCGCGAGGAGTGGCACGAGCGTGAGGTGAAGTGTAGGAAGGCTGGCATGATGAGCGGCATCTTAGCCACCTGTGGAAGAAGACGACGATGAAGCCTCTATGAATGACACGACCGAGAGGCGCAGTATGGGAACGCAGGCGTGTTAACCTGCATCGGAGCCACCTATGGAAAACGACCCAGTCACCGCGAGGAGTGTCACGAGCGCGAGGTCAAATGTAGGAAGGCTGGCATGATGAGCTGCATCTTACCCACCTGTGGAAGAAGACGACGATGAAGCCACTATGAATGACACGACCGAGAGGCGCAGTATGGGAACGCAGGCGTGTTGACCTGTATCGGAGCCACCTATGGAAAACGACCGCGAAGCCGCGAGGATTGGCACGAGCGCGAGGCGAAGTGTAGTAAGGCTGGCATGATGAGCGGCATCTTAGCCACCTGTGGAAGAAGACGACGATGAAGCGACTATGAATGACACGACCGAGAGGCGCAGTATGGGAACGCAAGCGTGTTGACCTGCATAGGTGCCACCTATGGAAAACGACCGCGAAGCCGCGAGGAGCCACCTGCATCGGAGCCAGCTACGGAAAACGACCGCGAAGCTGCGAGGAGTGGCACGAGCGCGAGGCGAAGTGCAGGAAGTCTGGCATGATGAGCGGCATCTTAGCCACCTGTGGAAGAAGACGACGATGAAGCCACTATGATTGACACGACCTAGAGGCGTAGTATGGGAACGCAAGCGTGTTGACCTGCATAGGTGCCACCTATAGAAAACGACCGCGAAGCCGCGAGGAGTGGCACGAGTGCGAGGCGAAGTGTAGGAAGGCTGGCATGATGAGCGGCATCTTAGCCACCTATGGAAGAAGACGACAGTGAAGCCATTATGAATAATAATAATAATAATAATACTTTATTGACACAGAATTCCGCTAACACTAATACATAATAGGCCTGCCAAAGCCGCATTGGGCTTGAAGGGCAGAGCCGACAGACAGCGTTTAACACGATGTAATATCGCGGATAACGCAAGATATGCAGAAGCATTGTTAACAGGCACGGACACAAGGGATATACACAAACAGCAATGAGGAGGCAAAAAATTGCACACAAACCACGTATCCTGCGATAAAAAGTAACATAACCCACAATACTTAAACAGAGCAAGAAAACATACATCATAATGACACGACCGAGAGGCGCAGTATAGGAACGCATGCGTGTTGACCTGCATCGGAGCCACCTATAGAAAACGACCGCGAAGCCGCGAGGAGTGGCACGAGCGCGAGGCAAAGTGTAGGAAGGCTGGCATAAAGTGCGGCATCTTATCCACCTGCGGAAGAAGACGACGATAAAGCCACGATGAAGGACACGACCGAGAAGTGCAGTATGAGAACGCAGGCGTGTCGACCTGCATCAGAGCCACCTATGGAAAACGACCGCGAAGCTGCGAGGAGTGGCACGAGCGCGAGGCGAAGTGTAGGAAGTCTGGCATGATGAGCGGCATCTTAGCCACCTGTGGAAGAAGACCACGATGAAGCCACTATGATTAACAAGACCTAGAGGTGTAGTATGGGAACGCAAGCGTGTTGACCTGCATAGGTGCCACCTATGGAAAACGACCGCGAAGCCGCGAGGAGCGGCACGAGTGCGAGGCGAAGTGTAGGAAGGCTGGCATGATGAGCGGCATCATAGCCACCTGTGGAAGAAGACGATGATGAAGCCACGATGAATGACACGACCGAGAGGCGCAGTATGGGAACGCAGGCGTGTTGACCTGCATCGGAGCCACCTACGGAAGATGACCGCGAAGCCGCGAGGAGTGGCACGAGCGCGAGGCGAAGCGTAGGAAGGCTGGCCTGATGAGCGGCATCTTAGCCACCTGTGCAAGAAGACGACGATGAACCCACTATGAATGACACGACTGAGAGGCGCAGTATGGGAACGCAGGCGTTATGAGCTGCATAGGAGCCACCTATGGAAAACGACCGCGAAGCCGCGAGGAGTGGCACGAGCGCGAGGCGAAGTGCAGGAAGGCTGGCATGATGAGCGGCATCTTAGACACCTGTGGAAGAAGACGACGATGAAACCACGATGAATGACACGACCGAGAGGCGCAGGATGAGAACGCAGGCGTGTTCCCCTGCATCGGAGCCACCTATGGAAAACGACCGCGAAGGCTCGAGGATTGGCACGAGCGCGAGGCGAAGTGTAGGAAGGCTTGCATGATGAGCGGCATCTTAGCCACCTGTGGAAGAAGATGACGATGATGCCACTATGAATGACAGGACCGAGAGGCGCAGTATGGGAATGCAGGCGTGTTCACCTGCATCGGAGCCACCTATGGAAAACGACCGCGAAGCCGCGAGGAATGGCACGAGCGCGAGGCGAAGTGTAGCAGGGCTGGCATGATGAGCGGCATCTTAGCCACCTGTGGAAGCAGACGACGATGAAGCGACTATGAATGACACGACCGAGAAGCGCAGTATGGGAATGCAGGCGTGTGGACCTCCATCGGAGCCACCTATGGAAAACGACCGCGAAGCCGCGAGGAGTGGCACGAGCGTGCGGTGAAGTGTAGGAAGGCTGGCATGATGAGCGGCATCTTAGCCATCTGTGGAAGAAGACGACGATGAGGCCTCTATGAACGACACGACCGAGAGGCACAGTATGGGAACGCAGGCGTGTTAACCTGCATCGGAGCCACCTATGGAAAACGACCAAGACACCGCGAGGAGTGGCACGAGCGCGAGGTCAAGTGTAGGAAGGCTGGCATGATGAGCTGCATCTTACCCACCTGTGGAAGAAGACGACGATGAATCCACTATGAATGACACGACCGAGAGGCGCAGTATGGGAACGCAGGCGTGTTGACCTGTATCGGAGCCACCTATGGAAAACGACCGCGAAGCCGCGAGGATTGGCACGAGCGCGAGGCGAAGTGTAGGAAGGCTGGCATGATGAGCGGCATCTTAGCCACCTGTGGAAGAAGACGACGATGAAGCGACTATGAATGACACGACCGAGAGGCGCAGTATGGGAACGCAGGCGTGTTGACCTGCATTGGAGCCACATATGGAAAACGACCGCGAAGCCGCGAGGAGTGGCACGAGTGCGAGGCGAAGTGTAGGAAGGCTGGCATGATGAGCGGCATCATAGCCACCAGTGGAAGAAGACGACAATGAAGCCACTATGAATGACACGACCGAGAGGCGCAGTATCGGAACCCAGGCGTCTTGACCTGCATCGGAGCCACCTATGGAAAACGATGGCGAAGCCGCGAGGATTGGCACGAGCGCGAGGCGAAGTGTAGGAAGGCTGCCATGATAAGCGGCATCTTAGCCACCTGTGGAAGAAGACGATGATGAAGCCACGATGAATGACACGACCGAGAGGCGCAGTGTGGGAACGCAGGTGTGTGGACCTGCATCGGAGCCACCTATGGAAAACGATGGCGAAGCCGCGAGGAGTGGCACGAGCGCGAGGCGAAGTGTAGGAAGGCTGGCATGATGTGCGGCATCTTATCCACCTGCGGAAGAAGACGACGATGAAGCCACGATGAATGACACGACCGAGAAGTGCAGTATGGGAACGCAGGCGTGTGGACCTGCATCAGAGCCACCTATGGAAAACGACCGCGAAGCTGCGAGGAGCCACCTGCATCGGAGCCAGCTACGGAAAACGACCGCGAAGCTGCGAGGAGTGGCACGAGCGCGAGGCGAAGTGTAGGAAGGCTGGCATGATGAGCGGCATCTTAGCCACCTGTGGAAGAAGACGACAATGAAGCCGCTATGAATGACACGACCGAGAGGCTCAGTATGGGAACGCAGGCGTCTTGACCTGCATCGGTGCCACCTATGGAAAATGACCGCGAAGCCGCGACGAGTGGCACGAGTGCGAGGCGAAGTGCAGGAAGGCTTGCATGATGAGCGGCATCTTAGCCACCTGTGGAAGAAGACGACAATGAAGCCACTATGAATGGCACGACCGAGAGGCGCAGTATGGGAACGCAGGCGTGTTGATCTGCGTCGGAGCCACCTATGGAAAACGACCGCAAAACCACGAGGAGTGGCACGAGCGCGAGGCGAAGTGTAGGAAGGCTAGCATGATGAGCGGCATCTTAGCCACCTTGCAAGAAGACGACGATGAAGCCACTATGAATGACACGACTGAGAGGCGCAGTATGGGAACGCAGGCGTGTTAACCTGCATCGGAACCACCTATGGAAAACGACCGCGATGCCGCGAGGAGTGGCACGAGGGCGAGGTGAATTGTAGGAAGGCTGGCATGATGAGCGGCATCTTAGCCACCTGTGGAAGAAGACGACGATGAAGCGACTATGAATGACACGACCGAGAGGCGCAGTATGGGAACGGAAGCGTGTTGACCTGCATCGGAGCCACCTATGGAAAACGACCGCGAAGCCGCGAGGAGTGGCACGAGCGCGAGGCGAAGTGCAGGAAGGCTGGCATGATGAGCGGCATCTTAGACACCTGTGGAAGAAGACGACGATGAAGCCACGATGAATGACACGACCGAGAGGCGCAGGATGAGAACGCAGGCGTGTTCCCCTGCATCGGAGCCACCTATGGAAAACGACCGCGAAGGCGCGAGGATTGGCACGAGCGCGAGGCGAAGTGTAGGAAGGCTGGCATGATGAGCGGCATCATAGCCACCTGTGGAAGAAGATGACGATGATGCCACTATGAATGACAGGACCGAGATGCGCAGTCTGGGAATGCAGGCGTGTTCACCTGCATCGGAGCCACCTATGGAAAACGACCGCGAAGCCGCGAGGATTGGCACGAGCGCGAGGCGAAGTGTAACAAGGCTGGCATGATGAGCGGCATCTTAGCCACCTGTGGAAGCAGACGACGATGAAGCGACTATGAATGACACGACCGAGAAGCGCAGTATGGGAACGCAGGCGTGTGGACCTGCATCGGAGCCACCTATGGAAAACGACCGCGAAGCCGCGAGGAGTGGCACGAGCGTGAGGTGAAGTGTAGGAAGGCTGGCATGATGAGCGGCATCTTAGCCACCTGTGGAAGAAGACGACGATGAAGCCTCTATGAATGACACGACCGAGAGGCGCAGTATGCGAACGCAGGCGTGTTAACCTGCATCGGAGCCACCTATGGAAAACGACCCAGTCACCGCGAGGAGTGGCACGAGCGCGAGGTCAAATGTAGGAAGGCTGGCATGATGAGCTGCATCTTACCCACCTGTCGAAGAAGACGACGATGAAGCCACTATGAATGACACGACCGAGAGGCGCAGTATGGGAACGCAGGCGTGTTGACCTGTATCGGAGCCACCTATGGAAAACGACCGCGAAGCCGCGAGGATTGGCACGAGCGCGAGGCGAAGTGTAGTAAGGCTGGCATGATGAGCGGCATCTTAGCCACCTGTGGAAGAAGACGACGATGAAGCGACTATGAATGACACGACCGAGAGGCGCAGTATGGGAACGCAGGCGTGTTGACCTGCATCGGAGCCACATATGGAAAACGACCGCGAAGCCGCGAGGAGCCACCTGCATCGGAGCCAGCTACGGAAAACGACCGCGAAGCTGCGAGGAGTGGCACGAGCGCGAGGCGAAGTGCAGGAAGTCTGGCATGATGAGCGGCATCTTAGCCATCTGTGGAAGAAGACGACGATGAAGCCACTATGATTGACACGACCTAGAGGCGTAGTATGGGAACGCAAGCGTGTTGACCAGCATAGGTGCCACCTATGGAAAACGACCGCGAAGCCGCGAGGAGTGGCACGAGTGCGAGGCGAAGTGTAGGAAGGCTGGCATGATGAGCGGCATCTTAGCCACCTATGGAAGAAGACGACAGTGAAGCCACTATGAATAATAATAATAATAATAATACTTTATTGACACAGAATTCCGCTAACACTAATACATAATAGGCCTGCCAAAGCCGCATTGGGCTTGAAGGGCAGAGCCGACAGACAGCGTTTAACACGATGTAATATCGCGGATAACGCAAGATATGCAGAAGCATTGTTAACAGGCACGGACACAAGGGATATACACAAACAGCAATGAGGAGGCAAAAAATTGCACACAAACCACGTATCCTGCGATGAAAAGTAACATAACCCACAATACTTAAACAGAGCAAGAAAACATACATCATAATGACACGACCGAGAGGCGCAGTATGGGAACGCAGGCGTCTTGACCTGCATCGGAGCCACCTATGGAAAACGATGGCGAAGCCGCGAGGAGTGGCACGAGCGCGAGGCGAAGTGTAGGAAGGCTGGCATGATGAGCGGCATCTTAGCCACCTGTGGAAGAAGACGACAATGAAGCGACTACGAATGACACGACCGAGAGGCGCAGTATAGGAACGCATGCGTGTTGACCTGCATCGGAGCCACCTATAGAAAACGACCGCGAAGCCGCGAGGAGTGGCACGAGCGCGAGGCAAAGTGTAGGAAGGCTGGCATAAAGTGCGGCATCTTATCCACCTGCGGAAGAAGACGACGATGAAGCCACGATGAAGGACACGACCGAGAAGTGCAGTATGAGAACGCAGGCGTGTCGACCTGCATCAGAGCCACCTATGGAAAACGACCGCGAAGCTGCGAGGAGTGGCACGAGCGCGAGGCGAAGTGTAGGAAGTCTGGCATGATGAGCGGCATCTGAGCCACCTGTGGAAGAAGACCACGATGAAGCCACTATGATTGACAAGACCTAGAGGTGTAGTATGGGAACGCAAGCGTGTTGACCTGCATAGGTGCCACCTATGGAAAACGACCGCGAAGCCGCGAGGAGCGGCACGAGTGCGAGGCGAAGTGTAGGAAGGCTGGCATGATGAGCGGCATCTTAGCCACCTGTGGAAGAAGACGATGATGAAGCCACGATGAATGACACGACCGAGAGGCGCAGTATGGGAACGCAGGCGTGTTGACCTGCATCGGAGCCACCTACGGAAGATGACCGCGAAGCCGCGAGGAGTGGCACGAGCGCGAGGCGAAGCGTAGGAAGGCTGGCCTGATGAGCGGCATCTTAGCCACCTGTGCAAGAAGATGACGATGATGCCACTATGAATGACAGGACCGAGAGGCGCAGTATGGGAATGCAGCCGTGTTCACCTGCATCGGAGCCACCTACGGAAAACGACCGCGAAGCCGCGAGGAATGGCACGAGCGCGAGGCGAAGTGTAGCAGGGCTGGCATGATGAGCGGCATCTTAGCCACCTGTGGAAGCAGACGACGATGAAGCGACTATGAATGACACGACCGAGAAGCGCAGTATGGGAACGCAGGCGTGTGGACCTGCATCGGAGCCACCTATGGAAAACGACCGCGAAGCCGCGAGGAGTGGCACGAGCGTGCGGTGAAGTGTAGGAAGGCTGGCATGATGAGCGGCATCTTAGCCATCTGTGGAAGAAGACGACGATGAGGCCTCTATGAACGACACGACCGAGAGGCACAGTATGGGAACGCAGGCGTGTTAACCTGCATCCGAGCCACCTATGGAAAACGACCAAGACACCGCGAGGAGTGGCACGAGCGCGAGGTCAAGTGTAGGAAGGCTGGCATGATGAGCTGCATCTTACCCACCTGTGGAAGAAGACGACGATGAATCCACTATGAATGACACGACCGAGAGGCGCAGTATGGGAACGCAGGCCTGTTGACCTGTATCGGAGCCACCTATGGAAAACGACCGCGAAGCCGCGAGGATTGGCACGAGCGCGAGGCGAAGTGTAGGAAGGCTGGCATGATGAGCGGCATCTTAGCCACCTGTGGAAGAAGACGACGATGAAGCGACTATGAATGACACGACCGAGAGGCGCAGTATGGGAACGCAGGCGTGTTGACCTGCATTGCAGCCACATATGGAAAACGACCGCGAAGCCGCGAGGAGTGGCACGAGTGCGAGGCGAAGTGTAGGAAGGCTGGCATGATGAGCGGCATCATAGCCACCAGTGGAAGAAGACGACAATGAAGCCACTATGAATGACACGACCGAGAGGCGCAGTATCGGAACCCAGGCGTCTTGACCTGCATCGGAGCCACCTATGGAAAACGATGGCGAGGCCGCGAGGATTGGCACGAGCGCGAGGCGAAGTGTAGGAAGGCTGCCATCATAAGCGGCATCTTAGCCACCTGTGGAAGAAGACGATGATGAAGCCACGATGAATGACACGACCGAGAGGCGCAGTGTGGGAACGCAGGTGTGTGGACCTGCATCGGAGCCACCTATGGAAAACGATGGCGAAGCCGCGAGGAGTGGCACGAGCGCGAGGCGAAGTGTAGGAAGGCTGGCATGATGTGCGGCATCTTATCCACCTGCGGAAGAAGACGACGATGAAGCCACGATGAATGACACGACCGAGAAGTGCAGTATGGGAACGCAGGCGTGTGGACCTGCATCAGAGCCACCTATGGAAAACGACCGCGAAGCCGCGAGGAGCCACCTGCATCGGAGCCAGCTACGGAAAACGACCGCGAAGCTGCGAGGAGTGGCACGAGCGCGAGGCGAAGTGTAGGAAGCCTGGCATGATGAGCGGCATCTTAGCCACCTGTGGAAGAAGACGACAATGAAACCACTATGAATGACACGACCGAGAGGCGCAGTATGGGAACGCAGGCGTCTTGACCTGCATCGGGGCCACCTATGGAAAACGATGGCGAAGCCGCGAGGAGTGGCACGAGCGCGAGGCGAAGTGTAGGAAGGCTGGCATGATGAGCGGCATCTTAGCCACCTGTGGAAGAAGACGACAATGAAGCCACTATGAATGACACGACCGAGAGGCGCAGTATGGGAACGCAGGCGTCTTGACCTGCATCGGTGCCACCTATGGAAAATGACCGCGAAGCCGCGACGAGTGGCACGAGTGCGAGGCGAAGTGTAGGAAGGCTTGCATGATGAGCGGCATCTTAGCCACCTGTGGAAGAAGACGACAATGAAGCCACTATGAATGGCACGACCGAGAGGCGCAGTATGGGAACGCAGGCGTGTTGATCTGCGTCGGAGCCACCTATGGAAAACGACCGCAAAACCACGAGGAGTGGCACGAGCGCGAGGCGAAGTGTAGGAAGGCTAGCATGATGAGCGGCATCTTAGCCACCTTGCAAGAAGACGACGATGAAGCCACTAAGAATGACACGACTGAGAGGCGCAGTATGGGAACGCAGGCGTGTTAACCTGCATCGGAACCACCTATGGAAAACGACCGCGATGCCGCGAGGAGTGGCACGAGCGCGAGGTGAATTGTAGGAAGGCTGGCATGATGAGCGGCATCTTAGCCACCTGTGGAAGAAGACGACGATGAAGCGACTATGAATGACACGACCGAGAGGCGCAGTATAGGAACGCATGCGTGTTGATCTGACACGGAGCCACCTATGGAAAACGACCGCGAAGCCGCGAGGAGTGGCACGAGCGTGAGGCGCAGTGTAGGAAGGCTGGCTTGATGAGCGGCATCTTAGCCACCTTTGGAAGAAGACGACGATGAAGCCACTATGAATGACACGACCGAGAGGCGCAGTATGGGAACGCAGGCGTGTTGACCTGTATCGGAGCCACATATGGAAAACGACCGCGAAGCCGCGAGGAGTGGCACGAGCGCGAGGCGAAGTGTAGTAAGGCTGGCTTGATCAGCGGCATCTTACCCACCTGTGGAAGAAGACGACAATGAAGCCACTATGAATGACATGACCGAGAGGCCCAGTATGGGAACGCAGGCGTGTTGACCTGTATCGGAGCCACATATGGAAAACGACGGCGAAGCTGGGAGGAGTGGCACGAGCGCGAGGCGAAGTGGAGGAAGGCTGGCATGATGAACGGCGTCTTAGCCACCTGTGGAAGAAGACGACGATGAAGCCACTATGAATGACACGACCGAGAGGCGCAGTATGGGAACGCAGGCGTGTTGACCTGCGTCGGAGCCACCTATGGAAAACGACCACAAAACCACGAGGAGTGGCACGAGCGCGAGGCGAAGTGTAGGAAGGCTAGCATGGTGAGCGGCATCTTAGCCACCTTGGAAGTAGACGACGATGAAGCCACTATAAATGACACGACTGAGAGGCGCAGTATGGGAACGCAGGCGTGTTAACCTGCATCGGAACCACCTATGGAAAACGACCGCGATGCCGCGAGGAGTGGCACGAGCACGAGGTGAAGTGTAGGAAGGCTGGCATAATGAGCGGCATCTTAGCCACCTGTGCAAGAAGACGACGATGAAGCCGCTATGAATGACACGACCGAGAGGCGCCTTTTGGGAACGCAGGTGTGTGGACCTGCATCGGAGCCACCTATGGAAACCAACGACGAAGCCGCGAGGAGTGGCACGAGCGCGAGGCGAAGTGTAGGAAGGCTGGCATGATGTGCGGCATCTTAGCCACCTGCGGAAGAAGACGACGATGAAGCCACGATGAATGACACGACCTAGAGGCGTAGTATGGGAACGCAAGCGTATTGACCTGCATAGGTGCCACCTATGGAAAATGACCGCGAAGCCGCGACGAGTGGCACGAGTGCGAGGGGAAGTGTAGGAAGGCTGGCATGATGAGCGGCATCTTAGCCACCTGTGGAAGAAGACGACAATGAAGCCACTATGAATGACACGACCGAGAGGCGCAGTATGGGAACGCAGGCGTCTTGACCTGCATCGGGGCCACCTATGGAAAACGATGGCGAAGCCGCGAGGAGTGGCACGAGCGCGAGGCGAAGTGTAGGAAGGCTGGCATGATGAGCGGCATCTTAGCCACCTGTGGAAGAAGACGATGATGAAGCCACGATGAATGACACGACCGAGAGGCGCAGCATGCGAACGGAAGCGTGTTGACCTGCATCGGAGCCAGCTACGGAAAACGACCGCGAAGCTGCGAGGAGTGGCACGAGCGCGAGGCGAAGTGTAGGAAGTCTGGCATGATGAGCGGCATCTTAGCCACCTGTGGAAGAAGACGACGATGAAGCCACTATGATTGACACGACCTAGAGGCGTAGTATGGGAACGCAAGCGTGTTGACCTGCATAGGTGCCACCTATGGAAAACGACCGCGAAGCCGCGAGGAGTGGCACGAGTGCGAGGCGAAGTGTAGGAAGGCTGGCATGATGAGCGGCATCTTAGCCACCTATGGAAGAAGACGACAATGAAGCCACTATGAATGACACGACCGAGAGGCGCAGTATGGGAACGCAGGCGTCTTGACCTGCATCGGAGCCGCCTATGGAAAACGATGGCGAAGCCGCGAGGAGTGGCACGAGCGCGAGGCGAAGTGTAGGAAGGCTGGCATGATGAGCGGCATCTTAGCCACCTGTGGAAGAAGACGACAATGAAGCGACTACGAATGACACGACCGAGAGGCGCAGTATAGGAACGCATGCGTGTTGACCTGCATCGGAGCCACCTATAGAAAACGACCGCGAAGCCGCGAGGAGTGGCACGAGCGCGAGGCAAAGTGTAGGAAGGCTGGCATAAAGTGCGGCATCTTATCCACCTGCGGAAGAAGACGACGATGAAGCCACGATGAAGGACACGACCGAGAAGTGCAGTATGAGAACGCAGGCGTGTGGACCTGCATCAGAGCCACCTATGGAAAACGACCGCGAAGCTGCGAGGAGTGGCACGAGCGCGAGGCGAAGTGTAGGAAGTCTGGCATGATGAGCGGCATCTTAGCCACCTGTGGAAGAAG
Source organism: Dermacentor andersoni (assembly GCF_023375885.2). Taxonomy (NCBI): domain Eukaryota; kingdom Metazoa; phylum Arthropoda; class Arachnida; order Ixodida; family Ixodidae; genus Dermacentor; species Dermacentor andersoni. The sequence goes on from NC_092814.1 coordinate 395,154,701, forward strand.
ACCACGATGAAGCCACTATGATTGACAAGACCTAGAGGTGTAGTATGGGAACGCAAGCGTGTTGACCTGCATAGGTGCCACCTATGGAAAACGACCACGAAGCCGCGAGGAGCGGCACGAGTGCGAGGCGAAGTGTAGGAAGGCTGGCATGATGAGCGGCATCTTAGCCACCTGTGCAAGAAGACGACGATGAACCCACTATGAATGACACGACTGAGAGGCGCAGTATGGGAACGCAGGCGTTATGAGCTGCATAGGAGCCACCTATGGAAAACGACCGCGAAGCCGCGAGGAGCGGCACGAGTGCGAGGCGAAGTGTAGGAAGGCTGGCATGATGAGCGGCATCTTAGCCACCTGTGGAAGAAGACGATGATGAAGCCACTATGAATGACACGACCGAGAGGCGCAGTATGGGAACGCAGGCGTGTGGACCTGCATCAGAGCCACCTATGGAAAACGACCGCGAAGCCGCGAGGAGCCACCTGCATCAGAGCCAGCTACGGAAAACGACCGCGAAGCTGCGAGGAGTGGCACGAGCGCGAGGCGAAGTGTAGGAAGCCTGGCATGTGAGCGGCATCTTAGCCACCTGTGGAAGAAGACGACGATGAAGCCACTATGATTGACACGACCTAGAGGCGTAGTATGGGAACGCAAGCGTATTGACCTGCATAGGTGCCACCTATGGAAAATGACCGCGAAGCCGCGACGAGTGGCACGAGTGCGAGGCGAAGTGTAGGAAGGCTGGCATGATGAGCGGCATCTTAGCCACCTGTGGAAGAATACGACAATGAAGCCACTATGAATGACACGACCGAGAGGCGCAGTATGGGAACGCAGGCGTCTTGACCTGCATCGGGGCCACCTATGGAAAACGATGGCGAAGCCGCGAGGAGTGGCACGAGCGCGAGGCGAAGTGTAGGAAGGCTGGCATGATGAGCGGCATCTTAGCCACCTGTGGAAGAAGGCGATGATGAAGCCACGATGAATGACACGACCGAGAGGCGCAGCATGCGAACGGAAGCGTGTTGACCTGCATCGGAGCCACCTATGGAAAACGACCGCGAAGCCGCGAGGAGTGGCACGAGCGCGAGGCGAAGTGCAGGAAGGCTGGCATGATGAGCGGCATCTTAGACACCTGTGGAAGAAGACGACGATGAAGCCACGATGAATGACACGACCGAGAGGCGCAGGATGAGAACGCAGGCGTGTTCCCCTGCATCGGAGCCACCTATGGAAAACGACCGCGAAGGCACGAGGATTGGCACGAGCGCGAGGCGAAGTGTAGGAAGGCTGGCATGATGAGCGGCATCTTAGCCACCTGTGGAAGAAGATGACGATGATGCCACTATGAATGACAGGACCGAGATGCGCAGTCTGGGAATGCAGGCGTGTTCACCTGCATCGGAGCCACCTATGGAAAACGACCGCGAAGCCGCGAGGATTGGCACGAGCGCGAGGCGAAGTGTAACAAGGCTGGCATGATGAGCGGCATCTTAGCCACCTGTGGAAGCAGACGACGATGAAGCGACTATGAATGACACGACCGAGAAGCGCAGTATGGGAACGCAGGCGTGTGGACCTGCATCGGAGCCACCTATGGAAAACGACCGCGAAGCCGCGAGGAGTGGCACGAGCGTGAGGTGAAGTGTAGGAAGGCTGGCATGATGAGCGGCATCTTAGCCACCTGTGCAAGAAGACGACGATGAACCCACTATGAATGACACGACTGAGAGGCGCAGTATGGGAACGCAGGCGTTATGAGCTGCATAGGAGCCACCTATGGAAAACGACCGCGAAGCCGCGAGGAGTGGCACGAGCGCGAGGCGAAGTGCAGGAAGGCTGGCATGATGAGCGGCATCTTAGACACCTGTGGAAGAAGACGACGATGAAACCACGATGAATGACACGACCGAGAGGCGGAGGATGAGAACGCAGGCGTGTTCCCCTGCATCGGAGCCACCTATGGAAAACGACCGCGAAGGCTCGAGGATTGGCACGAGCGCGAGGCGAAGTGTAGGAAGGCTTGCATGATGAGCGGCATCTTAGCCACCTGTGGAAGAAGATGACGATGATGCCACTATGAATGACAGGACCGAGAGGCGCAGTATGGGAATGCAGGCGTGTTCACCTGCATCGGAGCCACCTATGGAAAACGACCGCGAAGCCGCGAGGAATGGCACGAGCGCGAGGCGAAGTGTAGCAGGGCTGGCATGATGAGCGGCATCTTAGCCACCTGTGGAAGCAGACGACGATGAAGCGACTATGAATGACACGACCGAGAAGCGTAGTATGGGAACGCAGGCGTGTGGACCTCCATCGGAGCCACCTATGGAAAACGACCGCGAAGCCGCGAGGAGTGGCACGAGCGTGCGGTGAAGTGTAGGAAGGCTGGCATGATGAGCGGCATCTTAGCCATCTGTGGAAGAAGACGACGATGAGGCCTCTATGAACGACACGACCGAGAGGCACAGTATGGGAACGCAGGCGTGTTAACCTGCATCGGAGCCACCTATGGAAAACGACCAAGACACCGCGAGGAGTGGCACGAGCGCGAGGTCAAGTGTAGGAAGGCTGGCATGATGAGCTGCATCTTACCCACCTGTGGAAGAAGACGACGATGAATCCACTATGAATGACACGACCGAGAGGCGCAGTATGGGAACGCAGGCGTGTTGACCTGTATCGGAGCCACCTATGGAAAACGACCGCGAAGCCGCGAGGATTGGCACGAGCGCGAGGCGAAGTGTAGGAAGGCTGGCATGATGAGCGGCATCTTAGCCACCTGTGGAAGAAGACGACGATGAAGCGACTATGAATGACACGACCGAGAGGCGCAGTGTGGGAACGCAGGTGTGTGGACCTGCATCGGAGCCACCTATGGAAAACGATGGCGAAGCCGCGAGGAGTGGCACGAGCGCGAGGCGAAGTGTAGGAAGGCTGGCATGATGTGCGGCATCTTATCCACCTGCGGAAGAAGACGACGATGAAGCCACGATGAATGACACGACCGAGAAGTGCAGTATGGGAACGCAGGCGTGTGGACCTGCATCAGAGCCACCTATGGAAAACGACCGCGAAGCCGCGAGGAGCCACCTGCATCGGAGCCAGCTACGGAAAACGACCGCGAAGCTGCGAGGAGTGGCACGAGCGCGAGGCGAAGTGTAGGAAGCCTGGCATGATGAGCGGCATCTTAGCCACCTGTGGAAGAAGACGACAATGAAGCCACTATGAATGACACGACCGAGAGGCGCAGTATGGGAACGCAGGCGTCTTGACCTGCATCGGGGCCACCTATGGAAAACGATGGCGAAGCCGCGAGGAGTGGCACGAGCGCGAGGCGAAGTGTAGGAAGGCTGGCATGATGAGCGGCATCTTAGCCACCTGTGGAAGAAGACGACAATGAAGCCACTATGAATGACACGACCGAGAGGCGCAGTATGGGAACGCAGGCGTCTTGACCTGCATCGGTGCCACCTATGGAAAATGACCGCGAAGCCGCGACGAGTGGCACGAGTGCGAGGCGAAGTGCAGGAAGGCTTGCATGATGAGCGGCATCTTAGCCACCTGTGGAAGAAGACGACAATGAAGCCACTATGAATGGCACGACCGAGAGGCGCAGTATGGGAACGCAGGCGTGTTGATCTGCGTCGGAGCCACCTATGGAAAACGACCGCAAAACCACGAGGAGTGGCACGAGCGCGAGGCGAAGTGTAGGAAGGCTAGCATGATGAGCGGCATCTTAGCCACCTTGCAAGAAGACGACGATGAAGCCACTATGAATGACACGACTGAGAGGCGCAGTATGGGAACGCAGGCGTGTTAACCTGCATCGGAACCACCTATGGAAAACGACCGCGATGCCGCGAGGAGTGGCACGAGCGCGAGGTGAATTGTAGGAAGGCTGGCATGATGAGCGGCATCTTAGCCACCTGTGGAAGAAGACGACGATGAAGCGACTATGAATGACACGACCGAGAGGCGCAGTATGGGAACGGAAGCGTGTTGACCTGCATCGGAGCCACCTATGGAAAACGACCGCGAAGCCGCGAGGAGTGGCACGAGCGCGAGGCGAAGTGCAGGAAGGCTGGCATGATGAGCGGCATCTTAGACACCTGTGGAAGAAGACGACGATGAAGCCACGATGAATGACACGACCGAGAGGCGCAGGATGAGAACGCAGGCGTGTTCCCCTGCATCGGAGCCACCTATGGAAAACGACCGCGAAGGCGCGAGGATTGGCACGAGCGCGAGGCGAAGTGTAGGAAGGCTGGCATGATGAGCGGCATCTTAGCCACCTGTGGAAGAAGATGACGATGATGCCACTATGAATGACAGGACCGAGATGCGCAGTCTGGGAATGCAGGCGTGTTCACCTGCATCGGAGCCACCTATGGAAAACGACCGCGAAGCCGCGAGGATTGGCACGAGCGCGAGGCGAAGTGTAACAAGGCTGGCATGATGAGCGGCATCTTAGCCACCTGTGGAAGCAGACGACGATGAAGCGACTATGAATGACACGACCGAGAAGCGCAGTATGGGAACGCAGGCGTGTGGACCTGCATCGGAGCCACCTATGGAAAACGACCGCGAAGCCGCGAGGAGTGGCACGAGCGTGAGGTGAAGTGTAGGAAGGCTGGCATGATGAGCGGCATCTTAGCCACCTGTGGAAGAAGACGACGATGAAGCGACTATGAATGACACGACCGAGAGGCGCAATATGGGAACGCAGGCGTGTTGACCTGCATCGGAGCCACATATGGAAAACGACCGCGAAGCCGCGAGGAGCCACCTGCATCGGAGCCAGCTACGGAAAACGACCGCGAAGCTGCGAGGAGTGGCACGAGCGCGAGGCGAAGTGCAGGAAGTCTGGCATGATGAGCGGCATCTTAGCCACCTGTGGAAGAAGACGACGATGAAGCCACTATGATTGACACGACCTAGAGGCGTAGTATGGGAACGCACGCGTGTTGACCAGCATAGGTGCCACCTATGGAAAACGACCGCGAAGCCGCGAGGAGTGGCACGAGTGCGACGCGAAGTGTAGGAAGGCTGGCATGATGAGCGGCATCTTAGCCACCTATGGAAGAAGACGACAATGAAGCCACTATGAATAATAATAATAATAATAATACTTTATTGACACAGAATTCCGCTAACACTTATACATAATAGGCCTGCCAAAGCCGCATTGGGCTTGAAGGGCAGAGCCGACAGACAGCGTTTAACACGATGTAATATCGCGGATAACGCAAGATATGCAGAAGCATTGTTAACAGGCACGGACACAAGGAATATACACAAACAGCAATGAGGAGGCAAAAAATTGCACACAAACCACGTATCCTGCGATGAAAAGTAACATAACCCACAATACTTAAACAGAGCAAGAAAACATACATCATAATGACACGACCGAGAGGCGCAGTATGGGAACGCAGGCGTCTTGACCTGCATCGGAGCCACCTATGGAAAACGATGGCGAAGCCGCGAGGAGTGGCACGAGCGCGAGGCGAAGTGTAGGAAGGCTGGCATGATGAGCGGCATCTTAGCCACCTGTGGAAGAAGACGACAATGAAGCGACTACGAATGACACGACCGAGAGGCGCAGTATAGGAACGCATGCGTGTTGACCTGCATCGGAGCCACCTATAGAAAACGACCGCGAAGCCGCGAGGAGTGGCACGAGCGCGAGGCAAAGTGTAGGAAGGCTGGCATAAAGTGCGGCATCTTATCCACCTGCGGAAGAAGACGACGATGAAGCCACGATGAAGGACACGACCGAGAAGTGCAGTATGAGAACGCAGGCGTGTTGACCTGCATAGGTGCCACCTATGGAAAACGACCGCGAAGCCGCGAGGAGCGGCACGAGTGCGAGGCGAAGTGTAGGAAGGCTGGCATGATGAGCGGCATCTTAGCCACCTGTGGAAGAAGACGATGATGAAGCCACGATGAATGACACGACCGAGAGGCGCAGTATGGGAACGCAGGCGTGTTGACCTGCATCGGAGCCACCTACGGAAGATGACCGCGAAGCCGCGAGGAGTGGCACGAGCGCGAGGCGAAGTGCAGGAAGGCTGGCATGATGAGCGGCATCTTAGACACCTGTGGAAGAAGACGACGATGAAACCACGATGAATGACACGACCGAGAGGCGCAGGATGAGAACGCAGGCGTGTTCCCCTGCATCGGAGCCACCTATGGAAAACGACCGCGAAGGCTCGAGGATTGGCACGAGCGCGAGGCGAAGTGTAGGAAGGCTGGCATGATGAGCGGCATCTTAGCCACCTGTGGAAGAAGATGACGATGATGCCACTATGAATGACAGGACCGAGAGGCGCAGTATGGGAATGCAGGCGTGTTCACCTGCATCGGAGCCACCTATGGAAAACGACCGCGAAGCCGCGAGGAATGGCACGAGCGCGAGGCGAAGTGTAGCAGGGCTGGCATGATGAGCGGCATCTTAGCCACCTGTGGAAGCAGACGACGATGAAGCGACTATGAATGACACGACCGAGAAGCGCAGTATGGGAACGCAGGCGTGTGGACCTGCATCGGAGCCACCTATGGAAAACGACCGCGAAGCCGCGAGGAGTGGCACGAGCGTGCGGTGAAGTGTAGGAAGGCTGGCATGATGAGCGGCATCTTAGCCATCTGTGGAAGAAGACGACGATGAGGCCTCTATGAACGACACGACCGAGAGGCACAGTATGGGAACGCAGGCGTGTTAACCTGCATCGGAGCCACCTATGGAAAACGACCAAGACACCGCGAGGAGTGGCACGAGCGCGAGGTCAAGTGTAGGAAGGCTGGCATGATGAGCTGCATCTTACCCACCTGTGGAAGAAGACGACGATGAATCCACTATGAATGACACGACCGAGAGGCGCAGTATGGGAACGCAGGTGTGTGGACCTGCATCGGAGCCACCTATGGAAAACGATGGCGAAGCCGCGAGGAGTGGCACGAGCGCGAGGCGAAGTGTAGGAAGGCTGGCATGATGTGCGGCATCTTATCCACCTGCGGAAGAAGACGACGATGAAGCCACGATGAATGACACGACCGAGAAGTGCAGTATGGGAACGCAGGCGTGTGGACCTGCATCAGAGCCACCTATGGAAAACGACCGCTAAGCCGCGAGGAGCCACCTGCATCGGAGCCAGCTACGGAAAACGACCGCGAAGCTGCGAGGAGTGGCACGAGCGCGAGGCGAAGTGTAGGAAGCCTGGCATGATGAGCGGCATCTTAGCCACCTGTGGAAGAAGACGACAATGAAGCCACTATGAATGACACGACCGAGAGGCGCAGTATGGGAACGCAGGCGTCTTGACCTGCATCGGGGCCGCCTATGGAAAACGATGGCGAAGCCGCGAGGAGTGGCACGAGCGCGAGGCGAAGTGTAGGAAGGCTGGCATGATGAGCGGCATCTTAGCCACCTGTGGAAGAAGACGACAATGAAGCCACTATGAATGACACGACCGAGAGGCGCAGTATGGGAACGCAGGCGTCTTGACCTGCATCGGTGCCACCTATGGAAAATGACCGCGAAGCCGCGAGGAGTGGCACGAGCGCGAGGCGAAGTGTAGTAAGGCTGGCTTGATCAGCGGCATCTTACCCACCTGTGGAAGAAGACGACGATGAAGCCACTATGAATGACATGACCGAGAGGCGCAGTATGGGAACGCAGGCGTGTTGACCTGTATCGGAGCCACATATGGAAAACGACCGCGAAGCTGGGAGGAGTGGCACGAGCGCGAGGCGAAGTGGAGGAAGGCTGGCATGATGAACGGCGTCTTAGCCACCTGTGGAAGAAGACGACGATGAAGCCACTATGAATGACACGACCGAGAGGCGCAGTATGGGAACGCAGGCGTGTTGACCTGCGTCGGAGCCACCTATGGAAAACGACCACAAAACCACGAGGAGTGGCACGAGCGCGAGGCGAAGTGTAGGAAGGCTAGCATGGTGAGCGGCATCTTAGCCACCTTGGAAGTAGACGACGATGAAGCCACTATAAATGACACGACTGAGAGGCGCAGTATGGGAACGCAGGCGTGTTAACCTGCATCGGAACCACCTATGGAAAACGGCCGCGATGCCGCGAGGAGTGGCACGAGCGCGAGGTGAAGTGTAGGAAGGCTGGCATAATGAGCGGCATCTTAGCCACCTGTGCAAGAAGACGACGATGAAGCCGCTATGAATGACACGACCGAGAGGCGCCGTTTGGGAACGCAGGTGTGTGGACCTGCATCGGAGCCACCTATGGAAACCGACCACGAAGCCGCGAGGAGTGGCACGAGCGCGAGGCGAAGTGTAGAAAGGCTGGCATGATGTGCGGCATCTTAGCCACCTGCGGAAGAAGACGACGATGAAGCCACGATGAATGACACGACCGAGAAGTGAAGTATGGAAACGCAGGCGTGTGGACCTGCATCAGAGCCACCTATGGAAAACGACCGCGAAGCCGCGAGGAGCCACCTGCATCGGAGCCAGCTACGGAAAACGACCGCGAAGCTGCGAGGAGTGGCACGAGCGCGAGGCGAAGTGGAGGAAGGCTGGCATGATGAACGGCGTCTTAGCCACCTGTGGAAGAAGACGACGATGAAGCCACTATGAATGGCACGACCGAGAGGCGCAGTATGGGAACGCAGGCGTGTTGATCTGCGTCGGAGCCACCTATGGAAAACGACCGCAAAACCACGAGGAGTGGCACGAGCGCGAGGCGAAGTGTAGGAAGGCTAGCATGATGAGCGGCATCTTAGCCACCTTGCAAGAAGACGACGATGAAGCGACTATGAATGACACGACCGAGAGGCGCAGTATAGGAACGCATGCGTGTTGATCTGACACGGAGCCACCTATGGAAAGCGACCGCGAAGCCGCGAGGAGTGGCACGAGCGTGAGGCGCAGTGTAGGAAGGCTGGCTTGATGAGCGGCATCTTAGCCACCTGTGGAAGAAGACGACGATGAAGCCACTATGAATGACACGACTGAGAGGCGCAGTATGGGAACGCAGGCGTGTTAACCTGCATCGGAACCACCTATGGAAAACGACCGCGATGCCGCGAGGAGTGGCACGAGCGCGAGGTGAATTGTAGGAAGGCTGGCATGATGAGCGGCATCTTAGCCACCTGTGGAAGAAGACGACGATGAAGCGACTATGAATGACACGACCGAGAGGCGCAGTATAGGAACGCATGCGTGTTGATCTGACACGGAGCCACCTATGGAAAACGACCGCGAAGCCGCGAGGAGTGGCACGAGCGTGAGGTGCAGTGTAGGAAGGCTGGCTTGATGAGCGGCATCTTAGCCACCTTTGGAAGAAGACGATGATGAAGCCACTATGAATGACACGACCGAGAGGCGCAGTATGGGAACGCAGGCGTGTTGACCTGTATCGGAGCCACATATGGAAAACGACCGCGAAGCCGCGAGGAGTGGCACGAGCGCGAGGCGAAGTGTAGTAAGGCTGGCTTGATCAGCGGCATCTTACCCACCTGTGGAAGAAGACAACGATGAAGCCACTATGAATGACATGACCGAGAGGCGCAGTATGGGAACGCAGGCGTGTTGACCTGTATCGGAGCCACATATGGAAAACGACCGCGAAGCTGGGAGGAGTGGCACGAGCGCGAGGCGAAGTGGAGGAAGGCTGGCATGATGAACGGCGTCTTAGCCACCTGTGGAAGAAGACGACGATGAAGCCACTATGAATGACACGACCGAGAGGCGCAGTATGGGAACGCAGGCGTGTTGACCTGCGTCGGAGCCACCTATGGAAAACGACCACAAAACCACGAGGAGTGGCACGAGCGCGAGGCGAAGTGTAGGAAGGCTAGCATGGTGAGCGGCATCTTAGCCACCTTGGAAGTAGACGACGATGAAGCCACTATAAATGACACGACTGAGAGGCGCAGTATGGGAACGCAGGCGTGTTAACCTGCATCGGAACCACCTATGGAAAACGACCGCGATGCCGCGAGGAGTGGCACGAGCGCGAGGCGAAGTGTAGGAAGGCTGCCATGATAAGCGGCATCTTAGCCACCAGTGGAAGAAGACGACAATGAAGCCACTATGAATGACACGACCGAGAGGCGCAGTATCGGAACCCAGGCGTCTTGACCTGCATCGGAGCCACCTATGGAAAACGATGGCGAAGCCGCGAGGATTGGCACGAGCGCGAGGCGAAGTGTAGGAAGGCTGCCATGATAAGCGGCATCTTAGCCACCTGGGGAAGAAGACGATGATGAAGCCACGATGAATGACACGACCGAGAGGCGCAGTGTGGGAACGCAGGTGTGTGGACCTGCATCGGAGCCACCTATGGAAAACGATGGCGAAGCCGCGAGGAGTGGCACGAGCGCGAGGCGAAGTGTAGGAAGGCTGGCATGATGTGCGGCATCTTATCCACCTGCGGAAGAAGACGACGATGAAGCCACGATGAATGACACGACCGAGAAGTGCAGTATGGGAACGCAGGCGTGTGGACCTGCATCAGAGCCACCTATGGAAAACGACCGCTAAGCCGCGAGGAGCCACCTGCATCGGAGCCAGCTACGGAAAACGACCGCGAAGCTGCGAGGAGTGGCACGAGCGCGAGGCGAAGTGTAGGAAGCCTGGCATGATGAGCGGCATCTTAGCCACCTGTGGAAGAAGACGACAATGAAGCCACTATGAATGACACGACCGAGAGGCGCAGTATGGGAACGCAGGCGTCTTGACCTGCATCGGGGCCGCCTATGGAAAACGATGGCGAAGCCGCGAGGAGTGGCACGAGCGCGAGGCGAAGTGTAGGAAGGCTGGCATGATGAGCGGCATCTTAGCCACCTGTGGAAGAAGACGACAATGAAGCCACTATGAATGACACGACCGAGAGGCGCAGTATGGGAACGCAGGCGTCTTGACCTGCATCGGTGCCACCTATGGAAAATGACCGCGAAGCCGCGAGGAGTGGCACGAGCGCGAGGCGAAGTGTAGTAAGGCTGGCTTGATCAGCGGCATCTTACCCACCTGTGGAAGAAGACGACGATGAAGCCACTATGAATGACATGACCGAGAGGCGCAGTATGGGAACGCAGGCGTGTTGACCTGTATCGGAGCCACATATGGAAAACGACCGCGAAGCTGGGAGGAGTGGCACGAGCGCGAGGCGAAGTGGAGGAAGGCTGGCATGATGAACGGCGTCTTAGCCACCTGTGGAAGAAGACGACGATGAAGCCACTATGAATGACACGACCGAGAGGCGCAGTATGGGAACGCAGGCGTGTTGACCTGCGTCGGAGCCACCTATGGAAAACGACCACAAAACCACGAGGAGTGGCACGAGCGCGAGGCGAAGTGTAGGAAGGCTAGCATGGTGAGCGGCATCTTAGCCACCTTGGAAGTAGACGACGATGAAGCCACTATAAATGACACGACTGAGAGGCGCAGTATGGGAACGCAGGCGTGTTAACCTGCATCGGAACCACCTATGGAAAACGACCGCGATGCCGCGAGGAGTGGCACGAGCGCGAGGTGAAGTGTAGGAAGGCTGGCATAATGAGCGGCATCTTAGCCACCTGTGCAAGAAGACGACGATGAAGCCGCTATGAATGACACGACCGAGAGGCGCCGTTTGGGAACGCAGGTGTGTGGACCTGCATCGGAGCCACCTATGGAAACCGACCACGAAGCCGCGAGGAGTGGCACGAGCGCGAGGCGAAGTGTAGAAAGGCTGGCATGATGTGCGGCATCTTAGCCACCTGCGGAAGAAGACGACGATGAAGCCACGATGAATGACACGACCGAGAAGTGAAGTATGGAAACGCAGGCGTGTGGACCTGCATCAGAGCCACCTATGGAAAACGACCGCGAAGCCGCGAGGAGCCACCTGCATCGGAGCCAGCTACGGAAAACGACCGCGAAGCTGCGAGGAGTGGCACGAGCGCGAGGCGAAGTGGAGGAAGGCTGGCATGATGAACGGCGTCTTAGCCACCTGTGGAAGAAGACGACGATGAAGCCACTATGAATGGCACGACCGAGAGGCGCAGTATGGGAACGCAGGCGTGTTGATCTGCGTCGGAGCCACCTATGGAAAACGACCGCAAAACCACGAGGAGTGGCACGAGCGCGAGGCGAAGTGTAGGAAGGCTAGCATGATGAGCGGCATCTTAGCCACCTTGCAAGAAGACGACGATGAAGCGACTATGAATGACACGACCGAGAGGCGCAGTATAGGAACGCATGCGTGTTGATCTGACACGGAGCCACCTATGGAAAGCGACCGCGAAGCCGCGAGGAGTGGCACGAGCGTGAGGCGCAGTGTAGGAAGGCTGGCTTGATGAGCGGCATCTTAGCCACCTGTGGAAGAAGACGACGATGAAGCCACTATGAATGACACGACTGAGAGGCGCAGTATGGGAACGCAGGCGTGTTAACCTGCATCGGAACCACCTATGGAAAACGACCGCGATGCCGCGAGGAGTGGCACGAGCGCGAGGTGAATTGTAGGAAGGCTGGCATGATGAGCGGCATCTTAGCCACCTGTGGAAGAAGACGACGATGAAGCGACTATGAATGACACGACCGAGAGGCGCAGTATAGGAACGCATGCGTGTTGATCTGACACGGAGCCACCTATGGAAAACGACCGCGAAGCCGCGAGGAGTGGCACGAGCGTGAGGTGCAGTGTAGGAAGGCTGGCTTGATGAGCGGCATCTTAGCCACCTTTGGAAGAAGGCGATGATGAAGCCACTATGAATGACACGACCGAGAGGCGCAGTATGGGAACGCAGGCGTGTTGACCTGTATCGGAGCCACATATGGAAAACGACCGCGAAGCCGCGAGGAGTGGCACGAGCGCGAGGCGAAGTGTAGTAAGGCTGGCTTGATCAGCGGCATCTTACCCACCTGTGGAAGAAGACAACGATGAAGCCACTATGAATGACATGACCGAGAGGCGCAGTATGGGAACGCAGGCGTGTTGACCTGTATCGGAGCCACATATGGAAAACGACCGCGAAGCTGGGAGGAGTGGCACGAGCGCGAGGCGAAGTGGAGGAAGGCTGGCATGATGAACGGCGTCTTAGCCACCTGTGGAAGAAGACGACGATGAAGCCACTATGAATGACACGACCGAGAGGCGCAGTATGGGAACGCAGGCGTGTTGACCTGCGTCGGAGCCACCTATGGAAAACGACCACAAAACCACGAGGAGTGGCACGAGCGCGAGGCGAAGTGTAGGAAGGCTAGCATGGTGAGCGGCATCTTAGCCACCTTGGAAGTAGACGACGATGAAGCCACTATAAATGACACGACTGAGAGGCGCAGTATGGGAACGCAGGCGTGTTAACCTGCATCGGAACCACCTATGGAAAACGACCGCGATGCCGCGAGGAGTGGCACGAGCGCGAGGCGAAGTGTAGGAAGGCTGCCATGATAAGCGGCATCTTAGCCACCTGTGGAAGAAGACGATGATGAAGCCACGATGAATGACACGACCGAGAGGCGCAGTGTGGGAACGCAGGTGTGTGGACCTGCATCGGAGCCACCTATGGAAACGATGGCGAAGCCGCGAGGAGTGGCACGAGCGCGAGGCGAAGTGTAGGAAGGCTGGCATGATGTGCGGCATCTTATCCACCTGCGGAAGAAGACGACGATGAAGCCACGATGAATGACACGACCGAGAAGTGCAGTATGGGAAGGCAGGCGTGTGGACCTGCATCAGAGCCACCTATGGAAAACGACCGCGAAGCCGCGAGGAGCCACCTGCATCGGAGCCAGCTACGGAAAACTACCGCGAAGCTGCGAGGAGTGGCACGAGCGCGAGGCGAAGTGTAGGAAGCCTGGCATGATGAGCGGCATCTTAGCCACCTGTGGAAAAAGACGACAATGAAGCCACTATGAATGACACGACCGAGAGGCGCAGTATGGGAACGCAGGCGTCTTGACCTGCATCGGGGCCACCTATGGAAAACGATGGCGAAGCCGCGAGGAGTGGCACGAGCGCGAGGCGAAGTGTAGGAAGGCTGGCATGATGAGCGGCATCTTAGCCACCTGTGGAAGAAGACGACAATGAAGCCACTATGAATGACACGACCGAGAGGCGCAGTATGGGAACGCAGGCGTCTTGACCTGCATCGGTGCCACCTATGGAAAATGACCGCGAAGCCGCGACGAGTGGCACGAGTGCGAGGCGAAGTGTAGGAAGGCTTGCATGATGAGCGGCATCTTAGCCACCTGTGGAAGAAGACGACAATGAAGCCACTATGAATGGCACGACCGAGAGGCGCAGTATGGGAACGCAGGCGTGTTGATCTGCGTCGGAGCCACCTATGGAAAACGACCGCAAAACCACGAGGAGTGGCACGAGCACGAGGCGAAATGTAGGAAGGCTAGCATGATGAGCGGCATCTTAGCCACCTTGCAAGAAGACGACGATGAAGCCACTAAGAATGACACGACTGAGAGGCGCAGTATGGGAACGCAGGCGTGTTAACCTGTATCGGAACCACCTATGGAAAACGACCGCGATGCCGCGAGGAGTGGCACGAGCGCGAGGTGAATTGTAGGAAGGCTGGCATGATGAGCGGCATCTTAGCCACCTGTGGAAGAAGACGACGATGAAGCGATTATGAATGACACGACCGAGAGGCGCAGTATAGGAACGCATGCGTGTTGATCTGACACGGAGCCACCTACGGAAAACGACCGCGAAGCCGCGAGGAGTGGCACGAGCGTGAGGCGCAGTGTAGGAAGGCTGGCTTGATGAGCGGCATCTTAGCCACCTTTGGAAGAAGACGACGATGAAGCCACTATGAATGACACGACCGAGAGGCGCAGTATGGGAACGCAGGCGTGTTGACCTGTATCGGAGCCACATATGGAAAACGACCGCGAAGCCGCGAGGAGTGGCACGAGCGCGAGGCGAAGTGTAGTAAGGCTGGCTTGATGAGCGGCATCTTAGCCACCTTTGGAAGAAGACGACGATGAAGCCACTATGAATGACACGACCGAGAGGCGCAGTATGGGAACGCAGGTGTGTTGACCTGTATCGGAGCCACATATGGAAAACGACCGCGAAGCCGCGAGGAGTGGCACGAGCGCGAGGCGAAGTGTAGTAAGGCTGGCTTGATCAGCGGCATCTTACCCACCTGTGGAAGAAGACAACGATGAAGCCACTATGAATGACATGACCGAGAGGCGCAGTATGGGAACGCAGGCGTGTTGACCTGTATCGGAGCCACATATGGAAAACGACCGCGAAGCTGGGAGGAGTGGCACGAGCGCGAGGCGAAGTGGAGGAAGGCTGGCATGATGAACGGCGTCTTAGCCACCTGTGGAAGAAGACGACGATGAAGCCACTATGAATGACACGACCGAGAGGCGCAGTATGGGAACGCAGGCGTGTTGACCTGCGTCGGAGCCACCTATGGAAAACGACCACAAAACCACGAGGAGTGGCACGAGTGCGAGGCGAAGTGTAGGAAGGCTAGCATGGTGAGCGGCATCTTAGCCACCTTGGAAGTAGACGACGATGAAGCCACTATAAATGACACGACTGAGAGGCGCAGTATGGGAACGCAGGCGTATTAACCTGCATCGGAACCACCTATGGAAAACGACCGCGATGCCGCGAGGAGTGGCACGAGCGCGAGGCGAAGTGTAGGAAGGCTGCCATGATAAGCGGCATCTTAGCCACCTGTGGAAGAAGACGATGATGAAGCCATGATGAATGACCCGACCGAGAGGCGCAGTGTGGGAACGCAGGTGTGTGGACCTGCATCGGAGCCACCTATGGAAACGATGGCGAAGCCGCGAGGAGTGGCACGAGCGCGAGGCGAAGTGTAGGAAGGCTGGCATGATGTGCGGCATCTTATCCACCTGCGGAAGAAGACGACGATGAAGCCACGATGAATGACACGACCGAGAAGTGCAGTATGGGAACGCAGGCGTGTGGACCTGCATCAAAGCCACCTATGGAAAACGACCGCGAAGCCGCGAGGAGCCACCTGCATCGGAGCCAGCTACGGAAAACGACCGCGAAGCTGCGAGGAGTGGCACGAGCGCGAGGCGAAGTGTAGGAAGCCTGGCATGATGAGCGGCATCTTAGCCACCTGTGGAAGAAGACGACAATGAAGCCACTATGAATGACACGACCGAGAGGCGCAGTATGGGAACGCAGGTGTCTTGACCTGCATCGGGGCCGCCTATGGAAAACGATGGCGAAGCCGCGAGGAGTGGCACGAGCGCGAGGCGAAGTGTAGGAAGGCTGGCATGATGAGCGGCATCTTAGCCACCTGTGGAAGAAGACGACAATGAAGCCACTATGAATGACACGACCGAGAGGCGCAGTATGGGAACGCAGGCGTCTTGACCTGCATCGGTGCCACCTATGGAAAATGACCGCGAAGCCGCGACGAGTGGCACGAGTGCGAGGCGAAGTGTAGGAAGGCTTGCATGATGAGGGGCATCTTAGCCACCTGTGGAAGAAGACGACAATGAAGCCACTATGAATGGCACGACCGAGAGGCGCAGTATGGGAACGCAGGCGTGTTGATCTGCGTCGGAGCCACCTATGGAAAACGACCGCAAAACCACGAGGAGTGGCACGAGCGCGAGGCGAAGTGTAGGAAGGCTAGCATGATGAGCGGCATCTTAGCCACCTTGCAAGAAGACGACGATGAAGCCACTAAGAATGACACGACTGAGAGGCGCAGTATGGGAACGCAGGCGTGTTAACCTGCATCGGAACCACCTATGGAAAACGACCGCGATGCCGCGAGGAGTGGCACGAGCGCGAGGTGAATTGTAGGAAGGCTGGCATGATGAGCGGCATCTTAGCCACCTTTGGAAGAAGACGACGATGAAGCGATTATGAATGACATGACCGAGAGGCGCAGTATAGGAACGCATGCGTGTTGATCTGACACGGAGCCACCTACGGAAAACGACCGCGAAGCCGCGAGGAGTGGCACGAGCGTGAGGCGCAGTGTAGGAAGGCTGGCTTGATGAGCGGCATCTTAGCCACCTTTGGAAGAAGACGACGATGAAGCCACTATGAATGACACGACCGAGAGGCGCAGTATGGGAACGCAGGCGTGTTGACCTGTATCGGAGCCACATATGGAAAACGACCGCGAAGCCGCGAGGAGTGGCACGAGCGCGAGGCGAAGTGTAGTAAGGCTGGCTTGATCAGCGGCATCTTACCCACCTGTGGAAGAAGACGACAATGAAGCCACTATGAATGACATGACCGAGAGGCGCAGTATGGGAACGCAGGCGTGTTGACCTGTATCGGAGACACATATGGAAAACGACCGCGAAGCTGGGAGGAGTGGCACGAGCGCGAGGCGAAGTGTAGGAAGGCTAGCATGGTGAGCGGCATCTTAGCCACCTTGGAAGTAGACGACGATGAAGCCACTATAAATGACACGACTGAGAGGCGCAGTATGGGAACACAGGCGTGTTAACCTTCATCGGAACCACCTATGGAAAACGACCGCGATGCCGCGAGGAGTGGCACGAGCGCGAGGTGAAGTGTAGGAAGGCTGGCATAATGAGCGGCATCTTAGCCACCTGTGCAAGAAGACGACGATGAAGCCGTTATGAATGACACGACCGAGAGGCGCCGTTTGGGAACGCAGGTGTGTGGACCTGCATCGGAGCCACCTATGGAAACCGACCACGAAGCCGCGAGGAGTGGCACGAGCGCGAGGCGAAGTGTAGGAAGGCTGGCATGATGTGCGGCATCTTAGCCACCTGCGGAAGAAGACGACGATGAAGCCACGATGAATGACACGACCGAGAAGTGAAGTATGGAAACGCAGGCGTGTGGACCTGCATCAGAGCCACCTATGGAAAACGACCGCGAAGCCGCGAGGAGCCACCTGCATCGGAGCCAGCTACGGAAAACGACCGCGAAGCTGCGAGGAGTGGCACGAGCGCGAGGCGAAGTGGAGGAAGGCTGGCATGATGAACGGCGTCTTAGCCACCTGTGGAAGAAGACGACGATGAAGCCACTATGAATGGCACGACCGAGAGGCGCAGTATGGGAACGCAGGCGTGTTGATCTGCGTCGGAGCCACCTATGGAAAACGACCGCGAAACCACGAGGAGTGGCACGAGCGCGAGGCGAAGTGTAGGAAGGCTAGCATGATGAGCGGCATCTTAGCCACCTTGCAAGAAGACGACGATGAAGCCACTATGAATGACACGACTGAGAGGCGCAGTATGGGAACGCAGGCGTGTTAACCTGCATCGGAACCACCTATGGAAAACGACCGCGATGCCGCGAGGAGTGGCACGAGCGCGAGGTGAATTGTAGGAAGGCTGGCATGATGAGCGGCATCTTAGCCACCTGTGGAAGAAGACGACGATGAAGCGACTATGAATGACACGACCGAGAGGCGCAGTATAGGAACGCATGCGTGTTGATCTGACACGGAGCCACCTATGGAAAACGACCGCGAAGCCGCGAGGAGTGGCACGAGCGTGAGGCGCAGTGTAGGAAGGCTGGCTTGATGAGCGGCATCTTAGCCACCTTTGGAAGAAGACGACGATGAAGCCACTATGAATGACACGACCGAGAGGCGCAGTATGGGAACGCAGGCGTGTTGACCTGTATCGGAGCCACATATGGAAAACGACCGCGAAGCCGCGAGGAGTGCCACGAGCGCGAGGCGAAGTGTAGTAAGGCTGGCTTGATCAGCGGCATCTTACCCACCTGTGGAAGAAGACAACGATGAAGCCACTATGAATGACATGACCGAGAGGCGCAGTATGGAAACGCAGGCGTGTTGACCTGTATCGGAGCCACATATGGAAAACGACCGCGAAGCTGGGAGGAGTGGCACGAGCGCGAGGCGAAGTGGAGGAAGGCTGGCATGATGAACGGCGTCTTAGCCACCTGTGGAAGAAGACGACGATGAAGCCACTATGAATGACACGACCGAGAGGCGCAGTATGGGAACGCAGGCGTGTTGACCTGCGTCGGAGCCACCTATGGAAAACGACCACAAAACCACGAGGAGTGGCACGAGCGCGAGGCGAAGTGTAGGAAGGCTAGCATGGTGAGCGGCATCTTAGCCACCTTGGAAGTAGACGACGATGAAGCCACTATAAATGACACGACTGAGAGGCGCAGTATGGGAACGCAGGCGTGTTAACCTGCATCGGAACCACCTATGGAAAACGACCGCGATGCCGCGAGGAGTGGCACGAGCGCGAGGTGAAGTGTAGGAAGGCTGGCATAATGAGCGGCATCTTAGCCACCTGTGCAAGAAGACGACGATGAAGCCGCTATGAATGACACGACCGAGAGGCGCAGTTTGGGAACGCAGGTGTGTGGACCTGCATCGGAGCCACCTATGGAAACCGACCACGAAGCCGCGAGGAGTGGCACGAGCGCGAGGCGAAGTGTAGGAAGGCTGGCATGATGTGCGGCATCTTAGCCACCTGCGGAAGAAGACGACGATGAAGCCACGATGAATGACACGACCGAGAAGTGAAGTATAGAAACGCAGGCGTGTGGACCTGCATCAGAGCCACCTATGGAAAACGACCGCGAAGCCGCGAGGAGCCACCTGCATCGGAGCCAGCTACGGAAAACGACCGCGAAGCTGCGAGGAGTGGCACGAGCGCGAGGCGAAGTGTAGGAAGTCTGGCATGATGAGCGGCATCTTAGCAACCTGTGGAAGAAGACGACGATGAAGCCACTATAAATGACACGACCGAGAGGCGCAGTATGGGAATGCAGGCGTGCTGACCTGCATCAGAGCCACCTATGGAAAACGACGGCAAAGCCGCGAGTATTGGCACGAGCGCGAGGCGAAGTGTAGGAAGACTGGCATGATGAGCGGCATCTTAGCCAACTGTGGAAGAAGACGACGATGAAGCCACTATGAGTGTCACGAACGAGAGGCGCAGTATGGGAACGTAGGCGTGTTGAGCTGCATCGGAGCCACCTATGGAAAACGACCGCGAGGAGTGGCACGAGCGCAAGGCGAAGTGGAGGAAGGCTGGCATGATGAGCGGCGTCTTAGCCACCTGTGGAAGAAGACGACGATGAAGCCACTATGAATGACACGACCGAGAGGCGCAGTATGGGAAGGCAGACGTGTTAAGCTGCATAGGAGCCACCTATGGAAAACGACCGCGAAGCCGCGAGGAGTGGCACGAGCGCGAGGCGAAGTGTAGGAAGCCTGGAATGATGAGCGCCATCTTAGCCACCTGTGGAAGAAGACGACGATGAAGCCACTATGAATGACACGACCGAGAGGCGCAGTATGGGAATGCAGGCGTGTTGACCAGCATCGCAGCCACCTATGGAAAACGAGGCAAAGCCGCGAGGATTGGCACGAGCGCGACGCGAAGTGTAGGAAGGCTGGCATGATGAGCGGCATCTTAGCCGCCGGTGGAAGAAGACGACGATGCAGCGACTATGAATGACACGACCGAGAGACGCAGTATGGACACGCAGGCATGTTCACCTGCATCGGAGCCACCTATGGAAAATGACCGCGAAGCCGGGAAGAGTGGCACGAGCGCGAGGCGAAGTGTAGGAAGGCTGGCATGATGAGCGGCATCTCAGCCACCTTTGGAAGAAGACGACGATGAAGCCACTATGAATGACACGGCCGAGAGGCGCAGTATGGGAACGCAGGCGTGTTGACCTGCATCGGAGCCACCTATTGAAAACGACCGCGAAACCGCCAGGAGTGGCACGAGCGCGAGGCGAAGTGTAGGAAGGCTGGCATGATGAGCGGTATCTCAGCCACCTGTGGAAGAAGACGATAAGGCCACTATGAATGACACGACCGAGAGGCGCAGTATCGGAACGCAGGCGTGCTGACCTGCATCGGAGCCACCTATGGAAAACGACCGCGAAGCCGCGAGGAGTGGCACGAGCGCGAGGCGAAGTGAAGGAAGGCTGGCATGATGAGCGGCATCTTTGCCACCTGTGGAAGAAGACGACGATGAAGCCACTATGAATGACACGACCGAGAGGCGCAGTATAGGAACGCAAGCGTGTTGACCTGCATAGGTGCCACCTATAGAAAACGACCGCGAAGCCGCGAGGAGTGGCACGAGTGCGAGGCGAAGTGGAGGAAGGCTGGCATGATGAGCGGCGTCTTAGCCACCTGTGGAAGAAGACGACGATGAAGCCACTATGAATGACACAACCGAGAGGCGCAGTATGGGAACGCAGGCGTGTTGAGCTGCATCAGAGCCACCTATGGAAAACAACCGTGAAGGCGCGAGGCGTGGCACGAGCGCGAGGCGAAGTGAAGGAAGGCTGGCATGATGAGCGGCGTCTTAGCCACCTGTGGAAGAAGACGACGATGAAGCCACTATGAATGACACGATCAAGAGGCGCAGTATGGGAACGCAGGCGTGTTGACCTGCATCGGAGCCACCTATGGAAAACAACCGCGAAGCCGCGAGCAGTGGCACGAGCGCGAGGCGAAGTGTACGAAGACTGGCATGATGAGCGGCATCTTAGTCACCTGTGGAAGAAGACGACGATGAAGCGACTATGAATGACACGACCGAGAGGCGCAGTATGGGAACGCAGGCATATTGACCTGCATCGGAGCCACCTATGGAAAACGACCGTGAAGCCGCGAGGAGTGTCACGAGCGCGAGGCGAAGTGTAGGAAGGCTGGCATGATGAGCGGCATCTTAGCCACCTGTGGAAGAAGACGACGATGAAGCCACTATGAATGACACGAACGAGAGGCGCAGTATAGGAACGCAAGCGTGTGGACCTGCATCGGAGCCACCTATGCAAAACGACCACGAAGCCGCGTGGAGTGGCACGAGCGCGAGGCGAGGTGTAGGAAGGCTGGCATGATGAGCGGCATCTTAGCCACCTTTGGAAGAAGACGACGATGAAGCGACTATAAATGACACGACCGAGAGGCGCAGTATGGGAACGCAGGCGTGTTGACCTGCATAGGTGCCACCTATAGAAAACGACCGCAAAGCCTTGAGGAGTGGCTCGAGTGCGAGGCGAAGTGTAGGAAGGCTGGCATGATGAGCGGCATCTTAGCCACCTGTGGAAGAAGATGACGACGAAGCCACTATGAATGACACCAGCGAGAGGCGCAGTATAGGAACGCAAGCGTGTGGACCTGCATCGGAGCAACCTATGCAAAATGACCGCGAAGCCGCGAGGAGTGGCACGAGCGCGAGGCGAGGTGTAGGAAGGCTGGCATGATGAGCGGCATCTTGGCCACCTTTGGAAGAAGACGACGATGAAGCCACTATGAATGACACGACCGAAAGGCGCAGTATAGGAATGCAGGTGTGTTGACCTGCTACGGAGCCACATATGGAAAAGGACGGCGAAGCCGCAAGGATTGGCACGAGCGCGAGGCGAAATCTAGGAAGGCTGGAATGATGAGCGGCATCTTAGCCACCTTTGGAAAAAGACGACGATGAAGCCACTATGAATGACACGACCGAGAGGCGCAGTATGGGAACGCAGGCGTGTTGACCTGCATCGGAGCCACCTATGGAAAACGACCGTGAAGCCGCGAGGAGTGGCACGAGCGCGAGGCGAAGTGAAGGAAGGCTGGCATGATGAGCGGCATCTTAGCCACCTGTGGAAGAAGACGGCGATGAAGCCACGATGAATGACACGACCGAGAGCCACAGTTTGGGAATGCAGGCGTGTTGACCTGCATCGGAGCCACCTATGGAAAACGACCGCGAAGCCGCGAGGATTGGCACGAGCGCGAGGCGGAGTGTAGGAAGGCTGGCATGATGAGTGGCATCTTAGCCACCTTTGGAAGAAGACGACGATGAAGCCACTATGAATGACACGACCGAGAGGCGCAGTATGGGAACGCAGGCGTGTTGACCTGACGGAGCCACCTATGGAAAACCACCGAGAAATCGAGAGGAGTGGCATGAGCGCGAGGCGAAGAGTAGGAAGGCTGGCATGATGAGCGGCATCTTAGCCACCTTTGGAAGAAGACGACGACGAAGCCACTATGAATGACACGACCGAAAGGCGCAGTATGGGAACGCAGGCGTGTTGACCTGCATCGGACCCACTTATGGAACACGACCGCGAAGCCGCGAGGAGTGGCACGAGCGCGAGGCGAAGTGTAGGAAGGCTGGCATGATGAGCGGCATCTTAGCCTCCTGTGGAATAAGACGACGATGAAGCCACTATGAATGACACGACCGAGAGGCGCAGTATGGGTACGCAGGCGTGTGGACCTGCATCGGAGCCACCTATGCAAAACGACCGCAAAGCCGCGAGGAGTGCCACGATCGCGAGGCGAGGTGTAGGAAGGCTGGCATAATGAGCGGCATCTTAGCCACCTATGGAAGAAGACGACGATAAAGCCTCTATGAATGACACGACCGAGAGGCGCAGTATGGGAACGCAGGCGTCTTGACCTGCATCGGAGCCACCTATGGAAAACGACCGCGAAGCCGCGAGGAGTGGCACGAACGCGAGGCGAAGTGTAGGAAGGCTGGCATGATGAGTGGCATCTTAGCCACCCGTGGAAGAAGACGACGATGAAGCCACTATGAATGACACGACCGAGAGGCGCAGTATGGGAACGCAGGCGTGTTGAGCTGCATCCGAGCCACCTATGGAATACGACCGCGAATCCGTGAGGAGTGGCACGAGCGCGAGGCGAAGTGTAGGAAGGCTGGCATGATGAGCGGCATCTTAGCCCCCTGTGAAAAAAGACGTTGACGAAGGCGCGAGGAGTGGCATGAGCGTGACGGACATATGGGAAGGCTGGCAGAATGGGCTGCATTAGCGCCACCTGTGGTAAAAGACAACAACGGAGGCGGTGAGGAGAGCCACGACCGCGAGGGCCAGTAGGGGAACGCTGGCAACATGATCTGCACAAGAGGCACCTATGGAAGATGAAGACGAAGCCGCGAAGACTAGCACAAGCGTGACGGGCAGTATGGGAATGCTGGCATGATGAGCTGCATTTGCGCCACCTGTGGAAAAAGACGACAAGGAAGGCGCGAGGCATCGCATGACCGCAATGGGCAGGATGGAAACGCTGTCATGGTGAAGTGCTTTGCAGTCAACCGGGGACGTAGAGGACGAAGGAGCTAGGAGTTGCACGAGTTCGAGTGTCATATGGGAAGGCTGGCAATATCAGCTGTATTGGTGCCACCTGTGGAAGAAGAAGACTACGAATACACAAGGACTGGCATGAGCACAAGAGACAGTATGAGAACGCTGGCATAATTAGCTTCATCGGAGCCACATGTGGATAAAGACGACGACGATGGCACAAACAGAGGCATGAGCGCGAGCTGTAGTATGGGAAGGTCGGCATGATGAGCTGCATTGGCGTTACATGTGGAAAAACACGACAACGAAGACACGAGGACTGACATGAGTGCACGGGGCAATATGACAGTACTGGAATAATGATCTGCATCGAAGCCACCTGTGAAAAAAGATGACTGCGCCAGTGATGGCATGAGTGCGAGGAGCAGTATGGGAAACTGGCATGATTAGCTGCAGGGAATCCATCTGTGGAAAAGATGACTACGAAGACGAGAGTTGTGCTACGAGTGTGAGGAGCAGTATTGGAACGCTGGCATTGCTGGGGCATAGGAGCCAGCAGAGGAAAAAGAAGACGACGAAAACACGATCAGTGGTACGAGTGCGTGGGGCAGCAGGGGAATTCTGGCATGATCTGCCTCAGCGCCACCTTAGGAAGCAAACAACAACGAAGGCGCGAGGAGTGGCAGGAGCTCGAGGGGCAGTACGGCAATCCTGGCAGGATGAGCTGCATCTTGGCTACCTGTGGAAAAAGACGACGATGAAGGCGCGATTAGAGGCACGGGCAGTGTAGGACGGGCAGATGGACGCGACGGGCAGTATAGGACGCTGGCATGATGAGCGGCACTAGCGCGACGGGCAGTAAAGGAACGCTGGCATGATGAGCAGTATCGCAGCCAGCAGATGAATATGACGAGTACGAAGGCGCGAGGAGTGGAACAAGCCATGGGTAGGCTGGCATGATTAGCTGTATTGGAGCCACCTATAATAAAAGACGTCATTGAAGGCGCTAAGAGTGCCGCCTGAACGAGGGGCAGTATTGGTATGCTGGCATAACTGGGGTATAGGAGCCAGCTGTGGAAAAAGAAGAAAACGCGATCAGTTGTACGAGTACGAGGGGCAGTATGGGAATGCTAGCATGATCTGCATCGGAGCCACGTGAGGAAGCAGACAACGATAAAGGCATGATGAGCTGCATCTTGGTTACCTGTGGAAGAAGACAACGAGGTGGGCGCGAGGAGTGTGACGAGCACAAGGGGCAGTTTTGAAAATCTGGCATGATGAGCTGCACCGGAGCACCTCTGGCAAAATACGACAGCGAAGGCGCCAGGAGTTGTACGACCGCGAGAGGCCGTATGGAAATGCTGGCATGACGAGCTGTATCGCTGCCATCTGTAGACGAAAACTCCGACGAAATCGACGACAAATACGTGAGTAGTGCCATGAGCACGAAGGACTGTATAGGAACACATGTATGTTAAAAGGCATAGGATGCAGCTGTGAAAAAATAGGACGACAAACACGCGATGAGTGGCACGAGGCCGAGGGGCAGATTGCGAACGCTGGCATGATGAGCGGTATGAGAGCCACCTGTGGAAAAAGACGATGACGAAGGCGCGATGTGTGGTACGAGCGCGAAAGCCACTATAGGAAAGGCGGCATGATGAGCTGTAACAGAGGCACCTATGGAAAAGGACAACGATGAAGGGACGAGCGGTGGCACGAGCGGGAGGGGAAGAACAGGATGGCTGGCATGATGACATGATTACAGAATAGTTTGCCACATTTTGATTAGATTGTGCTTGTACTGTTTTAACCTGTGTGCGCATGGACCACCGAAATGTATATATGTACCTTCTCTCGCAGTAAAACCTCAGTTGATGTTTAGCGCTCGTCCTGTGCTTTTCTCTGTCTGTGTCCCTGTTATTTGCGCTAGTCTTTTGAATAACGATGACACACCAACTAGCCCAGCTTTCTGCCTTGATGATGAGCTGTATTGGCGCCACGTGTGGAAAAAGACGACAGCGAAGGCGCGAGGCATCCCATTACTGCAAGGGGCAGTATGGGAACGCTGACATGATGAGCTGCATCGGAGCCACCTGGGGAAGAAGACAACGACGCAGGCGCGAGTAGTGGCACGAGCGCGAGGGGCGGTAGGTCAGCGCTGGTATCATGAGCTGCATTGACACGCCTGTAGAAAAAGACGAAGATGTAGGCGCGAGAAGTGGCACGAGCGCAAGGGGCAGTACTGGAAGCAGACATGATCAGCTGTATCGGAGCCACCTCTGGAAGAAGATGATGAAGACACGAGGAGCTGCACGAGCCCGAGGGGCAGTATCGGAACACTGGCATGAGGAGCTGCGTCTACGCCACCTGCGGACGAAGACGACGACGTCGGCACGAGGAGTGGAACGAAGGCGAGGGGCAGTATGGGAACGCTGGCATGATGATCTGTATCGGAGCCACCTCAGGAAAAACGCGACGAAGGCGCGAGGATTGGTACGAGCGCATGGGGCAGTATGGGCAGGCTGGCAGGATGAGCTGTATTTGCGCCACCTGTGGAAAAAAAACCACAACGAAAGCACACAACCACAAAGACCAACGAAGTATGGCACAACCATAAGGGGCAGTATTGAAACGCTGGTATGTTGAGCAGCATAGGAGCCACGTGTGGAAGAAGACAACTGCGAAAACGCCAGGAATGGCACGAGCACAAGGGACACTACGGTATCGCTGGCAACATGAGGTGCATCGGAGCCGCCTGTAGAAACAGACGACGACGTAGGCATGTGGGCAGGCACGGGCGCGAGGGGCTATATCGGAAAGCTTGCATTATGACCTGTATCGGAGCGACCTATGGAAAAACCAAGGATGGAGGGTCCAGGAGTGGCACGTGCGCGAGGGCCAGTATGGGAAGGCTGGCATGACGATCTGCATTCGAGCAACCTATTGAAGTAGACGACGACAAAGGCGCGACGAGGGCACGAGCACAAGGGGTAGTATGGGAAGGATGGTATTATTAGCTGCATTGGCGCCATCTGTGGAAAAAGAGGACGACGTAGACGCCAAGGGTGGCACGAGCGGGAATGGCTGTATAGGAAAGCTGGCGTGATGAGCTGTCTCTGAGCCACCTGTGGAAAAAGACAACTGCGAAGGCCCGAGTTGTTACACGAGCGCGAGGGGCACTAAGGGAAAGGTAGCATGATGAGCTATACCATAGCCACCTGTGGAAAAACACGACGAAGGCGCGAGGAGTTGAACGACCCCAAGGGTCGGCATGGGAAACTGCCATGATGATCTCTATCGGAGCCACCTGTGGAAAAAGACGACGAAGAAGGTGCTAGGATTGACAGGACCGCATGGGGCAGTATGTAAAGGCTGGCAGGATGAGCTACATTTGTGCCACCTGTGGAAAAAAAAACACAACAAAGGTGCGATGAGTGGCGGGAACACGATGGGCAGTATAGAAACGCTGGAATGATGAGGGGCATCGAACAGACCTCTGGAAAAAACGACCAAGAAGGCCAAGAAGACAACTACGCTGGCGCGAGGAGTGGAACGAGCGCGAGGGGCGGTATGTTAGCGCTGGCATCATGAGCTGCATTGACACCACCTGCAGAAAAAGACGATGTAGGCGCGAGGAGGGGCACGAGCGCGGGGGGTAGTATGGGAAAGCCGGCATGATGAGCTGTATCGCAGCCACTTGTGGAAGAAGACGACGAAGGCATGAGGAGTTGCACGAGCCCAAGGGGCAGTATCGGAAATGTGGCATGAGGAGCTGCGTCTACGCCACCTGTGGCCGAAGACAACGACGTAGGCGCGAGGAGTGGAACGGGCGCGAGGGACAGTATGGGACAGCTGGCATGATGATCTGTATCGGAAACACCTGTGGAAGAAGACAACGAAGTCGCGAAGAGTTGCACGACCACAAGGGACAGTATGGTAAACTAGCATGATGATTTGTATCGGATCCACCTCGAGAAAAACGCGACGAAGGCGCGACGACTATTGCGAGCGCATGGGGCAGTATGGGAAGTCTAGCAGGATGAGCTGCATTGGCGGCACCTGTGAAAAAACACCACAACGAAGGCGCACGACCAAAAAGTCCAACGAAGGAGGGCACCACCACAGGGGCAGTATTGAAACGCTGCTATGTTGAGCTGCATAGGAACCACGCGTTGAAGAAGACAACTGCGAAAACGCTAGGAATGGCCCGGACACAAGGGGCACTACGGGAAAGCTGGCTACATGAGGTGCATCGGAGCCACCTGTAAAGAAAGACGACGAAGTAGGCACGAAGGGTGGCACGATCTCGAGGGGCAGTATGGAAAGGCTGGCTTGATGACCTGTATCGGAGTGACCTGTGGAAAAGTCAAATGATGAAGGGTCTAGGAGTGGCACGTGCGTGAGAGGCAGTATGGGAACGTTGACATGATTAGCTTTATCTGAGCCACCTGTGGAAAAAACGACTACGAAGGCTTGGGGGGTGGCACGAGCATGAGAAGGCAGGCATAACGAACTGCATCGGAGCAACCTATTGAAGCAGAAGTCGACGAAGGCGCGAAGAGGGCACGACCACAAGGGGTAGTATGGAAACGCTGGTATGGGTGGATGGATGTTATGTGCGTCCCCCTAGGAATGGGGCGGTGGGTTGCGCCACTAAGCTCTTGCTATTATTGAGGTTGAGGACTTACGGAGTCGCCATCTGTCGGAAGCGTCTCCCTTGCGTAGTATGAAGGATCACGCGGCGCGCTCCTCATAGGTTTCGCTTACGACGCTCTATGAAAGCACCACGGGGCAGCCCTCCTTGATACTTATGTAGGTACTCTCAAAACGAGGAAAGTCTTTGAGTGTCGATATAATAATGTCGGGCAAACTGATTTCATTACCGAATTCGCACAGTGAACGCCAATGCGCGCGGTCGCCGCGACGGAGTCTCCCGAACCGGCTTCTTGCGTGAAAGGTAGGCAAATGCTGAGAGTAAGCTATGTGAAATATTTTCTTAGAGCGGGCTGTCTGCGTAACCAAATGGACCATAACCGAATGAAGCCTCAATGCAGCGATCGCACGGATTCGCAGCGACTGATTGCGCGTCTTTATGCATGTCCGCGCAGTGTTTTGCTTTCGTTATGAGCACAATTTCGCACCGTGCCGTGAACTATAGACCACAACATATGAGAATTTGACAGTGCACTAGCAAGCATTGTTGCGCGGACGCTATTATAACTGTTGAAAAATAATTTCTTTATACAGACTTCGACGCTACGGCGACTGTGATGTTCCGTCACGACGATTCAATCTTTTTTTTCTTCTAAATTCTTGGACATTTCCATATTATTTCTCAGGTTGCGTCGTGCATTATGGTTATCGGTAATCCAGTGCATTCATTCATAACACAAACATGACCATATGCCATGCATTTTTAATGTGTGTCTTACCGCTGCCTTTCCGTTCCAATGAACTTGCCAGTATCTAGCATCAAAAAGTTCACAGACCAAATTGTCATGACATTAGCCGGGCAGCAACCGCAGTGGTTGCTTAGTGGATGGTTTTGGGCTGCTGAGCACGATGTCACGGGATCGAATTCCGGCCACGGTGGCCGCATTTCGATAGGGGCTAAAACACTCGTGTACTTATATTTAGGTGCAGGTTAAAGATCCCCAGGTGGTCAAAATTTCTGGAGTCTTCCACTACGGCACGCCTCACAATCAGAAAATGGTTTTGGCACGTAAAACCCCACAATTTTTTTATTTTTTTTTTGCCGGGCAGCGGGCGCGGACGAGCATTTTTAGCGCGTTTTCTGCTACTGGCCGAACGTCGCCGTACCGGCGCCGTAGCAGAAATTTTGCTGGCGTCTGTGCTTGCTGCACTCCCGTGTTGTAGCCGATGGCTGTCTACTGGTTCTAAGTTTCCCGAGCCAAACTTCACGCAGTTCCTTGTCCTGCGGCTGCGTGTGAATAAGGCTGACGACGGCCTCCGCTGCGTACGTCCGGCACTGCGGCACCGAGCAGTAGCCTACCATGCTGCACGCCTTCCAATGCATTCACTACTTATTATAATACTTTCAGATGTTGTCAAGCAGACACCCAAGGCAGTAAAGCCTCACCACTTAATCAGAACCGCAGCGCAGCTGGGACTTTACACTTTCGTTTTCAGCTGGCTTCGGCGCTTCCGAAGCAGCTTATGCGCCCACTGTGTCCATGTGATCCCTCATGCAACGTCCCACCAATGGTGGCGCCAGCTTTTCCATTGGTGGAGTTCGCCCCCAATACTGCCTAATGTCCTACCTAGGGTAAACAATAAAAAACAACGCTATGAACTCCCACAACAAATTTTCTGATCCCATATTGCGAACTGTGCTTTTGTACGTCGCCATTTTTTGTCGCTTTCCTACTTTTCTTCCACCAATCTTCCAATCGCCTCTTACCAATCTCTATTGCGACCATGTTTACTTTTCCACTACTCTCGCTAAACCCAAGAGCTTCAAGGAGGCCAGTGGTGCCCAAATCGACCGCTGGGTAGACGTCTTCACATTCTAATAAAATATGTTCCATAGTTTCGCTAGCTTTACCACAGCAGGCACATGCGTCTTCCTTCTTATATTTCGCTTTGTAGGTACGCGTTCTAAGGCATCCCGATCTCGCTTCTAAAAGTAATTAGCTTCCCTTTGAGTTATCCTAAATGGCTTCTTTCCTGATTTCGTTTTTTCCTCCTAAGTTGTTACTCATGGCAGGTTTCTTTTCCGTTACCGCTACCCATGAAATTATTCCAGCCTCTGACTTTCCGTTCACGTTCTGTGTTCCTGTGATGCCCACCCTATAGACGGCATACTTGCTGGTAAGCTTCCTAGTTCTTTTCCTCCACCGTCAATCAGTGTTTTTCCTGTAGAGACACCTCAAAACTCTGCCAGCCCATTTACTTTCTTCCATATCCCTCAGTCGCTCTTCATACTGAATTTTACTGCGAGCTTCATTCACTTCAAAACTAGTTCAGCCCATATCACCCTGCACAGCTTCATTTGTAGTCTTCCCCCGAGTGCCCAATGCGAGGCGACTGACTGACCTTTGGTTCCCATCGAGTCCTGATTATATTCCTGATTTAAAGCAAACAACCGCATTTCCAAAAGTAAGTCCTGGAACCATTACACCTTTCCACATACCTCGGAGGACCTCGTACTTATTGTACCCCCCATAGCGCTCTGTGCTTCATTATGGCTACATTTCTCTTCACCTTCATTGCTATTGTTTTCCTGTGTTTCCATATATCTATTGCCTTCGCTTATCCATATACTAAGGTATTTATATTCTGTTATCCGCAGTATTATCTGGCCCTGTATCTCTACTGTGTGTTCACTGTTTTCATTGAATACCATAACACCTGGTTTTCTAACACTAAATTTCAAACCTAAATTGTCACCTTGCTGTCCACAGATATTAGCCAGACGTTGCAAATCACTTCGCTTCCTAGCTAGCAATAGAATGTCGTCCGCATAAAATAAACCTGGAAGCTGCTACTCTACTGCTCTACCCGCCTATTTGTATGAGAGATTACAACCGATATTACTTCCTTCTAGCGCCCTCTCCATCCTCACCATGCACATCATAAATATCAGTGGTGATAAAGGGCACCCCTGCTGCAGTCCCTTGGTGATATGAAATTTGTCCTCGCTTCTCATTCCTTTCCATTCAATGCAAATGGTATTTTCTAGGTAAATCTCTCTCAAAAGCTGTTGACAATCGTCACCTAAGCCTACCCCTCCCAAAATATCCCATAAAATGCTGCGGTCTACGTTGTCATAGGCTCCTGTAGTGTCTAAAAAGGCCACATATACCAGTCTGCTTTCTACTTATGATATTTCAATACACTGAGTAGGAACAAATAAGTTATCTAAACGCCTACCTATTCTCAAGCCATTTTGAAGTGGTCTGAGCGTGAATGGCAGTATGGGAAAGCTGGCATGATGAGCTGTCTCTGAGCCACCTGTGGAAAAAGACGACTACGAAGACGCGAGTTGTTACACGAGCGCGAGGGGCACTAAGGTAAAGGTGGCATTATGAGCTATACCCGAGCCACCTGTGAAAAAAGACCCCGACGAAGGCTCGAGGGGCGGCACGAGCGCGAGGACCAGTATGGCAAGGCTGGCATGATGAGTGGCAACGGCGCCACCTGTGGAAAAAGGCGATGAACTAGGCGTGAGGAGTGGCACGAGCGCGAGGGTCAGTATGGGAAAGATGGCATGATGAGATGTATCATAGACACCTGTGAAAGAAGACGACGTAGGCACGAGGAGTGTCATGAGCGCGAGGAGCAAAACCAAAAAGTTAGCATGATGAGCTGTATCGGAGCCACCTGTGGAAAAATACGAAGAAGGCGCGAGGGGTGGTACGAGCGCGAGGGGCAATATGCGAAGACTGGTATGATGAGCTCCATCAGCACCACGTGTTGAAAAAGACGACAATGAAGGCTCTAGAAGTTACACGACTGCGAGGGGCAGTGTGGGAATGGTGGCATGAAAGCTGCATTGGAGCTGCCTGTGGAAGATCACGACGAAGGCGCGAGGAGTTGTACGAGCAGGTGCGGTATCCGAAAACTGCATGATGAGCAGCTCAGAGCCACGTGTGGAAAAAGACGATTACGAAGGCTCGAGCAGAGTCACGAGCGCGAAACAGTATGGCAATGCTGGCATGGTGAGCTACACGGAGCCGCCTGTGGAAGAAGACAACGACGCAGGCGCGAAGAGCGGCACCACCGCTAGCGGCAGTATGGGAACGCTGTCAGGCTCAGCTACGCTGGAGCCAACTGTGGATAAACATGTCGACTAAGGCGCGATGAATGGCACGAGCGCGAGGGGCAGTATTGGAACGCTGGCATGAAGAGCGGCTCTGGAGCCACCTATGGCAAAACATGACGATAAAGGCGCGAGGAGTGGCCCGACCGTTAGGGGCAGTATAACAACGTTGGCGTGATTAGCTGTATTGGAACCATCTGAGCAAAAAGACAACGACGATGACTTGAGGAGTGGCGCGATCGCGAGGGATAGTAACACAAGTCTGTCATGATGAGCTGCATAACAGCGAACTGTGGAAGAAGACGATGACGAAGGGGCAATCAGTGGTGCAAGCGATGATGATGACGGAAATGATGACCAGTATTGCGCGAGCAGTGGAACGAGAGCGAGAGGCAGTATTCGAACATGGCATGAAGATCTGAAACGGTGCAACCTATGGAAGCAGACGATGACAAAGGCGCGAGGAGTGGCCCGACCGTGAGGGGCAGTGTGACAATGGTGACATGATGAGCTGTATCGGAGCCACCTGGGGGAAATACGCCGACGAAGGCGCGAGGGGTGGCACCAGCGCGAAGGGCAGTATGGGAAGGCTGGCACGATTAGCTCTATCAGAGCCACCTGTGGAAAAAGACGACGACGAATCCACAAGAACTGTCACAACCGCGAGTCCGTATGACAATGCTGGCATGGTGGGCTGCATCACAAGCACCTGTGGGAGAAGACAACGATGCCGGCGGAGGAGTGGCACAAGCGCGAGAGGCGGTATGCCAGTGCTGGCATGATGAGCTGCATTGGCGCCACCTGTGGAAAAAGACGATGTAGGCTCGGGGAGTGGCACAACCGCGAGGGGCAATATGGGAAAGCTGGCATGTTCAGCTGAGGCGGAGCCACCTGTGGAAAAATACGAAGACGAATGCGGAAGGAGTGACGCGAGCACCATGGGAATTATGGGCACGCTTGCATTATAAGGGACATATGAGCCACCAGTAGAAAAAGATGACGACGAAGGCTTTAAGAGTGCCTCGAGAACGAAGGGTAGTATTGGAACGCTGGCATCATTTGGGGCAGAGGAACCACCTTTGTAAAAAGATGTAGACAAAGTCGAGAGCATTGGCACGAACGCAAAAAACATGACGGCAAATGCGCGAAGAGCTGGGAGGAGCGCTAGTGCCAGTATGAGAACATTGGCATGATTAGTTACATCGGAGTCACCTGTGGAAGACGAGAAAGACGTGAGGATTGGCACAATCGCAAGAGGCAGTGTGGGAACGTTGCCCCATCAGAGCCACCTGTGCAAAAACACGACAACGCACCTGCGAGCAATATCACAAGGGCGCGACAGCATGACAATTCTGGCATAGTGAGATACACCGGAGCTGCCTGTGGAAGAAGACAACGACGCAGGAGCGAGGAGACGCACGACCGCGAGGGGCCATATGGCAGTGTTATCATGATGAGCTGTGTCGAACCCAACTGTGGATAAAGAAGTCGACTAAGGCGCGATGAATGACATGAACTCGAGTGGCAGTATGGGAATGCGGGCATGATGAGTGGCTTTGCAGGCAGCTGTGGAAAAATATGACGACTCAAGCGCGAAGATTGGCACGACTGCGAGGGGCAGTATGGGAACACTGGTATGACGATCTGCATCGGAACAACTTATGGAATCAGATGACGACGAAGGCGCGAGTGGGGCAGGACCACAAGGGGTAATATGGTAACGCTGGTGTGATCAGCGGCATCGGTGGCACGTATGGAAGAAGACAACTACGACGTCGCGGAAAGTCCTACGAGCACAAGGAGCAGTACGTGAACGCTGGGAGGTTGAGCTACATCGGTGCCACCTGGGGAAAAAGACGACGGCGAACCCGCGACCAGTGTCACAAATACAAGGGGCCCTACGGGAACGTTGAGATGATGAGCTGTATCGGACCCACTTGCGACAGAAGACGACGAAGGCGCTAGCATTGCTGCGAAAACGAGGGGCAGTATTGGAACGCTGGAATGATTAGGGGCCTAGGAACCACATGTGGACAGAGACGACGACGAAGGCGCGAGGAGTGGCAGGTGTGCGAGGGGCAGTATGGGATAGCTAGCATGCTGAGCGGCATCGAAGCCAGCATTGGGAAAAAAGGATGACGAATTCACGAGTAGCGGCACCAGTGCGATTGCCAGTATGGGAATGCTGGCATGTTGATCTGCGTCGGGGCCACCTGTGGAAGCAGACGACTACGAAGGTGTGACGAGTAGCACAACTGCGAGGGGCAGTTTGAGAACGCTAGCATGATGAGCTGCATTGGAGCAACCTGTGGAAGACGACAACGACAAAGACTTGAGCAGTGTTACGAGCAGGAGACAATATTGCAATGCTGGCATGGTGAGCTGCATCGGAGCCACCTGGGGAAGACAACGACATATGCACGAGGAGTAGCACGAGAGCGAGCGGCAGTATAGGAAACCTCTCATGATGATCTTCATCAGAGCCGCCTATGGAAGTAGAAGACGACGAAACCGCGAAGAGAGCACCACCGCAAGGGGCAGTATGGCAACGCTGCAATGATGAGCTGCTTTGGACCTACCTGCGAAACAAAGGCGACGACGAACCCACAAGCAATGTCACGAGCGCTATACAGTATGGCAATGGTGAGCTGCATTCCAGTCACCTGTGGAAAAAGACAACGTTGAACCCGCGAGCAGGGTCACGAGCGCGAAAGACACTATGGCATTGCTCGCATTGTGTGTTGCAGCGCAGCCACCTTTGGAAGAAGACGACGACAAAGACGCGAGGAGTGGCTCGAGCGCGAGGGGAAGTATGCAAACGCTGGCATGATTAGCTTCATGGGAGCCACCTGTGGAAAAGACGACTACGAAGACGTGAGCTGTGGCAGGAACACGAGGGACAGTCTGACAACGCTGGCATGATGAGGTGTATTGGAGCCACTTGCGGAAAAAGACTACGACGAAGGCGCGAGGAGTGCCGCGCGCACGATTGGCAGTGCGGAAAGGCTGATGCGATTAGCTGCATCGGAGCCACCTGTGGAAGTCAAGGAAGACGTGTGGATTGGCACGATCGCAAGGGGCAGTATGGAATCGCTGCCCTGGTGAGCTGCATCAGATCCACGTGTGGAAAAAGAGGAGTACGAATACGCGAGTTGTTGTACGAGCACGTGGGACAGTAGGGCAACACTAGCATGATGAGCTGCATCGAAGCTACCTGCGGCAAAAGACGACTACGAAGGCGCAAGGAGTGGCCCGAGAGCGAGGGGCAGTATTGGAACGCTGTCACGATGAGCTGCATTGGCGCCACCTGGGCAAAAACACGACGATGTAGACGCGAGGAGGGGCACAAGCGCGAGGGGCATTATGAGAGTGCTGGCATGATGAGCTGCATCGGAGCCACCTGGGGAAGAGGAGGAAGACGTCAGGATTGACACGATCGCATGGGGCAGTATGGGACTACTGCCATTATGAGCTGCATCAGAGCCACCTGTGGAAAAGACGACGACAAATCCGCCAGCACTGTCAAGAGCGCGATCCAGTATCGTAATACTGGCATGGTGAGCGGCAAGGCAGCCACCTATGAAGAACGACAACGACGCAGGCGCGAGGAATAGCAAGAACCCGAGGGGTAGTATGGGAACGCTGTCACGATTAGCTGTGTCGGAGAAAACTATGGATAAAGACGTCGACGTAGGCGCAATGATTGGCATGAGCTCGACGGGCAGTATTGGGATGCTGGAATGATGAGCGGCATCGGAGCCAGCTGTGGCAAAAGATGCCGACAAAAGCGCGAGCATTGGCGCGAGTACGAAGGGCAGTATGGGAAGGCTGGCATGATGATTTGCTTCGGCGCAACCTATGGAAGCAGGCGACGATAAAGGCGCGAGCAGTGGCCCGACCGCGAGGGGCAGTATGGCAACGCTCGCATAATGTGCTGCAACGGAGCAACATCTGGAAAAAGACGACGACGACGGTGGGACGTGCGGCACGAGCGCGAGGGGCAGTATGGCAAGCCTCGCATGATGAGCTGCATTGTCGCCACCTGCAGAAGAAGACGACTAGGAAGACGCGAGGAGTGGCACGAGCACAAGGGGGAGTATGGGAACAGCGGCATGGTGAACGGCATCGAATCCACGTGTGGAAAAAGACGATGATGCCACAGTGAGGAGTGGAACGAGCGCAAGGGGCAGTATGCCAACGCTGGCATGATAAGCTGCATTAAAGCCACCTGTAGGTGAAGACAATGACATAGGCGAGAGGAGTGGCACGAGCGCGAGGTGCAGTATGGGAAGTCTGGAGCGATGAGTTGCATTGTCGCCTCCTGTCGAAAAAGACGACTACGAAGACGCGAGGAGTGGCACGAGTGCAAGGGGCAGTATGAAAACGCTGGCATGATGAGCTGCATCGCAGAAACTTGTTGAAAAAAGCGAAACAAAGGTGCGTGTACAGGCACGAGCGCGAGGGACAGTATGGCGACGCTGTTATGGTGAGTTGCATTGGAGCGAACTGTGTAAAAAGACGACGACGAAGGCGCGAGCAGTGGCACAAGCGCAAGGGACGGAACGGGAACGTTGGCATGATGAGCTGCGTCGGATCCACCTGTGGAAGACGACGAAGACGTGAAGATTGTCACGAATTCAAGGGCCAGTATGCGACCACTGCTACGATGAACTGCATCAGAGCCACATGTGGGAAAAGACGATGAACCCGCGATCAGTGTCACGAGTGAGACAGTATGGCATTGTTGGCATGGCGAACTGATTTCGAGCCACCTATGAAAGAAGACAACGACGCAGGCGCGAGAATTAGCAAGAGCGCGAGGGCCAGTATGGGAACGCTGTCACCATGAGCTGGGTCCTAGCCAACTGTGGATAAAAACGTCGACGAAGGCGCGGTGAATGTCACGAGCGCAAGGAATGCTGGCATGATGAGCGGCATTGGAGGCAGCGATTGATGAATATGACGACGAATGCGCGAACAATGGTACTATTGCGAGGGGCAGTAGGGGAACGCTGAAATGATGATCTGCATCGGAGCAACCTATGGAAGCAGACGACGATGAAGCCGCGAGGAGGGCACGCCCGCAGGGGACAGTATGGAAACGCTGTTATGATGAGCTGCATCGGAGCCACCTGTGCGAGAAGACGACTACGAAGACGCGAGGAGTGGCACGAGTACAAGGGGCAGTATGGAAACGCTGGCATCGGGGTCAACTGTGGAAGAATACATCGACGCAGCAGCGAGGAGTGGCACGACCGCGAAGGGCAGCATGTCAACGCTGGCATGATGACCTGCATTGGAGCCACCTGTGGAAGAAAACAACGACGTAGGCGCGAGGAGTGGAACGAGCGCGAGGGGCAATGTGCGAACGCTGGTACGATGAGCTGTGTCGGCGCCAACTATGAATAAACACGACGAAGGCGCGATGGGTTGCATGACCGCGAGGGGCAGTATTGGAAGGCTTGTATCTGGAGCGACATGGGAGCCAACTGTGGAAAAAGATGGCGAGTGCGCTAGCAGTGGCATTAGTGCTAGAAGCAGTATGGAAATGCTGACATGGTGATCTGCATCGGAGCGGCCTCTCGAAGTAGACGACGACGAAGGCGAGGGGAGTGGCATGATCCTGAGGGGTGGTATGGCAGCGCTGGCATCATGCGCTGCATCGGAGCCACCTCTGAAAAAATACGACAAAGGCGCGAGGCGTGGCGCTAGTGCGATGAGCATTATGGTGTCAGAGGGGTGCCCAATCGCGCCTACTACTTTGAGCACGGCAGGCCCACTACAAAAAGGGAGCGAGCATGACTGCAAGATCAGATTGCGGGACCCTCATTTGCTGTATCATAAATTTCCATAAACGAAAGTTGGACAAAAATCTTGTGTTGCTTAATTTGATCATGGTCACAACAACAAAAAACAGGAAATGCTAATACATGCCTAAGTAACGGGAAATAGAACTGGAATATTTGCTGACGTTTCGTAGCCGCTACGGGCCCCTTGTTCACAGTGAAGACCAGGTCTCTGGGTCCACTATATAAGCCACACGTAGCGCAGTGTACGGGTGTACATATCTGGGAGACCACCTGGTGTTCACTTGATCGGGTGATTATTTTCTGGCCTCACGATTACTGTCGACGGTAGTGCGTTAAACCATTCATATTACACTGTCGAAAGGAGTTATGAATAAGGCGTCTGTTGAAGTGGGACTCCGCTTTCTCGCTTCCCTAAAACCTCTTGGCGCGATCTAGTGGCGCCGGCGTAAGTGATGTGCGTGGCCTCCGAAATTCGAGGTGCGTTGGCGCGTGTGTACGCCGAGAAACGCGTAATGTGTCAACCAGGCTTTTTTTTCCTTTACAAGCTACGCCATCTGGTGGCGTTGCCGAGAAATGTGGGCTTGGCCTGTGTTACAAGATGGGTGGACCGCCGGTGCGTGCGAACTGATAATTGTTTCCTCGCTTGCTGCGCACCCAGTGGCACTCGCACATGCTCAGTGACCCAAGTTGGCCATAGGTTCATTCAGGAGCGGCACATACCTAGTGCATTCGTGCCGCAGCTCTCTTAAGCGTTGGCGTGAACGACGTTCACTTAAAAGCGGGACGTTCCCAGTGCATTTGTGGCGCAGCCTAATAAGGCGTGGGACTGCTGTCCGTGAGGAACTCTTCAGAGGTGGGTTCCATTCCGCGCTGCATCGGATACATATATAGTCACCGCGAAATCTTGTGAATGTGCACCGTTTATCCTGCTTTTACAGGTTTGTAAGATGCGTCAAAAGCGACCACAGATTTAGTGCTCCGAATTGTGTATCTGCAATTCTTTGGTGTTATGTCTGCTGTGGATGGAGAAACTAATCACGGACCCACCGTTGAGAAATGCTCGCTCACTTCTTGTCCTCACAAAGGGCACTTTGCAAAGAAATTAAGGAAATGTAATCAAAAAGCACTTCTTTCTTTGACCGGTACTCAAAATACTAAATTAATGAATTGCACGCAGTAGAAAGTACCGTAAGCAAAGTGCATATAAATGCACAAAAGATGAGACTGTCTCGACTTAGTGGTAAATATAGAGGTCACTATAGACTTCCAACAGAAAAAGATAATTGATCTGGAAAAGAGGAGTCAGCGAAAGTTTTTATTTATGTTGGGAATACCATAAAAACGAAATGAAACGAGCGAAGACCGAAACCAGAATGTTTCCTGGAAGTTTTGATTAACGTCTTGGTGCGACGATCAGCTTAGTTGACAGGATGCACAGTCTTGGCTTAAAAGCGTGAAAATGTGACACGTTTGCTTAGCATGTGTCTTTAAGATTTTGCTAAAAAAATGAATATCTTAAACAGGTTCAAAACATTTAAAGATATGCCGTGTTAGTTGCAAAAGCATGCAGTAGCACTGGGAAGTTATAGCGCTAGAGTAAAGTAATGTAACAAGAGAAGGAAACAAGATGTTTCGCATAATTAACCTAAATGCATGCAGTTTACTAAATAAGGCTGTTTGATTCGAATACATTCTCATTCAGTGTTTTTCTTATGTAGGCGAGACTGAGACCTGCCTGCGGCCGGATATGGGTGACTGTGAAATACAGCTCCATTCTATAGAACGGTACGTAAAGGTGCGCAATTCTCTATACAAGCTGTCGAAGTAATATGATGGTAGGCTCTGGTACTACTGACAGAATTTACAGTAAAATAATTCTCTGTAGGACTCCCTGTTTATTTACATCATTTTACAGACCAATTAGTGCCCCTCTCTTTTTTCATTATTAACTATGTGCAAGTATATGTTGGTGCCTGTCAGGCCGCGTCAGCTGCTACTCTTCTATGAATTTATAGACGAGCTGGAAAGAAAATTACCTGTTATGTGTCGAGATAAACTACGCGAGTATCTTAGAAAAAACGTATCTTTGGGAAATTCGTTTTGTCTTTGCGGGTGATTTTGACTTCTGCTATACAATGGAATACTTTTGAAGCGCTCTGTGACATTGTATACAGTCATGACCTCACGCAAACGATTCCAGAAGAGACTATAATAAAGCAAAACGTAGTTATTTCTCAACCACTCATTAACAAGAAAATATTCAGCAAAGGGTGACAGTTCATAATAGGCTTGATGATCACAAGCTGTTTTGAATTGCTACGGGAAGTACTCCAGTAACTAGGTTGTGAAAAAGAAATAGGTTGTGAAAGAGAAAGACGAACTCAAAGGGAAAATATTGGCTCCGTCAAGTTCCAGTGCATAATAAAGAGTTGTGGTCTCCTGTAGTGATGTCCTCGTAATCTTTTGATGGCAGTGACGGAATTGGACAGAATCAAGGGACTGAGGGTCGATTTGCTAGGGTTACACGGAAGTCTCTACATACGTAGAAGAGAACATAAGAAGCGTTGTGACAGTTTGACCAAAAAACTTGGGAATAGGGGGATAGACGTGGAATAGTGGCCGCGCTCATAAGGTGGCAAGCGGTATAACGCACGTAAATTCACACACGCTCATGTATTTATGTAAATATATATATATATATATATATATATTGCCACAAGGTGTGGCGCAGCAAGGGACTGAAGAAGAGGAGCACGAGGTTCGTCTCGGCATCGCACGTCGTAAAATGTAACCGCCTGTATCTTCATTCAGCTTGTATACTCCAGCAAGGCATACGCGACAATTTGGTGGAGGTGCTGGGTATGCTCTACTTATGCAGGAGATCCCACTGGGCAGGAAGAACCTCGCCCCACAGTTGGAGTTCACTACAGTTCACCGCACAAGCCGGCGAATCCGAGGCCTCGCCCGAGAATTTGGAAACATCTAGAAAAAAAGTGATGACTGCGACCACTGCGACTTCTATGGAACGGGTGACACCGACTTGCCTAACGCTTCTGAACCCCCAAGTGCCGACGGCTTTTCATGGCGACACATTTGAAGACGTTGAACACTGCCTGGGGGAGCTCGAGCGAGTGGCTGCGTTTAACGATTGGGTCAACAACGCCAGGAACGTCTACATCAGCCTTCAGGATGGTGCTCGCACGTGGTTTATGAACCACGAAAGTGTCCTGTCATCCTGGCCTGAGTACCAGCGCAAGCTACTGGAGACTTACTCCAGCCTCGATCGCCAGGAAAAAGCGTAGCGGGCCCTTCAGTCACGCGTTCAAACGCCCAACGAAAGCGTCACGATGTACGTGGAGGACATGACGCGTCGCTTTCAGCGTGCCGATCCGAGCATGTTGGAAGAGAGCAAGGTGCGTCATCTGAGGAGTGGCGTAAAGGAGCAGCTCTTTGGCGGTCTTGTTCGAAATACGCCCAAGACTGTTGCGGAGTTCCTCACCGAAGCCACCGCGATGGAGAAGACCCTGCAGCAAAGGTCGAACTTGTACAACGCACAAGTAAGTGCCGCCTGCACTCCGGATACGCCAGTAGGCTTTGGGTGCGATATCGCCTTGCTTTGCGAGCTGATTCGCTCAGTGGTTCGCGACGAGCTGCAGAAGCACCACGGTATGTCGCCAGCTCCAGTCAGGTCCCTCGCCAGCATCGTACGCAACGATGTAGACCAGGCACTGCAGGCATCTCTTGCCAGCAGTAAAGTACCACCTCTGCCAAACGTATCCCGGCGCAAGACTCACGCAGAAGCATTAGCGAACCCCGTCCAAGTTTTCGCACCTACTTATGTGGCAACGCCAGTCGCGTTGCAATCGGCGCAAGCCGCTCTGACAACTCCGTTGCCGTACTTCGACGATCGCCGAACACCCGCGAGGAAATCAGAGGTTTGGCGAGCACCCGATCGATGACCGCTGTGCTACCACTCCGGCAAAGCTGGTCATGTGTATCGGGATTGCCCCTACCGACGACTCGGACTGCAGGGTTTTTCTATCGATTTACCTCGACCTAGGTTCGGCCAAAGGCCACCCGACATCGCAGAATTCTTCGAACAGCAGCGCAGGCCGGGCCCCTCGCAGCGGTAGTCACGCTCGCCCTCACCGCGGCGATAGTTCGCTGTTCGCAATACCCCCTCAAGGACGACGCAAGGGCGATCACCAAGTCCACGCCGGGAACACTGATGTCAGCGACCTTCCGAGGCGGGGCCGCTGCAAATTGACACGCTCAAGACCTCGTATCGTGCCGACCGCAGAACAACGAAAACACGGTGACGCCAGAACAAGTTTCCGCGAACAAGATTTCACTTTACATACCTGTGTTGATCGACGGCAGAAAAATTAGTGTACTTGTAGATACCAGCGCTGGTTACTCCATTCTTAGTGGAAAATTGGCGAGGGTTCTGAAAAAATCTCGCCACTTGTCTGGTTCTACACAAGTGTTCCCGCGATTTAATGCTTGGGATGGACTTTCTCCGGGAAGGACGGAAGGAAAACTTTATGTGGTCCTGCAAGTAGTGATAATTAATCACTAAGCGGGCCGCTCCCACGTCGGGACCGGAAGGCCAAGCCTCACGGCCACATCGTGAGCCTGCTGGACAGCCCAGAATTGTTCATCCAGGTCCCGGCTGCGAAGTGCAGCCTCCCACCTGGACGCATCCTTGATTGCCGAGTCTTCAATTCTTTCGCAAGACCAGAGCATGTGTTCGAGCGAGGCTAAAGCACCACAATCTTGGCAACAAGGCTCTGTATACGTCTCTGGATAAAACATGTTCAGTCTCCGTGGGCAAAGATAAGTACCAGTCTGTAGTAAGCGTAATGTAAGTGCCTGAGCCCTGTTTAGTTTAGGATGCGGCAAACTGTAAACCCTGCGATTAGTGATTTCATTGTATGTGGAAGGGGAGTCTCTATTCTCGGGGAGTACCGCCACGCCGTCGCGCGGGGCAGAGCGGAGCGTAAGATCTCGCGCTGCCTCATGAGCGGACTCATTGAGATTCGGAGGGGCTCCCTCAATCATCCCAAGGTGAGCAGGGAACCAACATAAGTAATGTTGAGAGATCTCACATGTCTGCATAATTTTAAAAGCGACCTTAGCCACCAAGCCCTTCTCGAACGCCCTAACGGCCGACTTTGAATCGCTATATACAAAAGGCCTGCGCCTGTCAACCAAGGCGAGCGCAATAGCCGCTTGCTCCGCGACCTCTGGCCTATCAGTCCGAACGGTAGCAGCGTTAACGAGACTGCCCTCATTGTCCACGACAACTATGGTAAACACCTTTCTCTCCTCGTTAAAAGAAGCATCGACGAAGCCAACCTTCTGATTCTCATCACGAATGAGTCTCAGTAGGCAAGCTCCCCTGGCCTTTCTTCTACCAACATTTCGCTCCGGATGCATATTCCTGGGAACAGGCTTGACGTGATACCGATTACGGACCTTCACGGGAATACCGACATGAAGCTGCGAAATCTTCTCCTGAGGAACACCTAACTCTCTCAGAATCTGCCGACCCGTGCTAGTCGTAGAGAGACGCACCATCTGCGTCCTCTCCTGAGCCTCAGCTATCTCATCCAAGGTATTATGAATTCCCAGCTGGAGAAGTCGGTCGGTGTTGGTGCACATTGGCACTCCCAACACTTTCTTTGTGATCTTCCTAATCTGCGTGTCAAGGTTCTCTTTCTCCGATGGTTTCCATTTGTGCATTGCCGCCACATAAGTAAAGTGACACAATACAAACGCGTGCATAATCCTTCTTGAACCCCGTCTGCCTGTTGGCCACCCTCTTCACTAGGCGTACCGCATTGTCTGTCTTGGCAATGATCTTCTGGATCGTCAGCGTGTTGGCGCCGTTCGACTCAATAATCATCCCCAGAACCCTGATTTCATCAACCCTAGGTATGAGATCGCCATTTCTTGTACGAAGCTGAATGCTCAGCTGGTCCACGGGGATCCATCCCCTTGGCTTGCGTCCCCTTCTAGTGGGACTGTACAGCAACAGCTCCGACTTGGAGGGGGAGCACCTTAACCC
Source organism: Dermacentor andersoni (assembly GCF_023375885.2). Taxonomy (NCBI): domain Eukaryota; kingdom Metazoa; phylum Arthropoda; class Arachnida; order Ixodida; family Ixodidae; genus Dermacentor; species Dermacentor andersoni. The sequence continues at coordinate 395,199,400 of NC_092814.1, forward strand.
CGTCGGGTCCAAATAATTCTCAATTACATCTAATGCCTCCTGCAGAACACTTTCGATATAGCCCTCACTACCACCGGGACATCATATGGTCACGTCATCTGCATACATGGTGTGCCTAATCCCCTCAATCTCCAAGAGCTTCTTGGTCAATCCGACCATGGCCAGATTGAGCAATGTGGGCGAGATGACGGCCCCTTGAGGAGTGCCCCTGTCTCCAAGATTGAACATCTTTGACTCCAGCTCCGCAACCTTCAAGGTAGCCTTCCTGCCTGACAGGAAGGACCTGACATAGTCATGAAAGCGCGCGCCGAGGCCAAGATCCGAAATGGACTTAAGAATATAAGAGTGCCGAACGTTGTCAAAAGCCTTCTCCAGGTCCAGCCCTAGGATGGCCTTAACGCCCCTTCCATCTCCATCAATGACCTGATGCTTGATGAGCTTCATTGCGTCTTGAGTCGACAGCCCGGCCCTAAAACCAATCATAGTATGGGGGTAGACCTGGTTCTCCTCAAGGTACCTTGTAAGCCGATTAAGCACCGCATGCTCGGCTACCTTGCCCACCCACGAAGTGAGCGAAATAGGCCTTAAGTTATCGATGCTCGGGACTTTGCCAGCCTTGGTAATCAGCACCGTGAGAGCTGTCTTCCACTGCTCCGGAACCACCCCGTCTCTCCACATAGCGTTAACCTCCCCGGTAAGGTACTTTATTGACCTATCTTCCAGATTTTTCAAAAGCTTGTTCGAAATCCCGTCCGCTCCGGGAGCCGACTTGCTCTTAAGGTTATGCAAAACCGTGCGTACCTCTTCCACAGAAAAGTCCTCATCTAGGGAAAAGTTGTCCTCTCCCGTGTAGGCCTGCTCCGTCAGAAAAGCATCCGGGTCCGCAACAGGAAGGTATTTGTTGGCCAGCTTTTCAACCAGCTCTTCCTCCGAGGCAGACCGCACTGCTTCGTGTACAGCTCTAGCAAGGACGTGCCCCTGACTAACCCTCGTATTGGAGTCGTTCAGCAAATGCTTAAGCAAGCCCCACGACCTTCCGTTGCGCACCTGCTCGTCCACCGAGTTGCATACCTCATCCCACTGTTGCCTAGACAAAAGCTTACAGTGCTCCTCAATCAGCTTATTCAGCTCGGAAATCTTTTTACGCAGCCTGCGATTAAGCCTCTGCCCCTTCCACCTAGCCAGCATAGACCGCTTGGCTTTAATCAGATGGGCCAGCCTGCTATCAACACTATCCACCTCCAAATCCGTAGTGATCTCCTTCGTAGCCTCCTTTACATCCTCCCTCACCTGGGTGACCAAATCCTCCAGGGACGGCCGGTACAGGCCTTCGATTTCCTTCCCCCTTTCTCCTCTCTCCTCCCGGATCATCCGAAACTTATCCCAGTCTATAAACGTTAACGCCCTAGGGCGCCTACCCTCAACCTCAAAAACAACTTGGTTAATATACTGATCACTACCTAGGTCTTCGGCAAGATAGTACCAACTAGGCTTGGCTGCGTTCTTTACAAAGCAGAGGTCAGGGGTAGTATCCCTACACGTCGACGTCCCTATACGTGTCGGAAAGGCAGGGTCAGTGACCAGCGTAAGGTCAAACTCCGCAGCGTTCTGCCAAAGGTCTCTCCCTTTTACTATGTCATGCTTGTAACCCCACACATGATACGGAGCATTAAACTCCCCAGCCACGATCAGCGGATGGTCCCCGGCAAGCTTAGAAGCCTTCTGCAGAAGCAGCTTGAATCTCTGCACCCTGTCCCTCGGGGCACTATACACGTTCAGAATAAACACGCTTTTCTTGTTCACCCGGTTAGGAATCACCTCAATCATGACATATTCCAGGGAACTTAACGGTATCTTAAGATCATGGGTCACATGCGTCCGTTTGCTATCCAACAGAATGTAGGTCCCCCGAGCTTTGGATCCGCCCAAGACGGTTCGGTAGCCCGTCAGAGAAACTTCTTCCGTCATTGTCTCCTGCAGTAGAATAGCCTGCGGCGTACCCTTACACGCGCGAACATACTGCTGTAGAGGCGCCCGTTTACGAGCATACCCCCTACAGTTCCGTTGCCACACACAAAAAGCCTCATTTTGTCGCGCCATGTTGAAGCATTTGCTGCGAGCCATCTTGCTGAACCTGAGACTTCCCTGTCGAGGAACCAGCCGACTGAGATCCGGACCTAAGAAGGGGAGAGGCACTCAGACTGGATTTGTTTTCGAACACCTCTATTCTACATTGCAGCTCCTTGAACCTCCCATCAATCGAGCCGAGCGACTCTGTGAGACGCGTATTCAGCTGCGCCAGACCATCATTGACCTGCTTAACACTACCTACAACACTCGACAGCATCTCCTTCACCTCAGATCTGAACTTCCTCGACACGGGCTCCGCCTCATGAGTCATCGCCTTCCTCTTTGAGGGGCGCGACCCACTAGCCTCACCTAAATCAGCAAAATCCATGCTCTCTATGGGCTCAGGCATTGCCCTCTCGGCCGGTGCAGGTCCTGCCAAACCCTTAAGGGCCGAGATTTCTGCCCCAAGCAGCCTCACCATTTCTCTCAACTCTGCGTTTTCCTCTTCTAGCTTCTAGAATCTCGCCTCATTCTTGCTTTGCTCTGGCCTTACCAAACTAGGCATCTCCGTTCGAGCACTTGTGTGCTCCGTCCAGGTAGTACCACTTGCCGCTCCACTGGGGCCCTTGCCTTGTAGACCCTGCAGCACATCACTCTTGCGCACACCCTGTCCCGACATCCCATTGGGGCCACGCGCAGTCTCAGTTCCCAACTGTCCGTCCCGTCCGAAGCGCACCTTAGACGCCGATCTGCTCCCAGACCGGCCACCGGAGCGGCTGCGAGATGCTCTACCTGGTGTCCTTGATCTTGATCTTGAACGTCGACGCCCACGATCTTGTCCTTGCTCGCTCTCCAGCGTCTTCCCCAACGTCGGGAACTGGCTGTCGTCGTACCTGAAGCCTCCCTTCTCTTCATCCTCCGCCTTGATGTCCGCCATAGCCCGCTCAAAACGACGGCGCCGGACCACATATTGGGTACGGAACCACTGCTGGCACTCCTTGGCAGCCGTGATATGCTCTCCCCCACACAGTTCACACTTGGGCGTACACCGGTGGGCCTCACTGGGAATGGTTGAACCGCAGCCCCTGCAAACCACTTCTTCCGGCGAGGGGCAGACGTCAGCGCGATGCCCCAGCTTTCCACAAGCATAACAAACGTCAATCTGCTTGCGGTAAAGCGTGCACCTCACCAGTGCGTTACCATAATGAACGTAGTTGGGCACCTTGTATCCACCTTGTATGTATCCACCTTGTATGACCGTACCCAACTCCTTGATGCGTTTTGCCGCCAGGGCCAGGGGATTACGCGGGTTGACAATCTTGCGACTGAGCGCTTCGGGTCCCTCGCTGAGAGCAACATTTCTTATGATTCCCTTGCACGTTTCATGCGGCACCGCACGATATGCCGCAGCTTCATGCATGTGCCCAGCAACGCATAGATCCTTGATCCTCACGTACTTCGCAGCATTTTCTTCTTCCGGCGTGCTAACCACCACAATATTCTGCTGATAATTGGGGCAGATCGTGTCCGCTTCTCGCTTTACCTCGTCTATGCAAGCAGCAGCCGCGATTGCATCGGCCACCGTGGCCGCACCAATTTTAGCAATATTCAGACCTCCCCTAATCCTGACTATAATCTTGATATCATTTTTCGGCAGCGGAGGCATTTTACCGCGAAGGATGATACCCTTCTTGACGCTAGCAGGCGAGTTTGGACTCACTTTGCCGTTCTTGGGTCCCGGCCCGCCGTTAGGGCTAACGGCGTTGCCGCCGTATGATGGCCTTGGCTTGGTCGTAGAATTCCTCTGGGTGTAAATTTTCCAGCCAGCATCCTCCGAAACGTCTTCCGGAGCAATATCTTTGCCTTCCATCATGACAAAAGCGTCAAGCGGCCGGGGAGCCGGCGCGGCCCACGAGCCCGGCGGGCTCGGCGATAAGGGTTAACACCTCCGGCGGCGTAGTCTAGACGAGAAAGGCCGTAAAATCAAGTACAGTCCACTCACTGAAAAAGGTCCTATATCCCGGTATACCGTGTAACTTCGCGGATCCGCTGAGCACAGAATTAGGCACCAAAGAGAGAAAAATCCGGTCAAAACTGCCCATAAAGCGGGAGCCGACGCGGACACGTCTCACTATACTTGTAGTGGGGCAAGAGCATCCTTCTCCGGGAATATGGCGCCATTATCGACCTCCGCGAGCGCTGCATAACTTTCTCGACACAAAGGGCAACACACACCGACGCCATTGGACACAGATCCGCACTTCGCGTTTCGAACGAGAGCATCACGATACCGCCACGTGCAATTGTTATGGTTCCGGTCGAGTCCGACGAGCTAGAAGACGGTGAAGCCATTGTAGAAGGCAACATTTCTATGTTGCTGGCAGAAGGTAATTGTGTAGCGCGAAGCCTTGTGGAACTTCGTGATAGCCAGACAACAGTCCTCGCTACCAACTTTACCTTTGATCATCGGCACATTTTTCGAGGCACTGCCGTCGCCTGCGCCAAACCATCAACGGACACCGTCGAGTGCTTTGCTTCTGAAGTGGACACAGACGACGGTTCGCTCAGAGACATCGATGTAAACTCTGATCTTACGGATGACCAAAAGAGCGCACTGCAGGAACTCTTGAGCGAATTCCGCGCTTGCTTCACTCGGGCTACTTAGGTGGGTCAAACGCCAATCACGAAGCACGGAATAACGACATCGGCCGATGCACGTCCCATCAAACAACAGCCTTATCGGGTCTCGGCGAAAGAACGTGAGGCAATTCAAGCGCAAGTCAAGGAGATGCTAGATGATGGTGTCATTCAGTCTTCGCACATTTCCGTGGTCTTCCCGGGTCGTTCTAGTCAAGAAAAAAGACGGAACGCTTCGTTTCTGTGTTGATTATCGACGGTTCAACAATGTTACCAAGAAGGACGTGTACCCACTACCACGTATCGATTACTCTTTATACAGGTTGCGGCGAGCTAAGTATTTTTCGTCTCTCGATCTAAAGAGCGGTTACTGGCAAATTGAGGTCGATCAACGAGACCGCGAAAAAACTGCTTTCGTCACTCCAGATGACCTTACCAATTCAGAGTACTTCCTTTCGATCTCTGTTCGGCACCAGCAACTTTCCAGCGAATGATGGACACCATTCTCGCTGGTCTGAAGTGGCAAAGCTGCCTCATCTATCTCGATGACGTTGTTGTTTTTTCGGCAACATTTTGTCGACCACCTGAAACGACAACGGCGAAGCCATCCGATCGGCTAACCACACCCTTAAGCCTCAGAAGTGCCATTTCGGCTACAAAGAGCTGATGTTTCTCGGACACGTGGTCAGCACGGAAGGCGTTGGCCCCGATCCCGCTAAAACTGCCGCTGTAGCCTCGTTTCCAACACCGACCATCAAGAAAGGTGTCCGACGCTTCCTGGGCCTTTGCGCATAGTACCGGCGTTTCATCGAAAATTTTTCGAAGATGACGGAGCCGCTGACTCGCCTCACGAGGGACGATGTATCGTTCGTCTGGTCTTCGGAGCAAGAGACTGCTTTCACCGAGCTTCGACAGCGTCTGATATCAGCACCAGTTTTGGCCCACTTTGACGAGGAGGCGGACACGGAAGTTCATACAGACGCCAGTAACGTTGGTCTTAGTGCTGTGCTTGTACAACGGAAGGAAAGTATTCAAAGAGTGATCGCCTACGCAAGTCGCACACTATCGCGTGCGGAGACCAACTACAGCACCACAGAGAAAGAGTGTCTTGCCGTCGTATGGGCGCTGGCCAAATTTCTACCTTACCTTTACGGCCGCCCATTCAAAGTTGTAACTGATCATCACTCGTTATGCTGGCTTGCAAATCTCCGGGACCCTTCTGGACGACTGGCACGGTGGAGTCTACGTTTGCAGCAGTACAACGTGACAATCGTGTAAAAGTCGGGCCGCATACACGAAGACGCTGACTCACTCTCACGCGCCCGTATCGACACCACCAATCACGACATTGAGGATGACGGCGCTTTCCTTGGGGCCGTAAGCGTTACTGATTTGTCCACACGGCAGCGCACAGAAGACGCACTACGGCCTATATTCGAACACCTGGAAGGGCGAAACCTATCAATACCCCGGCATATCGCTCGAGGATTGTCGTCTTTTTGTTTACCGCATGGCGTCTTCTACAAGAAGAACTCCGCTGCCACCAACAAGACCTACCTTTTGGTCGTTCCAGCAGACCTTCGTGCCAAAGTTTTGTTCGCCTGTCATGACGAGCCTCCGTCTGGCCATTAGGGTTTACGTGAACGCTTGATAAAGTGCGCAAATCCTACTACTGACCGAAACTTGCCGAGTGTGTTAAGCGGTACGTCCAGGCCTGCCGTGAATGCCAGCGCCGAAAGTCGCCAGCTGTGAAGCCTGTGGGATTGCTGAATCCGATTGATTCACCTGGCAAACCTTTCCACCAGGTCGGCATGGATCTTCTGGGCCCGTTTCCACTGTCATCGTCTGGCAACAGATTGATAATCGTCGCCATGGACTATTTAACGCAGTATGCTGAGACAAAGGCGCTGCCTCGAGGCACAGCTTCTGAGGTTGCGCAGTTTTTCATACAGAGCATCATCCTACGGCATGGCGCCCCATCGCACGTCATCACAGACCGAGGCAAAGCCTTTACAGCATAGCTCATTGAAGACGTTTTTAAACTCAGCTGCACGACCCATCGAAGGACAACTGCCTATCATCCGCAGACAAACGGCTTGACCGAACGACTGAACAAAACGATGACTGACATGCTGTCTGTGTACGTGGACGTACAACACAAGATATGGGACGAGATACTTCTTTACGTATTGTTTGCCTATAATACTGCTACGCAAGAAAGAACACGCTTCACGCCGTTTTACCTCGTTTACGGCCGTGAAGTGCAGACAATGTTAGAACCAATGCTGCCGTACGACAACATCGATCATCTTGACCTCGCCCAAGATGCCGAACTTTTCGTGCCAAGCGCGGAAGAAGCCCGTCAGCTTGCCCGAGTGCACATAAAGCAACAGAGCATCGATGCGCACCGTTACAATCTCCGCCATCGACATGTCGAGTTCCAACCTAGTGATCAAGTTTTGGTGTGGACTCCCGTGCGCCGAAAAGGAATATGCGAGAAGCTTTTGAGTCTCTACTTCGGACCTTACAGAGTGTTGCAGCGAATTAGTGATGTGAATTGCGAAGTCCTTCCTGACGCAAGCCAGCCTCCCCGACGTGGACAACCGCAATCTGAGATCGTGCACGTTGTGCGGTTGAAACCGTACTATAGCCCCTAATATTCGACGTTTTCAGCCGCTTCCGTTCGTTTTTGTTGTTGCTCGTCCATCAGTGCCTTGTGACTATATCGCACACCACAGTAATTGTGACTATAGCCTATGTGTTCGTCCTAAACCATCTCGGCGCTCTCAGGTCAAGCCTGTGTATGCGTTGCTTCGTTCTTTTTTTTTAAGAGGGGGTATTGCCACGTGGTGTGGCGCAGCAAGGCACTGAAGAAGATGAAAACGAGGTTCCTCTCGGCATCGCGCGTCACCGCTTACCTTTTCGTAAAATGCAACCCCCTGTATCTTCATTCAACTTGCATACTCCAGCAGGGAATACGCGACACTATATATAATTGAAGCATTTATTCACATTATCCGGCAGTGAAACAGCTCAGAGAGTAGAAGCACGTAGAGAAAATAGCACTATTTTGCTAACGTTTGCGCCAGGGCTCCGGTCTTCGCTCCGGTCGCATTAACCGAAAAATCACGAATAAATAATTCATCAAAATATTGGAGTTAGAATTCCCCCACACAAGACCATAGTGGCAATAAAATCACCTCCAGCGCCTGTGTAATGGGTACCGCAGTGCTACAGGGGGGGGGGGGGGGGGCACTAGGCACCTCCGGGCCCCCGCTGACTTTAAGCAGTGGACTTTGGCTTTCCACTGCCGTCGGAGTCGGTGTTATCCGTGCCACAAATGCGGTGCACGTGAATGAGCAACGCGCGGCGTAATGCGAAGAGAGTGGCTTGAGGGAGTAGACAGCGCGTATAAGGAAGAGTATTATGCCGAAAGCTCTGGATTGAGGGACTCCTGCGTGCGCCTCGACCCAAAAGTCGAAGGAAACGAAAAAGCAATAAAGTAGAGGAGCATTTCAAAGGACCAGCAGGTCGACTCACCCTTCACATTCGCTATACGTATTGGCTTCTGGTCGCGCCTAGTGACATCAGAGGCGATCATCAAGCACGTGGCATCTTTCCCGCAGTAAGGTAAATCCAGCTGCTAGAGCAGTCTGACTCCACAGCCATCGCCGTCGAGAGGGGGCCACGTGGCCAGTGCAAACATCATACACGCCACAACTAGTAAAGCGAAAATGGTGCCGGAGGACTTTGTGCAAAAAATATGTCACATCCTCTTCGACAGCCAGTTTATCAAAACGCAGCCCCCACCGCAACAGCTCCTCATGATTTCTTTCCAGCGTATGCTACGCCTTTCGAAATAGGCAAGCCACAATTTGAAATTTCTCCGGGTAAGCTCACGGATCAGCACGTTCTACCGCGAGGACACTATGGAAACTGGAGAAAGGCGTCAGCAAGAAGTCGAAGCCAGTGGCATCTTAACAAAAGGCCAGACCAGGCGTAAGCATCCCACACTCTGCTTAGGCAGAATGTATATAGTAAACCAGCGCAGAAAACAGCTTTCACGCTTCTCTTCCTGTCCGAGGTCAAGGAGTCTGGGCTGGATAAGAGGACAACAGTGTTCGACTCGTGTTCCACGCGATGAGCTCGGCGGGCTCATCATCGCAAGGAAAATCTTCACCTTTTCCCTCGGGCATAAAAATATTATTTGGAGAAAGTTAAGGTATCGTGATATTGGACCTAAACGATTCAGTGCCATTCCACTCTGCGAAGGTGACCAGCGAAGCTGTGTCTGTGGGCCCCTGAAATGCGAACTGTACTAGGTGTGCGTGAAATACCGTATGCACATGGAAGGCGAGACGCGACTACTCGCTCCTCCAGGATGTTGAGCCATGGAAGAAAAGGAGGCACAGGGGTCTATGCATACCCATGCATTGTTGCAAAAGGCGGCACGATACCTTTTTACTAATGAATCCCCACATGTTGAGCAGACACACACCTCGCCGCACTCCGAGGGCGCACACTGCTTCACCGTAGCAAAAGCAATCGTGCGATGGACGACGTCCCGCAGTGCAGTAATGGTTCCGAGGTCACTCGTAAACTACAAGCGGTCACAAACAACGCAGACCACACAAAGTTTGTTCCCCAGAAACTCCGAGCTCTGAAGCCTGAACGTCGATCCGGTGAAACTTCCCAAGTTTGCGGCATCGGGGCCACATGGCCGGTTCGCATTTCCTTCCGCCTCGCGGTCTTTGCGTGCAGCACGCTCATGGAACCGCCACCACGCGGAAGCGGAAGGAAAGGCGATACATATGCGCGCGGAATACCGACAAAGAAATGGCGGTTCGAACATAGGCATGGCCGACGTGGGTCAAAGTGAAGTACCTGTTCTTCTCAGCTTAAAACCTGATACGGGTTGTATTTGGACCGAAGATATTGAAACTATTTTTGCAAGTTGGTGGAGTGCCTAAAGCCTACTTCATCTCCGCCGCGAGTCGGCCCGGTATTGCACTATCTTCGGTATAACTCGACATATGGGGAGAACTTCTCGGTTTTCACGTCTCGACAAACGTTCGCAATTCTTTCCAGAACCTAGCCATATACAGATTCGCAGTAAAACGAAACCTTATGTAGCACTGTCCAAATCTAGAAAGCGTCTATCAGGCTATCCTATTCAACCTACTTAGTAAACGTCTGCCGCAGGATAATTTACACACCTCTCACGCGAATTATTTTCTTGCTAGGAAAAGTCATCAGCAGGAAACGACACTGGATGAATAAAACGGACAACCGAAATGTCGACTATCAATTGAACAGATCGCGGAAAGGGCCGACAGCTAGAAAAAATAAGAACACATACAACAACAAATATTTTTGTTAGGCATCACTTGGTAAAACACTCACACGCGAACACATAAGTCGTGTCCTACTTTTTTTGCTTTTTACCACACCGATATCGCAATGGTATATCAAAGTACGTTTCAGTAACGTGTACAAAATAGCTGGCAAGCAATAGAAAAAAACATTATTTCTTGAAATAAATCACGCGAAAAAAAGGTTACCACGCATAAGATCTGGCAGCTATGTCGTTGACTAGAAGTATTACCACGCACTATCTTCAAGGGTCCCTACCACTTTGCAGCAAACACCACATTTTGTACTTTCACTTACAAAGCAGCGCTGCAACGTTGAAACGTACACATGGACGGAAACAGTTCAAACGAAGCGCAAAAACACTTCGTCTGTGCTGTTTTCTTCTCTGTGTATGTTTAAACTTTGGTGCGCTGCTTTATAAGTAAAAGTAAAATATTCCAACAGGCCCCAAAACAAGCTTTAATCTACATGTTACTTTTCAGTTAACACCTTCTATATACATCCTTTCAGTCAACACTGCTGTTATATTGTAGTGACCATCAAGAACAGAAGAAAACTGTGAATGGCGAAAGTAAGTTCTATTGGGCGAACTTGCGCCCTCTGAAGCAAGTGACAATGAAACCAAAACCAAAGCGGCGAACACAGTCAGCGATCATCAAAATCTTATCAGCGGGTCAAGCGCATGGGCTTTTATTCTTCAGTGGTCGAATGTTCCAGAGTAATCGCTGGGAGCCACGTGTCTTCCACAAAGTTCTACACTACTCGCGTAGCGCATTCATGCAATAAGATTACACAGGATACGGTGATCGCAGATAGCGCACAGAACCATCGATAACATTCGAGAAATTTCCGATACATGCTGGAGCGTCCGGCGCTGGGCGATAACATTTGTTAGACATTGAAACACGGTCACCTGATAAACAAGTACACGTGTCACTATAGAAAGAGCACTTGTGTATAAGGACCCAACTTTTGTGTTTCAGTGGCCACTAATAATTCCCGTTGCCGTCTCTTAGTAGCACCGTGTAAAACACTAGCCTCCTGAAATCAGAGGCTTGCGCCAGAAGCGACAAAACGCTTCGACAAATGTGCTCCGCTGGTCCTAGACAATCAAGGGGCATTGTTCTTTTCTCCCGTCATTCAGGCAGCGGTCATTGTGGCTGTCGCATACGCGGCCACAGATCATTGGGATTGAGTGAACCATACTAGTGGTGCGTGCCACGAGTTCCTTTGCGAGCTCTGCTTCGCACGTCCCGCTTCTATAGGCGCATTTCGTTACGTTTCTACCCAGGCAGATGAACAGCCAACACCAGCTTTGATCCAAAATTTCCTACACCCAGCCTCAGTTTATGGGAAGCGTGGGAATCAGTCATGGTACTTCGAATGCTATCGCCTTTTACTCTCAAAGGCGAAGCTTAAGCGACCTCTAAATTTCGACTGTAAAGATCGTCTTCATAAGACAACACAGCTGAATTAGGATAGTCAGAAGTTAACGTGCATGTGTGGTACCATTTCAGAACTCTTGTAAACTCATATGAAACTAAAAAATACATATCCTTGTTCATTACACGTTGTAGGGTGTCATGAGCTATTTAGGTGGGATTCTTTACTCGAATGTGCCAGTCCACGGGATGAAGGTAATGGAATCGGTAATAGTCCCGACTTTGCAGTGATATAGATTCCGACAATGCCTCATATAAAGATATCCAATGTTTATTTTATTGAATTTATGAAGTTTTCCTTACGCTTCTTAATAGTATGGTATCCCATTATTTTCCACCTTTCGGATTGATTTTTTTCATTCTACCTAATTACATAATCAGTCCTTATTAATTCATTAACCTCTCTACTTTTATATTTAGATGAAAAGCGTCAATGAGAAAATTGTAGAGTGACACGAAAAACTATAGATACAGCTTTGTGTTGCTTAATACGCGATACATAAAATAATTTTTTCGAGCGTGAAAGAAGCCCGCGAATACACGCAAAGTGCCTCGAGCGGCCAGTCACGTGGCAAATTTGTGTGCATTTGCGGGCTGCTTTCCTGCTCACAAAACACTTTAATGAAGCACGTATTGAGCAATAAAAAGTTGTGCCTGGAGTTTTTCATGTCGCTCTACAATTTCCTCATTATCACTTCCCTCCCCCCATTTATATATATTATATGAGAAGCTTATTAATTAATTAAGGCTAATCATCTAATTAGAAGGAATGAAACAATATTTTGAGTATCTCCAAGCGACGGCAAACGACATTACCTGTGTTCTGTTCATGTACCTTGCTATTGTATATTTTTAAGGTTTGCGTAAATTTACGTGGGAAACCTTTTATATGTATGACATGTATTTATGGTAAAAATTAGATTGGACCCTACTGAAAATGTCCATACATAGAGGACCCATACATACGATGTTATTGGAAAAGGAGTACGTGTCATACTGGTCATATGGGGGCATATGGGTTCTATCAGAACATATAGGTAGTATGGGTGATATGCTGGCATACGAAAGATAAAGGAATGCAATTTTTTTGCAGGGAGGGGGGGGGGAGTACAGGCAGTGTGTTTAGTTCGCACCAATGTATGTTCTAATGATGTGTTTATGAGTACAGACGACTGGGTAGATGTGTGCGAAAAGCATTGTGTACCCAATGGCAGAAAAACGATGCTTAAATTATTTCCTCCTGAACGCTTTTTATTTAACTCATTCAGCATTTGAGCGATAAATTTGTTCCCTTTTCACAGTCGGTCTCCTAACGGCACTTCCGTCGGTTTGCTGTAAACTTAGGCTGCAAAGCCATCTGTTGAGAAACAGGAAGAAAGGACGAGTACTTTTTAAATATGTAAGCCAGTCGTTCATCTATCAAATAAAATCTAAAGCTGCAAAATAAGTTAGGCTTAATATACTCACTCGTGACAGCCTGCAGCTTCTCTGGCGTCCTTGCCTTTCTTGGTTTCCCCGGCTTCTCCTGCTTAACGAAGCGCCGACAAGGTGATCCTGTAAGGCTCTCAGTCATCAACTTCGGGATATTCCAGAGGAGATGTGTAGCCTGATTGCAAAATAGGGAGTAGTTTGGGCGTGACAACGGCTACGCGCGCTACTCCTCCTTTACACAGACTCCTTTGCCAAGGCGCATTTGCATGGAGAAGTAACGTTCAGACCGAAGTATTAACTTTAATTGGTAATACCATTATTTCATGATTTAATACTTTCTGACGATCCCAGCATAATGCCGGATGTAAAAGTGTTAGGTACAGTGAAGTGATCACAGGTTAGTGAGGGCTAGGATTCACCTCGATTTGAAAAGAGAAGGAGTAAAATTAATGAAGAAGAAACAGGCTAACCTAGACGCAGTAAGGGTAAGAGCATACCAATACAGCTTGCCACTTCCCAACAAATGAGCAGCGTTAGAACATAGAGGTGAAGATAACATAGAGGCAATGAATGAAACCGCAACTAGGCTGGCTTCAGAAGCAGCAATTCAAGTGGTACGTAAAGCACCAAGGCAACCAGCAGGTAAGCTGTCCCAAGTAAAAAAGGACCTAATAAAGAAAAGACAAGGAATGAAAGTGTTGAACTCAAGAGATCAGATAGAATTCGCGGAACTGTCAAAACTAATCAACAAGGAGAAAATAAGAGATATTCGAAATTATAACGCAAGAAAGTCTTAGAAAGCAGTAAAAAATGAACGCAGCCCTAAAAAACTAAAAAAGAGACTGGGCACCGCACAGACCAAAATGTATGTACTGAAAGATAGGCAGGCTAATATCATCGGCAATCTCGAAGATATAGTAAAAACCGCGGAATATTTCTATACTGACCTACAGGTCAGTATAGAAAGCAGTACCCAAAGCAGCCACGATACCTCCATGCGAAGTAGTAATGAACAGGTTCCAGAGGCCCCTCCTATAACTAGTGATGAAGTTCGAAGGGCCTTGCAAGATATGAAACGGGGAAAAGCGGCAGAGGAAGATGGACTACCAGTCAATTTGTTCCAATATGGTAGAGACATAATGTTTGACAAACTAGCGGCCCTTTATAGGAAGTGTCGATCGACTTCGAAGGTTCCAAAATACTGGAAGAATGCCAACATTATACTAATCCACAAAAAGGGAGACGTTAAGGAATCGAAAAAATATGAGCCCATTAGCCTACTTCCGATAATACATAAAACATTCACCAAGATAATCTCCATTAGAATAAGGGCAACACTGGCCTTCAGTCAACCAAGGAAAGAGGCAGGTTTCAGGAAGGGATATTCTACAATGTATCACATCTGTCATCAATAAGGTAATCGAGAAATCTGCAGAGTACAATCAGCATTTCTATATGGCTTTCATGGATTGCCAAAAGGCATTTGATTCAGTCTAGATACCAGCCGTCATAGATGCATTACAATGTCAAGGAGGGCACGACGCTTACGAAAATATGTTGGAAAGTATCTACAGACATTCGACCGGGCTACCCTAATTCTCCAAAAGAAAATTGCGAAGATACCTATAAAGAAAGGGGTCAGACAAGGAGACACACTTAAATTAAATTATGGGGTGTTACCTGCCAAAACCACTTTCATATTATGAGGCACGCCGTAGTAGGGAACTTCGGAAATTTTGGCCACCTGGGGTTCTTTAACGTGGAGCTAAACCTAAGTACACGGGCCTTTTCCTGTTTCGGCCTCATCGAAATGCGGCCACCGTGGCCGATATTCTATCCCGCGACCCCGTGATTAGCAGCCCAACACCATAGCCACTAAGCAACCACCGCCGGTGAAGGAGACAGTCTCTCCAATGCTATTCACTGCGTGCTTGGAACAAGTGTTCAAGCTATTAAACTGGGAAGGCTTAGGAGTAAGGATCAACGGCGAATATCTCAGCAACCTTCGATTTGCAGATGACATCGTCCTGTTCAGCAACACTGGGGATTAGTTACAACAAATGATTGAGGACTTTCACAGAGAGAGTATAAAAGTGCGGTTGAAGATTATTATGCAGAAGCCAAAGATAATCAATAACCGGGCAAGGGAACTAGAGTTTAGGATCGCCAGTCAGCCTTCAGAATTTGTGAAGGCGTACGGTTACCTATGTCAATTACTCACAGGGGCCCTGATCATGAGAAGAAAATTTAAATAAGAATAAAAATAGGTTGGTATGCATACGGCAAACATCACCAGTTCCTTACTGGAAGCTTACCACTATCATTCAAAAGAAATGTGTACAATCAATTCATTCTTCAGGTGCTAACACATGGAACAGAAACTTGGAGACTAACAAAGAAGCTCGAAAACAACTTAAGACCCGCGCAAAGAGCGGTGGGACGTATAACATTAGCTGTAATGTTAAGATACAGGAAGAGAGCGGTGTGGATAAGAGAGCAAACGAGAATAGCCGATATTCTAATTGACATTAAGAGAAAGAAATGGAGTTGGGCAGGTCATGTAATGCGTAGGTTGGATAACCGGTCGACCATTAGGGTTACAGAATGGGTGCCAAAAGAAGAGAAGCGCTGTTGAGGATGGCAAAAAACTAGGTGGGGTGATGAAATTAAGAAATTCGCAGGCGCTAGCTGGAATTGGTTGGCGCAGGACAGGAGTAATTGGAGATCGCATGGAGGAGCCTTCGTACTGCAGTGGAAATAAAATCGGCTGATGATGACGATGATGACCCTATGTTCTATATATTCATCCTGTTTCATAATTATGGCCTAAAAAGTAATGACAAAAAACTTTACATGAATGGCACGAAGTTTATGCTATTAGGCTCACGAGCGTTTTGCTGTGGGACTAATAGTTAAGGTTAATTATCCAACTTTTGTGAAGTTACATTATAAGGTACCTCTTTAAATGTTGTCGACAACACTGAGAAATATTTGATAACAGTCTTTAAAGCATTGTAGGGCTTGCAACATCATTTTTCCTGACAAAGAAAAAGAAAACCGGAAAAAATCGTTATATTTGCGGTTTTATACCTACCTCCTAGGCAACTGTTCGGATGCCTAAATAAAATACTTTGAAATTACCTACTGACAATTCATACATACCTTCGGCAGTGATATCATTGCTGCCATGTGTACACCTACTAATCTACTACGTTGCGTGCTTTGTGTTTGTGAAAAACACGAAAACGTTAATCGTTCATTGTATAGAACAAAATTTATATTTCCATGCAGCCAAGCTACCAAACACAGACACACAACCAAATACACACCCCAATATCGCCGAAGCTGAAACGGTTTCCTTAGGCTTGTATTCTTGCGCTAAATGCTAGCCAGTGCACACCTGCGGCTGAGTAGTTGCCACTGAAAGCACACCTATCGCTAAATTTAGCAATTGAAATTTATGTTATGGCGGAGTTGGCATATAAGGCGCACCCCTTTCACTCTGCTTTCTTTAGATCAGCGCGGAAAACAACGGCAACACAAAAAGTGAAAAACACAGGACGAGCGCTCGGCCTGAGTTTTTCCTTTTTGTGTTGCAGACGTTTCATGTGCTGAACCAAGGAATGCACCATTCCAACTCGCCCAGCTTTCCCCCTTTTAAAAACAACTTCCCGAAAAATACGTCTCCCGTCCTCTTTATATTGTCCCAGTCGGTAATGTGGA
This sequence comes from Dermacentor andersoni, assembly GCF_023375885.2. Classification (NCBI taxonomy): domain Eukaryota; kingdom Metazoa; phylum Arthropoda; class Arachnida; order Ixodida; family Ixodidae; genus Dermacentor; species Dermacentor andersoni. Next base: position 395,216,076 of record NC_092814.1, read on the forward strand.
AAGAAGACGACGCTGATGGTTGTCTTGGAGACGACGCGGAAGTGTTTAGCAGTGTCGATGCTCTACGCTTGTTGGCTCAGCTATTAAAAGCCACCTGTAAATAGACGAACGCTTCTTCCTTCCCGTAACATCATTGGTGGGCGTGCGGGGTAATCACTTGAGCAAGACGGAGCTCCGCAGCGGACGTAGCCTGGCCGCCATGTCATCCGAAGGAGAGAGTTCAACCGCGGCCCCGTCGTCGCCACCGACGGTCATCCTGGCCCAGCCTCGCGACCCTGGCATGTTTTCCGGGATGGAAAAAGTTGACTTCGATGAGTGGTTACAGAATTATGAACGGGTCAGCGCACACAACAGGTGGGATAACACGCTTATCTGGCTAATATAACATTCTATCTCAAGAAAACAGCACGGGTCTGGTTCGAAACACATGAAGAAGAGATTACGAGTTGGGACCAGTGTAAACAGAAGCTGAGAGATTTGTTCGGCAAACCCGTCGGGCCCCAACGTGCTGCGAAGAAGGGCCTTGGGACCCGTGTACAGACGTCCACTGAATCTTATGTGGCGTATATGCAGGACGTCCTCGCTCTTTGCCGCAAAGTAGATAACAATATGGCAGAGGCAGACAAGGTCAGCCACGTCTTAAAGGGCATCGCGGACGACGCGTTTAACCTGCTTGTTTATAAGAACATCACCACGGTCAATGAGATCATTAACGAATGTCGCCGCTTTGAAAACGCGAAGAGTCGCCGCATAGTTCGACAGTTTACTCGTCTACCTAATACCGCAGCTTCGTCGACGTGCGATGACATTTGTCCACCGCGTGAGTCCACCTCCTGTGAGACCGTCGTACGTATCGTTCGGCGAGAAATCGAAGCAGCGTCTCCTTCCACGCCAATCACGCAGTGCTTTGACGATTCCCGGCCGCTTGTGTCCCTCATTCAATCGGTCATTCACCAAGAACTTGCCAATGTAGGTCTTCCATCCATCTGCTCCGCCAGCCGTCCTGACTTTTCTTCGTCTGCTGCCTCTGCCCCTGTTCACCGGAGCCAATACGGTCCATATCCGAGCTATCGCAACCCGGCCGAATGGCGCACCCATGACGATAGACCCATCTGCTTTTACTGTGGACGTGTGGGCCACATCTCTCGCCACTGTTGAAGTTCCTGGCCAGCCCACTCCCGACCAAGCTTTCCCGCCTACCGCCGCTCCCCAGTGAATCCTCGCCCATCATCACTCTCCACCGAGGTTGAAGACGCACCTGACAACGCTCGAGCCACCGCGACCAGCCGATCGCCATCACCACATAGTCGCCGCTCCCGTTCGCCCCAGCTGCGTCGCTCTCCATCCCCAGCTTACCGTCGCCGCTCTCCGACGGGAAACTAACTGGGGCAGCTCCTGGAGGTGACGCTGCTCTAGAACACCGGCCTGAAATTCCTCTGCTGACCCTGCCTACTAATCGGAACCTTCTGGACGTGGACGTGGATGGTTTGCCCGTTACAGCACTCATCGACACTGGAGCCCAAATTTCCATCATGAGTGCGGAGCTTCGAACGCGCTTGAAAAAATTACTTCTGCTCCGACTCGACTGCTCCAGGTCACCAAAGGTGCAACTCCAGCTGTGCTTGGAATGTGTCCTGCTCGTGTCATTGTCGCCGGTCGCCGCACGTCCGTTTTGTTTAGTGTGCTTGAACGTTGCCCTCACAATGTGATCCTCGGACTCGACTTTTTGTCCGCCCATTCTGCTCTGATTGACTGTTCCGCCGGTGTTGTACAATTTGACCTACCCCTACCTGTTCCCATTGACCTTCCTGCTCAAGCTCCAGCTCAGCTTTGTTCGGCGGATTTTATACGCCTGGCATCTCTTGCAGCAACCTTCATCCCTGTTTTAGCCAGCCCACCTGTACCTGACGGAGACTATGTCCTTACTCCTGCGACATCAGTCCTGCTTTCTCACAATGTCTCCTTCCCACACACCATCGTTTCTGTTGCGGACAATCAGACATGTCTTCCGATCCTAAATTTCGGACAGTGCCCGCAAGTAGTCCCTCGAGGCATGTCTCTTGCCACGTTGTCACCAACGCATGAGTGCCGCATTTCTGCTCTATCTGTTGCGCCGTCTTCGACCACTGCTCATTCTGCGCCTTCTGCATCAGTCCCGACCGACGACTTTACAAAGATGATTGCACCGGACCTCTCAACCCAACAAGCCGCACAGCTCCGTGGCTTCCTCGAGTCCTGCTCCGACATTTTCGATCTGAACGATTGCCTTTTGAATCAAACTACGCTCGTGACGCATCGGATAAATACCGGCGATGCAGCACCTGTTCGCAGACGCCCATACCGGGTGTCGCCCTCTGAGCGACAAGTTATCCAGAGCGAGGTTGACAAGATGCTTGCCAAGGGATTATGGTACACTCTTCCAGCCCGTGGGCGTCGCCTGTTGTTCTCGTCAAAAAGAAGGATAACAGCTGGCGATTCTGCGTTGACTATCGTCATCTAAACACGATCACCAAGAAAGATGTATATCCACTTCCCCGCATTGACGATGCTCTGGTTGTCTCCACGATGCCACTTATTTTTCATCTATAGACCTTCGCTCTGGATATTGGCAAATTGCCGTGGATGAAATGGACCCTGAAAAGACCGTATCCGTCACACCAGACGGCCTATATCTGTTCCGAGTAATGCCATTTGGCTTGTGCAATGCCCTGTCAACCTTTGAACGGATGATGGACATGCTCTTGCGTGGTTTGAAATGGTCCATCTGTTTGTGCTACTTGGATGACGTCATCGTATTCTCTTCAACTTTTGCGACTCATCTTGAAAGGCTTTCATCTGTTCTTTCTGTTTTTCGCACCGCTGGCTTACAGCTCAACTCATCCAAGTGCCACTTCGGTCACCGCCAAATAACCATGCTCGGACACCTAGTCGATTCGTCAGGCATTCGCCCCGACCCCGCTAAAGTTCATGCTGTGCAGAATTTCCCCGTACCAACTTGTGCCAAAGATGTTCGCAGTTTTATGGGCCTTTGCTCTTACTTCCGCAGGTTTGTGGAAAATTTCGCCCATATTGCACGTCCCCTTACTGACCTCCTGAAGAAAGACGTTCCTTTCTGCTGGGGCTCTGAACAAGCGTCTGCTTTCTCGCAGCTCATCACGCTGCTTACCACACGTCCTGTTCTCGCCCATTTTGACCCCTCCGCTCCGACAGAAATCCGCACTGACGCCAGTGGCTACGGCATCGGCGCAGTTTTAGCTCAACGCCAATGTGGGCACGACCGCGTTATCGCCTACGCCAGTCGCCTCCTCTCTCCCGCCGAGCGCAATTACTCGATTACTGAGCGTGAGTGCCTCGCCCTCATTTGGGCGGTGGGCAAGTTCCGACCCTACATATATGGTCGACCATTTACAGTTACAACCGACCACCACGCCCATTGTTGGCTTTCCTCCCTCAAGGATCCCACCGGACGCCTCGGTCGCTGGGCCCTACGGCTGCAAGAATACACATACACTGTGGTCTACAAGTCGGGTCGTCTACATCAGGACGCCGACTGCCTGTCTCGTCATCCCGTCGATGTACCGGACGGTTTAGGGGATGTCGCACTGATCTGCGTTCTTTCGCTCTCAGCCTTGCAAGACATTGGCGCTGAACAACGACGCGATGAGTCGTTACGCCCCATTATCGAACGCCTGCTCTCTGCTCCGTCTGACCCATCCCTTCATATGTTCGCACCACAAAATGGCATCCTGTATCGCCGCAACATGCACCCCGACGGGCCCGAGCTCCTAATCGTCATTCCGTCTCATCTGCAACAGATTGTACTGCAGCAACTGCACGACGTTCCTACCACTGGACACCTTGGCGTCACGCGGACCTATGCCCGAATTCGGCGACGGTTTATCTGGCCCCGTCTCAACCGCTCTGTCCGGCGCTATGTTGCCTCGTGTGAGTCGTGTCAACGCCGAAAAAGACCAGCTGTGCCTCCTGCCGGACTGCTGAAGCCTTTGGATATACCGGCCAACCCTTTTTTTCGCGTTGGCCTTGATCTCCTCGGACCATTTCCCATATCCAAGGACGGAAATAGGTGGATTGCCGTCGCTACGGACTATACAACTCGCTATGCCATTACTAGAGCCCTACCGACCACCAGCGCTACAGACGTCGCTGATTTCTTGCTTCACGACGTTATCATGCGCCACGGTGCACCTCGTCAACTTCTCACCGATCGCGGCAGATACTTTCTTGCCAAAGTCATCGACAACCTACTTCGATCATGTGCTACTAAACACAAACTTACTACCGCTTACCATTCTCAAACTAACGGTCTTACCGAACGCCTGAACCGCACAATAACTGACATGCTAGCAATGTATGTTTCCTCCGATCATCGCGACTGGGACATTGCTCTACCATTTGTCACGTTCGCCTACAATTCCTCGCGCCACGACACAGCTGGCTATTCACCCTTCTATCTCCTCTTCGGCCGTGAGCCGGCTTTGCCTTTCGAGACCCTCCTTTCGACCACAATCGACTCGCCGACAGAGTACACTCGGGATGTAATAGCCACAGCGACCCAAGCACGCCAGATTGCCCGCATTCGTCTTTCTGCTTCACAGACACGCCAGAAGTGCCGTTACGACCAGCGCCATCACGACGTGAACTACGAACCAGGTGCTCTTGGGCTAGTTTGGTATCTAACTCGGCAGGTTGTTCTTTCCGAGAAATTCCTCTCGCGATACAATGGCCCTTACCGCATCCTTCGCCAAGTGACCCCTGTCACATATGAAGTGTCTCCGCTGAATGCCACGGTGCCTTCACCTCTCTCATCCATCATCCACGTCAGCCGTCTCAAACCATACCATTTTCAGACCGATGAGCCGCACCAATAAGGTGCTTTTTCCGACGGGGGTGATGTCGCAGTCGGTAATGTGGAAAGAAGACGACGCTGATGGTGGTCTTGGAGACGACGAGAAAGTGTTTAGCAGTATCGATGCTCTACGCTTGTTGGCTAAGCCATTAAAAGCCACCTGTAAATAGACGAACGCTTCTTCCTTCCCGTAACAATATTTATGAGAGCCAATACCAGAGGCAGCTTGGCCATGGTATCTGCACCGCTGAAAGACAAAAGTTCATCAGCACGTTACACTCCTGTAACAGCGAAGGCGAAAAGCCTGCTGCACACGTGGTAATAAGGGTCTCGCATAATCGAGTTGCTGATTTTGCATTTCGGCGTATTCGGCTCGTTTTTGATGCTTAGCTGCGGCTTCTTGCGTTGGTGTAGCGGGCTCAGACTCGTGCCAACGAGGTTTCTCTTCGACCTTACGTTGCATCCTTTCAGAAGACTATTGAAACTTGTTATTTTGTGTGTTGTATAGGTGATTGCAATGAATGTATGCACTGTTCGCTTCAGTTTGCTGAGCGCTTGTAGCCTCAGCCTTACGAGGGTATGAGCCATTGAACTCACGTGTTTTTTTATTCTACGACACCACGTTTTTGTACGTTGCATGCGTGATTGCAATGAATTTATGCAACGTACGATTGACTTTGCTACCATTTGCGTTACGGGTAGGATGAGATATTGCATTTATTTGCTTGCTTAGGTGGTATCAGCTATTCCTAGTGATCACGGATTTTATACCATTGTACCGGACGACGCATTATTTTTAAAGGCCATTGTGGTATGAGTCATGTAGGGCTGTCGCCTTAATAGGTGAGTTAATGAGCAGCACAGTAAATTGACTCCACACAAGCACACTAGTACAAGTTAGTTTGGTCTTGCTTGCCTATGCACCTACCATGCCTTGAGGGACATACATATTTACGGATATACCTGAATGCACAGAGGAGCATCTGACCAAAATGCAGATGCACGTTTACTTTGCAACGCGATAGTGCTACTATACTTCGTCTCAGCTCTGTTCCGAGCTCTGAAAGCTACAGGTGATTTCAACCCCAAGGAACATGGCCATTAGAATGGCTTGTTCATTGTCTACCCTTCGATGAGCACCAGTTCCATAAAAAAGGTAGACAGATATTACGAGTGCACAATAGAAGAATTTCTTCCCGTGATATTCATGCAAATCATTGTTGGTTAGCTATTGACACCTGTACGTTTAATTAAACTGCAAAGCACCTGTTCGGTAAGAGGAATACAAAAAATAAAGAATAATTTCTAGGGATTCAAATGCCAAAATGGCCATATAATTACGAGGCACACCATAGTGGGGGACTCCGGGTAAATTCTCACAACCTGCCATGCTTTAATGGGTATCTAAATCAAAATGGAATACAATAGCTACATAAATTTAGCTAAATCAAAATCATATTAACACAGTATGTTCAACAATGCTACATACAACCGCGTGCCACATTTACTAATGCTAGCGTCAGAATGTTAGTTGCCTGATTATGCTTAAGGTGCCATATCAAATTGCGGCATATATGAGCCATGTAACTGGAATGTATGGGTCTTCAAAAAACTGCAGTAGTGTTCCCCTCATATTACTACATTAAAACCTTGGTTATTCTAGTTTCATAGGACCGGAAAAATATCTGAGCTAACCTACTCTCGAAATATGCTTTGTGTCAAGGGAACAGCGAACAAAAACTTACTACATCCAGAAATTAATTACTGAATGAATCCAAAGATGATGTATCTATTTTGCAAAAATTAAGTGCGGAAGCTGCAATTACCAGTATCTCGGGAATAATTAGAACTTGCAGTGGCGAGCAGCTCGCAACTTCCTTCGCGCTGGGGCCGCAGTACAAAACCCAGCCGTACCTTCTTCTGACATGTGTTTCACTACTGCGTGCACATCACAATTGCTTTTTTTTTCTCCAGTGACCTTTTCCAAAACAGATTATACACTGCTAACTAAGCTAGAGGGCGCGGGATCAAATCCCGGCCATGGGAGCTGCATTTCGACGGAGGCGAAATGCAAAAACGTCTGTGTGCCGTGCCTAGGGGGCACGTTAAAGAAGCAACACGTTAGTTAAAAAGTACAAGGATAAATACGCAGTTACATCGAACTTGAAGCAAAATTCTTAGTAAAACCTAAAAGATTTTGAAAAAAGGCATACAAAGAGAACGAAAAACGGAGTCAAATATAGGAGCAAATAAACTGGAGCGCTCTCCGCTTAAGCATTTGCTTATGTGTCAAATATCAGAAGAAAGTAATATATAAGTTACAATGTGCAACACCACCCGCTAGCAGTGTCAAAATTAACCCGGAGTTCCCACTACGGCGTGCTTGACAATTGAATAGTTGTTATGGCAATTAAAACCCCAGAATTCATTCGAAAAGAAGTTCTGTGGCCATTGCAATGTAGACGGCAGATTCGATGTCAGCATGTAGGCCGCGGCCAAATAACTCGACATCCTCAACAGCTTCCACCGTGTTTGTGACATTGCACATGCATTGGAGTGATGCAAATTAAGCTACTGCTCGTTGCAACCACTGTGATCAAAACAGTGATCGCTATCGACGCGATCACGCATGGCGACTACAGTTCTGGAGACATGCCACCTGTTATCAGCTATCAGCAACACCAGTCTCTGATTTTTCATGACAACTTTCGCTAATCTGTGACGTGGCAACTTATCTCATAATTTCAGAGGTAACCAGAAATGCGAGAATTGTAAGAAAGGCACTAGATTTCTCCAAGTTACAAAGGCACTGTGGTGGTAAATCGGCGATAAAAATTCCAACCGTCATACATTGTACCACTTATAAATCCCACATGTGGGTTATTCAATTTTTCTGTTATACATACCTGCCTGCTATCTTCTGTGTGCACAGTATCGCAAACCATGTTCGGTTGTTGCTGGGGCTGTGGAAACAGGAGTGGCTGTTGTGGCAGCATTGGCTGTTCTGGCGGCAATGACTATGGTGCCGGCATATGCTCTGGCAGTTGCACGCGTGCCAATGGCTGGCAGAGTGACATAAAGATCAGAAGCAACACCTTAGTCAAAATGTACAATGATAAATATGCAGTCACATCAAACCCGAAGAAGAGTGCTTTGTAAAACCTAAAATATTTTGAAAAAAGGAATATAAAGAGCACAAAAAATGGAGTCAACTAATGGAACACATAATCTTGAGTGCTCTTCCTTAAAGCGTTTGCTGATGTGACAAATATCACAAGAAAGTAATATGTAAATCACAATCTGCAATACTGTCCTCTTGCAGTTTCACAATAATTTGCAAGACAACTGTGACCAGATTCTGCCGAGCAGGAAGTGTGCACGTGGCGACCAAATCATATTTAGGCCGAAAAGTTAAGCAAATACATTTCAGAACTTTTCGATCTATTGGCCGGAATCCTTTGTATTCTTAAGTGCGCAGTTTGTCAATCACACCAGTGCGATATGTGCAGCACAGTTTTCTACACATTAATGGTATATTGAACGGCGTGCAACCAGGCTCCTAAAAAATTTATGGGGTTTTACGTGCCAAAACCACTTTCTGATTATGAGGCACGCCGTAGTGGGGGACTCCGGAAATTTCTACCACCTGGGTTTCTTTAACGTGCACCTAAATCTAAGTACACGGGTGTTTTAGCATTTCGCCCCCATCGAAAGGCGGCCGCCGTGGCCGGGATTCGATCCCGCGATCTCGTGCTCAGCAGTCTAACACCATACCAGGCTCCTCTGTTGATTACGTGGTTCATAGCCTAGTATAGTAGACTTGGAGACTTGCAGTCTTGCAGGCTTGAAGTGAAGCCTGTCACCGGAAAAAGATGCCGAGAGCGAGTGCGGCTATACTTATTCAGGTACAACTAAATTTGGAAGGCCCACTAAGCTTCAACAAGACACTCTGTCACCGGAACAGGAATTGGCCTCCCTGGTTCAATATTAGGCCACATCCTCCCAAATGACTCACTTAATAACCTAATGGCCCTCAGTCCCCAGTAGCTGCGGAGCACCTGAACAAGGCGGCGGTCAGACCTGTAACGCAGCAGATGGTGTTAAGAATCTCTGGGACCGGACCGGCCGCCAATTGAAACTGACCGTTGCAACGTTTAACACCCGAACCTTCTCGAGGGAGTCTAGCTGAGCAGGACTCTGAGGAACTATCAGACATTGTTTGGGATATCATCGGCCTTAGTGAGATTAGAACTGGTGAGGCATATACATTGCTGAATAACGGACATGTCCTGAGGTCTCCTAGATAAGAAGCAATACGTGGTAGGATTCCTAATCCATAATGACATAGCGGCCAACGCTGGGGAATTCTGCCGCGTTAATGAGAGCGTAGCTGTAGTCGTTATCAAACTTAATAACAGGTATAGATTCAAGGTCGTACAAGCCTACGCTGTAACATCCAGTCACGATTATGAGGAAGTAAATCAGTTTTATGAAGATGTTGAATTAGCGATGAGAAAAGTGCAACCTCATTATACTGTAGTAATGGGTGACTTCAATGCAAAAGTGGGGAAAAGCAGGCTGGTAAACAAACGATTGGCAACTACGGCATCGAACGCTAGAGAAGAGATGCTGGTAGAATTCGCAAACAGGAACAAGCTTCGAATAAAGAACACCTTTTAAGGAAGCGTGGCAACAGAAAATGTACCTGGAAAAGCCCTAATGGTGAAACAAGAAATGAAATTGACTTCATACTTTCTGCTGATCCCTGTGCAGGATTTAGAAGTGATAGGTAGGGTAAAGTGTAGTGATTATAGGTTAGTGACGGCTAGGATTCACCTCAATTTGAAGAGAGAAAGAGCAAAATTGGAGAAGAAGAAACAGGTCAACCTAGAGGAAGCAAGGCTAAACGCAGACAAATTCAGGCAACTATTTCCAAACAAATATGCGGCCTTAGAACTGAGAGATGATGATGATATTGAGCTAATAAATGAAACGTAACTAGGCTGGCTTCCGAGGCAGCAATTGAATTGGGAGGCAAGGCACCAAGGCAACCAGTACGCAAGCTCTCCCAAGTAACAAAGGACCTAATAAAGAAACAACAAAAAATGAAGGTGTCCAACTGAAGAGATATGGCAGAATTGGCCGAACTGTCAAAACTGATCAACAAGGAGAAAATAAGTGATATTCGAAACTATAACGTCAGGAAGACTGAAGAAGCTGTAAAAAAAGGACGCAACCTGAAATCCGTGAGAAAAAAACTTCGCATAACACAAACCAAGAAATATTCACTGAAAGTTAAGCAGGGTAACATCATCAGCAATCTCGCAGATATACTAAAAGAAGCGGAACAATTCTATGCTGACCTGCACAATACTCAGAGGAGTCAGGATACCTCCATTAGAGACAGTAATGATCAGGATACAGAAACTACTATAGTTAGCGATGAGGTCAGAAGGGCCTTGTAAGACATGAAACAAGGAAAAGTGGCAGGAGAACATGAAATAGCAGTCCATTTACTCAAAGATGGAGGAGACATAATGCTTGGATAACTGGCGGCTAGTCATACGAAGTGTCTATAGACTGCAAAGGTATCAGAAAACCGGAAGAATGCAAACATTATACTAATCTACAAAAGGCAGATGTGAAAGAATTGAAAAGAGAGGCCCATTAGCTTACTCCCAGTATTATATAAAATATTTACCAAAATAGTCTCCATTAGAAGAAGGGCAACACTGGAATTCTATCAACCAAGGGAACCGGCTGGCCTCAGGAAGGGATACTCTCCAAAGGACCACACCCATGCCAATAATCAGGTTATCGTAAAATCCGCAGACTACAATAAGCCTCTCATATGGCTTTCACAGATTACGAAAAGACATTTGATTCAGTAGAGATACCAGCAGTCATAGAGGCATCATGTAATCAATGAGTACAGAACACTTACGCAAATACCTTGGAAAGAAGGAAGGAAAAAGTGGAGAAGGAAAGACAGTAGAGGTTAACCAATTTAGCTCAACCGCTTTGCTGCCTCACACATGGGAGCGGGATGGGGGGATGAAAGATGGGGAGCAGAGAGAGAGCACAGCACACACATCGTCAGTTACAGTCCGTCACTCTTGGGTGGTACGTGACATCACTGTCACAGCCGCTTGTCCAAGCCCGTCTCTTATAAAAACCGTAGTACCTTCGTCGCCTTCAGCTGCGATGTGTTCTGTCGGCGATATGTCAAAGTCGTATCAACTGACAATGGTCTGTTGTCAAGGTGCGCTTGAATGGACGCCAGGCACTGTCTCTGAACATTATATTCAGGACAGTCCCACATAATGTGTTGCAGCGTCTCCTCGCAAAGACAGGCATTGCAGAGAGCGTTTTCGGCCATTACAATGCGAAATGGGTAAGATTTCGTGAATGCCGCCCCTAGCCATAAGTGATAAAGCAGAGTGGCCTCTCTTGGGCGGAGTCCAGTTGGCATACAGAGATGCATCAAAGAGGGCAGGTGGTATTGACGATTTCTCCGGTTGGTCGGGCTGGTTGGTATACACCAAAGAGAGAGCGTGATCTCCCGTGCAGGCACTCGAAGTCTGCTGGCTGCGTTGGACCGAAAACAGTGGTATGGCCTCGTCCTGTGCGTCTTCAAGAGCTGCCCGAGCGCATTATCGGCATCTTCGTTTCCTGTGACGCCGCCGTGACCTAGCTGCCACTGAAATGTCACGTGGTGTCCTTTGTAATGCGATGTATGGAGTAGGCATCTAATATCGAATACGAGCTGTTCGAATGGCACGCGACGCAGAGCAGATAGCACAAATTGTAAGGCTACTTTTGAGTCCCTGAAGATTGACCATTGTCGAGGTGGTTCCCGGCTGACGAAACAAAGTGCAGCGCGAAGTGCAGCTAGTTCCGCAGATGTCGATGTCGTTGGGTGGTCAGTCTTAATGCTGGTGGTAATAGCTCTTGCTCGGACAACTACAGCACCGGACAAACACTGGAAATTTGTGGAACCATCAGCATAAATGTGCACGCTGTCCGCGTACCTCTCGTGCAGAAGAAGCAGAGACAGTTGTTTCAGCACAGGCGACAACAGCTCAGGCTTTTTCCCAATTCCTGGTACACTGAGATGTACTGTGGGGCTGATAAGAAACCAAGGGGTTATGGGTGGTTCAGATGCAGCGGTAAAGCCCGAGGGAAGTTTGGCGTTGTACTTGACAATAGTTTTAGACAATGATGCTTGGTGCCTATCTCAAAGAAATGTTGTAAGGTGGTGATAAGGGGCACGAGCAAAATGCCTTATGTGCGTTCTCAGAGCTTCTACCGTAATGTGAGTTTGCATTGGATGGTCCCGACTAATCGCAATTGTTGCCTCTGTTGACGTGCATCTGGGCAAACCAAGGCAAACACCGAGTGCTTGTGCTTGTGCGGCCTGACGAACACGAATATTTGTCTTGCAGGTGTTGTTCAGTACAGGTAGACGGTATATTAAAAAAGGGGGGAAAGAGAGCTCTGTAGAGTTTCAGCGTTGCGTCTACTGACATCCCCCACGTTTTTCCTGTCAAGTATTTAAACAACTGGGAAGTTGCTGTCAGGCGCCGTTTCATGTAGGACCCGTGCGGGCTCCAACAGAGGTCCCGGTCAATAATTACGCCAATAAATCTGTGGGTTCTGACATGAAAAATAGTCCGCCCATTGATAGAGATGACATAAGGCTTCATTGATTTGCCAGTAAATGCCTCTAGTGCGCATTTTTTTGGTGAAATGCTGAGACCTTTTTTGCACAAGTAGCTCGCTGTCAAAGTTGCCGCTCTTTGAAGCAGTGCACGTATTTGAGGACGCGTGATTGGCGAAGTCCAGACACAGATGTCGTCTGCGTATATTGAAATTTTGATGGTAGTTGGCAAGTATTCAGCAAGTCCGACAAGAGCAAGGTTGAATAGCATCGGGTGGAAAGCACCGCCTTGAGGAACGCCTAGGCTGGTATAGCGTGGCGTAGTTCAGCCATCGTCCGTTAACACAAACAATGATCTTGCACATAGGTAACTTGCAATCCACAAAAAGACTTGACGACCTAGACGAAGCGTCGCAAGAGCTTCGAGAATGGCTTCATGTAATACGTTATCGTATGCCCCTTTCACATCTAAGAATAAAGCTGCAGATAAACGCTTACGGGCCCTTTCGTGCTGGACATCTGGAACGAGGTCGAATACATTGTCGATGAAAAAACGGTCACGTCAGAGACCAGCCATAGAATTCGGATAAATCTTGTAGTGTTCAAGGTACCATTCCACGCGGCCAAAAACATGCGTTCCATTATCTTTCCTAAACACCTGACCAGCGATATTTGGCGCTAAGAGTTGAGTTCTAGTGGGCATTTGCTCTGCTTCAAGAGTGGCACCAGGGAAATATCTACAGAGGTTCTACGGCTAGCCTAATTCTACACAAGAAAAGCAGGAAGATACCTTTGAAGAAAGGGGTCAGACAGGGAGACACAATCTCTCCAATGCTATTCACTTCGTGCTTGGAAGAAGTATTCAAGCTATTAAACTTGGAAGCCTTAGGAGTAAGGATCAACGGCGATTATCTCAGCAACCTTCGGTTTGACGATAACATTGTTCTAATCAGCAACAATGCAGACGAGTCACAACAAATGATTGAGGACGTTAACAGAGATAGTGTAAGAGTAGGGTTGAAGATTAATATGCAAAAGACAAAGATAATGGGGAAAGGAGCAAGAGTTCAGGATCGCCAGTCAGCCTCTAGAGTCTGTGAAGGTGCACGTTTACCTAGGTCAATAATTCATACAGAACCCTGATCATCAGAAATAATTTCCTAGAATAAAAATGGGTTGAATCGCATACAGCAGACATTCTCAGCTACTGACTGGAAGCCCAAACGAAAGGTGTACAGTCAGTTCATTTTACCAGTGGTGACATATGGGGCAGAGACTTGGAGACTAACAAAGAAGCTTCAGAACAAGTTAAGGACCGGGGAAAAAGCGATGAAACGAAGATTGCTAGGCATAGCGTTCGTTAGGAGACAGAAAGAGCGCGGTTTGGATCAGAGAGCAAACGGGTATAGACGATATTCTAATTGATGAAATTCTAAGCGATGAAATTAAGAAATTCACGAGCGCTAGTTGGAATCCGTTGGCGCAGGACAGGGGTAATTGAAGATAGCAGGGAGAGGCCTTCGTCCTGCAGTGGACATAAAACAGGATTATGATGATGATGGTGGTGATAGTAGACTTTCGTGAATTCGACTTTTCTTAAATTTACCTTTCACTTTTATCAATCACGACCGAAGTACCTACATTCCTATGGGAAGAAACCTTCCTTGTATTGCTTTGTGAAATTAGGCTTCATCGGATAATTTGATCTTGGCTGGTCAACACGCCTGGCCGTAATGGTGATGTCAATAGTGCCAAAATCCGCCTCGGTGGCGCCTATGGTACAGTGAATACCTCAAACAAGTATCGTATCCCTTTGAAGATGACTATTTTTGGCCTGCCTCTTAAAGCGAAAACCCTAGCTTACAATAAATTATTACAGTATTAACATGACCTTTTTTCCGGGAAATTCATCCAAAAATTGCTGAGGCGGTGAGATGCGATCCAAAATTACGGAAAAACAAAACTGAAACCCCGTTCATGACAGCCTACCGTCAGAACCAGCGCACAAGATGGTGACCAAGTTTGGCAACAGAGCTAGTTTATACATAGCGTGACCACGACGACGCGCCGCTTTCAGTCTCATTACGAAAACACATTCAACCGGTAAGTTCTTTTACATGTTAAGCTAGCCGCAACAAGTCGTTTCACGTGTTCTTGGTAATCCGCAAAATCACACGCATCGCAGGACGAAGTATCAAACTCAAGGTGTGGGCAACTATCCCGTTTGCGAATGTTAGGTAGACGATTTGATAAATGCGGAATATAAATCAGCAATGGACCACATCAATGAAAAGATGTTGTGGTTTTTGACAGGCTTAAAGGAATGACAATAGCTATTAAGTTAATCAAGTTCCATTATATGAAGGTAAAATTTGCCGATATTGGTATGTTCCTGCTAAAACATTTAACGCGCGTTCGATTTCCACTTCGTCCTGGAGCTCTGTCAGCCTTTTTGTAATTTTTCTACTTTTAACCAATAAAAGGTGGTTGCGCGTTCAATTCGGGTGCTTGTTAAAATTGGGGCAAATGCTGCCAGATGAACTAGTGGTGTGGTTTTGTTTTGTACTGTCTGTTGTTTAATTCAGCCTGCGAATTATTTTTCCAATATCTTGGTTGCACCAGTGTCCAATTGACAGACGACGACCATACCACAAAGCTTGCTGACTTAAAAGATTGAAATAACTTGTACAATCACATCTTTTTTCTGACGTAGTGTGAGCCCCTTTTCACCGAGTGTACTTGCCATTGTGGGCTAGTGTGAACACATGCACGTTGCTCACATGCCAAATAATGCTCCTTGCCTCATGCATTGAACTTCCGTTGCAAGTGCCCTGCCTAAACAAATGCAAGCGCTACCTGCAGAAATATTCTCCTTTTATTTTGTTAGATCCACAGCAGTTTCTTCACATAACGGTCAGTGGATTGTGATGTGACAGCTTCATGTTTGATTAGAACAGCTATGACTAACCACAGAGCAGCTGCTCCTGTCACACATGGCATTAAGCTTGCTTTTTCAAAGAAGCCATACCATCTATTAAAACCGTCATCAACCACACGTGATGTGCTCTGGTGGCGATTCTGCAAGTTGCATGCCCACTAGAATAAAGCAACACTTCTTGTAGTGTCTGCAGCCTGATTGGTACTCAACTATATTTTTGCTCATTCACACGTTGCTATAGGTCTCCCAGTCTCAGTGAGCGATTTAGCTACCAAATACTACACAACATATTTAGTCATATTTTACTGATTAGTAGAGTGTACATGAAAAATTTGGAGCCAATATTAGGATAAAGGCATGGCCCACATCAGAGAATTCACGGGATTAAGGCACTTTGTTTATTTGAGCCATGAAAGTTTTTTTGCTTCATGGTTTAATAGGACGCAAAACAATGTTACATAAAACCGTGACAAAGTGTCAGTCGCACCTAAGTTTATTCGCAGCAAAGAGCTCCACTTTCACAGAGTAAATGGTACCATGCACAAATGTATCATCACAGTCAGATCACGCCACGAATATGAGAATGAAAAAATTCATGCCTATTCAAACAAACAAATCATTGATGTTCGGTGCTACCCGGATCCCGAGATGCATCACCGGCACAATTGTGCTTCTTTTCAATGTAATATATCCCTCTGCTGACTCGCATGCCTGTCTGCTGTGAATAAACTTAGGTGTGAGTGATGCTGTTTTTGGTCCCGGTCTTCACTTCGTTTCACGACATAGAGAACAATAATGAGTATGAGCTAGCCCAGCAACAAGCAGTGATATGTTTTTACCTCGCCATCAATGCCACGGGCGCTGCTGGTACTTTCATTTTACTGCAGAATAGTATCTACAGTTGCGATCCTTACCATGTCACATGTTCGATGGGCACCCACCTGGCTGAAATATGTTCTTAGAGAAGAGGTAAATGGGCAAAATGATGAAAGCAAATTTTGAAAGTGCATGGCCAACACATTGGCACATTTTTACTGTACTATGTAACAAACAAGAATGAAATTGCGCAGTTTTACCTAGTACCACACCCTCATTATTTTCAACACCTCCAGTTCTTTAATGTGCAACCGCTCTAACGCATGGCACACAGAACAAAAATTGTGTACCATGCCCATGCCACCGCTACAGGAATGCAACCGTCATGGCTGAGATACAATTTGCCACTTCGTGGTCAGCAGCATAAAACCATAATGACTGAGCTACCATGATAGGTCACCAAGACACAATAAAATAGAATATGTGGTCTTCTCCACACTGCAGTATATGAATATATATTGCTATATTTAAACATTACGATGCGCCAACATGCATAATGCTACCAAAAATAACGACACGTTAGTTATCTATAACTATACTACTCATCGAATGGTTGGAAAAACGCAATAAGGTGTGAAATACATATGGCTTCCCAAATTTGTTGCACAGCAGGTCCTGCCGCTTCCCGTTTCGTTGATGCGAGGCTTCTAAGTTTTCATAGAGCTTCCTAATTTTTTGCCGAGCTCATAATTCTGTTCCCACTCGTTCCGAAGAACTCTTTTTTCCACAAGCTCTTTATCGGAGCTGCCAAAACAACCGCTCCTCTTTTTGACTTCCCCTGCTACTGCTGTAAGTTTTTGCCCTTTCTTCGGGGTCTTGAAAAAGTAGTCCATACTTTCAAATAATACCAATTTCAATAATAAAGTTGCGGGCACTGGGAGTTCCTTCAGTTATAAGGATTCATGCAGCTGTGGAATGCAGTTTTCGTATGCAGCTTATGCACTTTACATAGTGCCTTGTTAAGCACCACAGCTGCGTCGAATTCTGCGTTTTCAAATGACTAAATGTTTCATTGACTACGAGAAAGCGTTTGATTCTGTCGAACCCTCAGCAGTCATGGAGGCATTACGGAATCAGGGTGTAGACGAGCCGTATGTAAAAATACTGAAAGATATATATAGCGGCTCCATAGCCACCGTAGTCCTCCATAAAAAAGCAACAAAAGCCCAATAAAGAAAGGCGTCAGGCAGGGAGATACGATCTCTCCAATGCTATTCGCAGCGTGTTTACAGGAGGTATTCGGAGACCTAGATTGGGAAGAATTGGGGATAAAAGTTAATGGAGAATACCTTAGTAACTTGCGATTCGCTGATGATATTGCCTTGCTTAGTAACTCAGGAGACCAAGTGCAATGTATGCTCACTGACCTGGAGAGGCAAAGCAGAAGAGTAGGTCAAATAATTTATCTTCAGAAAACTAAGGTAATATTTAGCAGTCTCCGAAGAGAACAGCACTTTACAATAGGTAGCGAGGCACTGGAAGTGGTAAGGGAATACGTCTACTTAGGGCAGGTAGTGACGGCGGATCCGGATCATGAGACGGAAATGATCAGAAGAATAAGAATGGGCTTGGGTTCGTTTGGCAGGCATTCTCAGATCATGAACAGCAGGTTGCCATTACCCCTCAAGAGAAAAGTGCATAATAGCTGTGTCTTAGCAGTACTCACCTACGGGGAAGAAACCTGCAGGCTTACGAGAAGGGTTCTACTTAAATTGAGGACGACGCATCGAGCTACGGAAAGAATGATGGGTGTAACGTTAAGGGATAAGAAAACAGCAGATTGGGTGAGGAAACAAACGCAAGTTAATGACATCTTAGTTAAAATGAAGAAAAAGAAATGGGCATGGACAGGACATGTAATGATGAGGGAAGATAACCGATGGTCATTAAAGGTTGCGGACTGGATTCCAAGGGAAGGGAAGCGTAGCAGGGGGCGGCAGAAAGTTAGGTGGGCGGATGAGATTAAGAAGCTTGCAGGGACGACATGGCCACAATTAGTACATGACCGGGGTTGTTGGAGTAGTATGGGAGAGGCCTTTGCCCTGCAGCGGGCGTAACCAGGCTGATGATGATGATGAAATGTTTGCACACAATACATGCTTGCTGCTGTTTTATAGCAGTATTCATCTATGTGGACGTGTTTTATACATGGTCCCATTAAGGCAAGACCATGAGTGATGTGGCAGGCATTGAGTCACCATGACAGCAGGCAAGCATTTTATGTGAAGCAAGCTATAACACGCACCTATTACCTATTTTGCACGAGCTGCAACAGTCAAATCAGAATAAACTTCCAGCAGTCTTGCTTCCACGTTCCTACTACCACAATGGTTGGACACCTAGGGGAAAGTTGGACACCTAGGGGGACACCTAGGGGAAACGCGCGGAAGCAGAGCGGCAATAAAAAAGCGCACCGCAGGGTCCAGGAGACACTACGGAAGCGGTCGACCGTCAAATGAACACCTCAGCCCGCCGCGTCAGCTTTGCGGCTATGACATTGCTAGAGGTCGTGGATTTGATGAAACTCACGGCAGCGGCATTTCGACGGGGTCGAAATAGAAAACCCGCGCGCACCTAGATTGTGGGACACGTTAAAGGACATCACGGTGTCAAAATTATTCTTGTGTCCGCCACTATGGCGTGCCTCATAATCCGAGTGTGGTTTTGTCACGTACAGCCCCGGAATCCAATTCAAGTTAAATACTTCTGCCACAATGCGTCGTGCCATGTGAGGGAATGACAACGCTCAACCCTCTCACAGGTTATAAATATGGCGCACAACAACTCTCAAGCAAACACCTCTCCCTGTGTGTTCTGTGTATTACGCATGCAAGCAGCAGTGGTGCACGCAAGGTAACGTTTAACATCAACTCACCACTCTCGTGTCAGCCTAAACATTGAAGAAATAAAGCTTCAACGGTCAACATCACCGCTAATTATCGTCAATCAAAGCATCCAGCATGGAATGCTTCGCTTACATGGATTTCCACAGTGCGTAGAATCTGCATATTTCTTTTTCCGGTCGCTCTTGCTCTAACCGACGACTTTCTCTCTCACTTTTATTTTTTCCTGGGTTCTACTCCCTTCTATTCACTAGCAATTTTCCAGACAGCAAGGGATTTTCGTGTGTTCTACTCACTTCTATTCACTGGCGATTTTCTAGAGAGCAAGGGTTAACTTTGTCATAATCACCCTTGATTATACACATTTCGTAATAGCCAGAAGGTACAGTCGGCGCTTGTGGGGCTTATGTTTTCAGGTCATAGAGCGTCCCCTCGTTGGCCTCTGCGGTGGGAGGCTGGCGTTCTTGCCGAAATGTTATTATTTACCATGCTGTTCTTTCCCGGATTTACCCGATTGTCCCCAGAAAAGGAGGCGCGCCAAAATGTATTCAAATATTTTGGCCGGCAGACTGAAAACCTTTCCCAATTCCAAGTAATGAACTGTTAAAAACTTGAAACAACAATTAAAATGATTTGACCTTTTCTTGTCACAAAATGTCTAACTGAAGCTCTTCGACAGGCCGCAAAGCATCAGAGATGGCTAGGTATTGGAACTCCGTGACAAGAACCAACATAACAAGCTGCATAACTTAGTCTGATTTGGAAACATCCAAGTGAGTTACTTGAGAGAGTGAACATCACCTGTGGCATTGTTTCCGATGATAACCTGATGTAGCTGGCAGAAACTGAACTATTTGAAGGCTGGGGTGAGCAAAACGTAATCAATGTTCAGCGAATATTACTACGGCACGATGGGAAAGACATCGCAACAAGGCACTTAGTACTTACCTTTGGTTAAAGCTTGCTTCCTGGAAGTATTGAGGCAGGGTACGTGAAGCCGCAGCGATGGCGTAGAGGCAGAGCATCCGCCTCACGTGCAAGAGGACCGTGGTTCAGATCCCGGTGCCACGCAAATTTCAGCCCGATTATATAAAAAATCCGCGTGTTGATAAAATTGCATAAACAGGCCTGGTGTGCGGCCTGATACCGGTGACCAGAGCCGGTAATGCACTCCCTCACAAGAGCAGGTAGGCCACCCTGGTGCAATACTTGGCCATAACCTCCTATATGATTACAAGAATCAAACCCCGGCCCTTAGTCCCCAGCAGCTGCGAAGCAATTCACCACGGCGGCGGTCAGACCTGTGACGCTGCAGAGGGTGCTAAGAATCTCTGGATCCGGATAGGCCGCGATCCGAATCTGAACCTGCCGACGTTTAACGCTAGAACGCTATCCAGTGAGGCGAGTCTAGCAGTGCTATTGCAAGCATTAGCGGGCAGAAAATGGGATATAATAGGGCTCAGTGAGGTTAGGAGGAAAAATGAAGCTTATACAGTGCTAAAAAGCGGGTACGTCCTGTGCTATCGGCGCTTAGCAGAGAGATGAGGACGAGGAGTCGGATTCCTGAGTAATAAGGATATAGCTGGTATCATACAGGAATTCTATAGCATTAACGATAGGGTGGCACGCCTTGTTGTGAAACTTAATAAGAGGCACAAATTGAAGCACGTACAGGCCTACGCGCCTACATCCACTCATGATGACCAACAAGTCGAAGGCTTCTATGAAGACGTAGAATCGGTGATGCCTAAAGTCAAAACAAAATACACTATACTGATGGGCGACTTCAATGCGAGGGTAGGCAAGAAGCAGGCTGGAAATATGTCATTGGGGGAATATGGCATAGGTTTCAGGAATAGCAGGGGAGAGTTATTAGTAGAGTTAGCAGAACGGAATAATTTGCGGATAATGACTACATTCTTCCACAAGCGGGATAACCGAAAGTGGACGTGGAGCCCGAATAGCGAGAATAGAAAGGAAATAGACTTCATACTCTGGCGCTAACCCAGGCATCATACAAGACGTGGACGTGCTCACTCGGGTGCGCTGCAGGAACCATAGGATGGTAAGAACTCGAATTAGCCTATACATGAAGAGGGAACGGAAGAAACTCGTACATAAGAAGCCCATC
The DNA here is from genome assembly GCF_023375885.2 of Dermacentor andersoni. Lineage (NCBI taxonomy): Eukaryota > Metazoa > Arthropoda > Arachnida > Ixodida > Ixodidae > Dermacentor > Dermacentor andersoni. The sequence continues at coordinate 395,237,391 of NC_092814.1, forward strand.
AATGAGTTAACCGTAAGACGGCAAATTGGGGAATTCCGGATCAAGCTACAGAGCAAGTATTCGGCTTTAACTCAGGAAGAGGAACTTAGCCTTGAAGCAATGAACGCCAATCTTAGGGCGTCATTAGGGAGCGCACAATAGAAGTCGGTAGAAACTCCGTTAGACAGGATACCAGTAAACTACCGCAGGAAACGAAAGATCTGATTAAGAAGCGCCAATGTGTGAAAGCTTCTAACCCTGTGGCTAGAATACAACTGGCAGAACATTCCAAGTTAATACAAGCGTTAAATATCTGACATAAAGACGTATATAGTGGATAGAATTGAGCATGCCCTCAGGAATAGAGGAAGCGTCAAAGCAGTGAATAAGCTTAGAATAGCCAACAATCAGACGTATGCGTTAAGAGACAAAGCCAGCAACACCATTACTAATATGGATAAGATACTTCAAGTGGCTCAGGAGTTCTCTAGAAATTTCTACATTACCAGTGTCACCCACGAGATAATGGAAGAGTAAATACTCTCGAGGAATTTGAAATCCGGCAAGTAACGCAGGAAGAAATAAAGAAAGCCTTTGGAGGTATGCAAAGGGATAAGGCAGCTGGGGAGGATCAGGTAACAGCACATTTGTTGAAGGATGGTGGGCAGATTGTTCTGGAAAAACTGGCCACTCTGTATACACAATGCCTTATGATATCTAGTATACCGGAATCTTGGAAGAACGCCAGCATAATCTTAATCAATAACAAAGGGGACGCCAATGACTTAAAGAATATACACCGATCAGCTAATTGTGCGTTGCCTATAAAGCATTTACTAAGACAATCGCAAGTAGAATCAGGAACACCTTAGTCTTTTGTCAACCAAAGGACCAGGCAGGATTTCCTAAAGGCTACTCAGCAATCAACCATATTCACACTATCGATCACGTGATAGAGAGATGCGCGGAATACAACCAACCTTTATATATAGCTTTCATTGATTACGAGAAAGCGTTTGATTCTGTCGAAACCTCAGCAGTCATGCAGGCATTACGGAATCAGGGTGTAGACAAGCCGCATGTAAAGATAGAGAAAGATATCTATAGCGGCTCCACAGCCACCGTAGTCCTCCATAAAAAAAGCAACAAAATCCCAATAAAGAAAGGCGTCAGGCAGGGAGCTACGATCTCTCCAATGCTATTCACAGCGTGTTTACAGGAGGTATCCAGAGACCTGGATTAGGAAGAATTGGGGATAAGAGTTAATGGAGAATACCTTAGTAACTTGCGATTCGCTGATGATATTGCCTTGCTTAGTAACTCAGGGGACAAACTGCAATGCTTGCTCACTGACCTGGAGAGGCACAGCAGAAGGGTGGGTCTAAAAATTTATCTGCAGAAAACTACTGTTTAACAGTGTTGGAAGAAGCAGCAGTTTACAATAGGAAGCGAGGCACTGGAAGTGATAAGGGAATACATCTACATAGGGCAGGCAGGAACCGCGGATCGGGGTCACGAGACTGAAATAATCAGAAGAATAACTGAGGTTTTTTAGCGCACGAAAAGGGACGAAAGACAGTGGCAAGACGCGGACTCAGCGCTAAATTCCAACAATTGTTTTATTCCACGAAGCGGTACACATATATATGGGTAACAAACACCACCGTGCGCATGCGCATATGTACTGATTTCTGATCAAATGAGACAGCAACGAGTCAGGTTTAATGGAAAGTTCAGATGATATCAAAGATGACAAAACGACCATGCATAGGCAAAAATATTCTTTTTTTTTTGTAATTGCAAGATTGACATGTCATCTCTATCAGGCCACCCTCTGTGTCACGTTTAAAAATCGAATTGTTTTTTTGAAAGATCGTTTGAAGGAGGGCTAACAGAAGCGCTCCCCAAACTAGCGATCTTCGCCGCTTCAATAATTTCACGTGTTGTTTGCGCTGGGCTTCTTTCTATCACCATGCACTGTTTATAAATGGGACTGCACCCATGCTTTTCGCAGTGAAAAGCCAGATGCCCCAATCCTGCAGTTCGCACATTTTTTTGCGTGTTCATGCAACCTGTCATTTACGCGCCTTCCCGTTTGGCCGATGTATTTTTTGCCGCACGACAGGGGCAGTTCATACACGATATTGTTCTCGCAATGAACGTAGCATTCCTTGTGATTTGTCCGGCAACTTGGCTTCTCAGAACCATAGTAGCTGACCTTGCACAAATTGGACAGCTTGAGTGGTGCTGAAAAGGTGATGCTTACATTTGCGTTATTGCCAGTCCTCTTCAGTCTCTGCGAGATATCGTGGATGTACGGTATGATTGCGCCTTTCTGCTTCGCTCGCGCATTTTCCGGTGAAGTAAACTGCTAATCCTGTCGCCCGCGTTTTGCGGTCTTAAGGAGACCTTCGGCCACAGCTGTGATTGTATGCTGCGGGAAACCGGCCTGTTTTAGGCGATCCACATGCGTCAGAAAACTGGACAAACACTTGTGAGGACATGAGCGGCGAAGCGCATTCATTAGACTTGACTTTGGGATCTCCCTCTCAACCAACTCAGAGTGAATGAATGAAAGAATGAATGAATGAATGAATGAATGTAAAATTTTTATTGACGCATGGGCAAGATATGGCCAAAGAGCGCCAGGTCTGCGGTGATGAGTTTGCAATGTAGGTATGAGATCTATGAAGTTGGTGTCGCGTGGCTGTAAAGGGGCCTTAAAGGTAGTCCCTGTGTAGTGCGTAAAATCTTTCTGTAATAAGATTATTTCGATGACAAATGACGTGTTCTATGAGCATTCAAATCCATCGTAAAAGAATGATGCAGAATAGAAAATATATGAGATGGTAAAATTACCTGGAGCACTGCTACCTCGCCGGAGCCCTTGAAACACAAGGGCCTAGAGGCATGTGCTATACGAAAGAACTATCACAGCGGCATCATCTGAAGAGAGGAGACGCTACGAACATGTGGGACTAAAAACATGGAACACAACATCTTTCAGATAACTTAGGACTGCGTTGGTGTCAAATAGCGGTTCTGCGCCGAGTAACATTACTGGATGAATAGGGATGTGCTGGTGGTATGCTAAGGGAAAATGTTTCTTTCAGATTCGGCTGCCCGACACTCCAAGAGGACAAGGAGGACGGTCAGCCTCGCCCCGCATCTACCACAGTTTGGAGGATCATTTTCAGTAAGTGAAAAGTTATGCGTGCCAAATGAGTGTCCTATTCTGAGGCGACAGAATACGACATCTGTTCGCCGTGATTTTGTTACGGAGGGCCAAGAACCTAACTGTGGCTTTATCACGTGCAGTTTGTTATTTACTTCTGCGTCCCACATACGTTGCCAGTGGTTTCGTAGTTTGCTTCTTAAGAAAGGCTTCAGGTCTGTGACAGGGACAGAAGCAGTAGGATTAACTGCATGCAATGAAATTGATGTGTCCATCTGGTCCTCTAGAACGTTACCCTCGATGCCCCTATGTCCCGGCACCCAGCATATAATCACATGTTGGTTAGATATATACGCTTTACATAGGACGGAGTAGAGTTCATTAATTACTGGATTTTTGTGGTTACCGAATGACATCAAGGCCTTCACAACACTAAGGGAGCCGGAATAAATAACTAATTTCTGGAGTTTTTATTTCTTCATATGCTTTACAGCCGACAACAGTGCGTAGGGCTCAGCCGTAAAGATACTAGTTTCTGGATGCAGTACATCGGAATCCGAGAAGGATGGACCGACGGCTGCATAGAACACCCCGTCGTGTGGCTTCGATGTATCTCTGCAGAACTCCGTGCAGGAGTGTTTGTGCTGGAGTTCCCGGAAATGCATTTGGATTTCAATCTCTGGAGCGTGCTTTGTAACTTGAGTGAAAGATGTATCGCATTGTATCAGCTGCCACTCCCAAGGAAGTAGCAGCTTGGCTGGATGCATCAGGCGAAGCTCGAGGAGTGGAACATGCATTTCTTCACTAAGCGCCCTCACACGCAACGAGAAAGGCTGTCTTACGGAGGGACGATTGCGAAAGAGTGTAGCATATGTCATATTGTTAACGGTATTAAAACTCGGATGTTGAGGATTAGAGTGCACTTTCAGAAAATATGTTCGGCTGATGTATGTTATCTGCATATGAAGTGACCACTCATTCGATTCTGCATATAAACTTTCAATGGGAGTTGTTCTGAAAGTGCCCGTGGCTAAGCGGATTCCTAGATTGTGGACCGGATTTAGCATCTTTAGCCCGCTCGGGGCGGCAGAATGATAGATCACGGCACCATAATCGAATCGTGACCTAATCAGGCTCTTATGGGGGTTCATTAAGCACTTCCTGTCACTACCCCGCGTAGTCTGCGATAGAAGTTTCATTAGGTTCATTGTTTGCAGACATTTTTCTTTAAGATGTTTAATGTGTGGGACGAACGTGAGTCTATCGTCAAGTAGAACACCTAGAAATTTGTGCTCTTTGGTTACAGGTATCTGTTGTCCACAGAGTTCTAAGCAAGGATCCGGAACCAGGCCTCTCTTTATTGTAAGCAGAACACAAGAACTCTTGTAAAGGTTGATTTTAAATCCATTTTTCTCTGCCCACCCTGACACCTTGTTCAAACCATGCTGTACCTGTCTCTCGCACACTGCGAGGTTACAGGATTTGAAACCCATTTTAATGTCGTCCACGTAGGCGGAATACAAAATAGCCGGTGGTAAGGAAGCAGGAAGTGTTGTCATCTTAACAATGAAGAGTGTGCAACTGAGCACGCCTCCCTGGGGTACACCAGTTTCTTGTGTAAAAGGACGGGACAGCACATTGCCGACTTTTACCCGGAAGGCACGATTGGATAAGTAGCTTTTTATTAGGTTGAGCATATTACCATGAACCCCCATTTCTGACAAATATCTCAAGATTCCGTAGCGCCATGTTGTATCGCACGCCTTCTCCTTATCGGGGAATATCGATAAGAAAAACTGTTTGTGTACAAACGCGTCACGTATATGTCCTTCAATACGTACAAGATGGTGAGTTGTTGAGCGCCCTTCTCGGAAGCCACACTGATAGGGATCAAACATTTTCTTCTGCTCAAGGAAATGGGTAAGTCGCCGATTTATCCTTTTTCTCAAATACCTTACAAATGCAACTTGTGAGGGCTATTGGTCGGTAACTTGCCACTGAGGAAGGGTCCTTGCCTTGTTTCAAAACAGGGACCACAATGGCTTCTTTCCATGCGGTTGGAAGGTACCCTGCATCCCAGATAGTGTTGAAAAGTCTAAGTAGTGTAACTTGCGTATCATTGTGTAAGTTTTTGAGCATTTCATACATGATTCTATCAGATCCCGGTACAGAGCTCTTGCATGCGCTCAAGGCAGCTTTTAACTCTGCAATACTAAAAGGACGGTTGAACGGTTCTTTCAGCCGACACTTTCTTATGAGTGGCTTACATTCTTCTATTTCTTTATATTTGAGAAAGGGTTTTGAATAATTGGTGGAACTTGACACGCTCTCAAAGTGCTCCCCAAGTGAGTCTGCCTGTTCAAGCAGGCTATCGCCTTCTGTGTTTACCAAAGGAAGTGAATATGTTTGTCGCCCTCTTATCCTATTAACCCTGTTCCAGAATTTCGCCTCATCTGTATACGAGTTGGTACTCGATAAGAACTTCTGCCAACTCTCTCTTTTAGCCTCTCGGCGCGTTCTCCTGCCTTGGGATTTTACTTGCTTAAAGTTAATCAGATTCTCCGCAGTGGGAGAGGTGCGTAGCAACCCCCACACTTTGTTCTGTTTATTACGAGCGATCCTACAGTCGTCATTCCACCACGGAACACGCCGTTTGCATGCCAAGCCAGTTACTTGTGATATGCATTTAGATGCGGCGTCTATTATGAAGGCTGTAAGATACTCCACAGCAGCATCAATTCCTAACGAGGACATGTCATCCCATAATATACTAGTGAGGGTTCGGAATTTCTCCCAATCAGCTGTGTCAATCTTCCACCTATGAGCGTGTGGTGGATATTCGTTTTCTTTAAGTGCTTGTAGCAGTATGGGGAAGTGGTCGCTTCCGTAAGGATTGTTTGTAACTTCTCATTTGAGTTCAGCCAGAATAGAAGGAGAAACTATGCTGAGATCAATTGAAGAAAAGGTTTTGTTTGCAAGACAGTAATGTGCGGCTTCCTTTTCATTCAGAAGACATGCACCAGAAGAGAACAGAAACTGTTCAACAAGACGACCTCGCGCATCTATACCAGAGTCGCCCCACAGGCAACTGTGCGCATTGAAGTCACCAAGAACAATGTAAGGTTCAGGCAATTGATCTATAAAGGACTGAAATTCATGTTTGTTTAACTTCTAATGTGGGGGTATGTAAAGGGAGCAAATGGTAATGAGTTTGTTTAGGAGAACAACTCGAACCACCACTGCTTCAAGGGGCGTTTGTAGCTATAAGCGCTGACACGAAATGCTTTTATTGATAAAAATGGCAACACCGCCTGATGATACAACAGCACCATTGCGATCTTTGCGAAACGTGACATACGGTCGGAGAAAGTTTGTGTGTTGCGGTTTTAGGTGCGTTTCCTGTAAACACAGCACTTCTGGATGACATTTGTGGATAAGCTCTTGCACATCATCAAGGTTCCTAAGACCTCTGACATTCCATTGAATGATTTGTGTATCCATATTTAAAGTAAATTGGTGCTGTGTATACAGAAACAGAAGTGATGCGTTAGGTTACAGAGCTCTTTCCTGGCAATGTAACGGGGTTGTACCCTTTTTGAAGCGTTCGAGGGAGCCTCGCCGCCCTTCAGGCGCTGGGTGCGCCGTGAGGATCGGTGTAATGTCCATTGCCTCTTGTGAGGCGCCGGACATGCGCTTCTGCGAGCGAGAAGTTTCCTTAGAGAGCCCCGACTCGGAAGGCAAGGCCCGGATGTCGATGGGGCTGCCTGTGGGATGGAGCTACGCGGGCTGCTCCCAGCGCTGGGAGGGGCCGGGGAGGTTGGGGCAGCGTCGGCTGCGTCTACCTTCTGAGCCGCTGTTGGTCCTGCGGGTTCACTGCGTGTAGCGCAGGTTGCCGCAGATAACTCTTGTGTGACCGGCAACTCAAGGGCAGCCTGGCCTGTTTGCTGGTTGGATGGAGTAGGCTTACCTATTTCCACCCTGGGGGCAGGAGCCAAAGGTACCTGCTCGCTGCTCGCGGGCTGGGCACTTGGCAATGGCCGCTGCGACGCTGCCCCCCGACGCGTCGCATCAGCATAAGGTGTGTTGTGGAAAGGTGAGCACCGTTTACGGGCTTCCTTAAACGAAATATTTTCCTTGACTTTAGGGGTGATTATCTCTTTTTCTTTCTTCCAGTTCGGACACGAGCGTGAGTAGGCTGAATGTTCACCACTGCAGTTTACACAGTGAGGCGTGCCACTGCAGTTGTCGGAGGGGTGGACCTGCACTCCACACTTTGCACAAGTCATTTGACCACGGAAGCTCTGCAAGCCATGTCCGAATCTTTGGCATTGGAAACAACGCCTGGGGTTTGGAATATATGGTCGGACAGTTAGCCTAATGTATCCTGTTTCAATGGTTTCCGGCAGAAGGCTAGATGCAAATGTTAAGACGAGGTGTTTGGTCGGAATTTCTTTGTTGTCCCGTCTAAGGGTAATACGCTTTACATCGGTAACATTTTGATCTTTCCACCCTTCTAGGAGTTCAGCCTCTGTCAAATCTTGAAGGTCTGCCTCTGACACGACTCCGCGTGAGCTATTCATTGATCGGTGTGGGGTAACAGAAACTGGTGTGTTACCAAATGTCACCAGACTGCCTAGCTTCTCATATTGATTTTTTAGGGATCTCAAGAAGAAGGTCTCCGCTTGCCATTTACGTCACCCTATAACCTGACCCTAAGGCTTCGGTCAAAGATTTTGAAACTATGAATAGTGAAATGAGTCGGCTTGTTTTGCAGCGTTCTCACTATCTACAACATGGTATTTCAGGTAGTTCTCTTGTGTGCGGGTGAAATATGTGCTTAAGTCATCGGTGCGTCTCTTCTTCTGAGGGTGACGATCAAGTAGGCTGCGGAATGCGGGTGTTCCCATAGTATGTCAGTTCGTTTTCGGCAGCAATGGCGGCCACCCGCCACGGAGCCAAACATGGGGACGCTGCAGGCCTTAACGCGTAAGGCTGCAGGCGCCAACCGTACATTGCCACTATAACCAAATATGGTGTACCCAAGGTTGGATAGCCACACAGGGTTAATCCTTGCCGCCAAGAAGAAGGCAGTAAATAGAAGAGAAAAGGAGACAGGAAAGGTGGAAAGTAAGGGAAAGACGAAGGTTGGTAGGAAGAGAGAGACAGGAAAAGGTGAGTGCCGATTTCCCCCGGGTGGGTTAGTCCGAGGGTGCCGTCTGCGTGAAGCAGAAGCCAAAGAGGTGTGTTGCCTCCGCCGGGGGGCCTTAAAGGTCCCAACACCCGGCATTGGCTCAACGTCCAGGATCCCCCTTTCCCCGGACACGGCAAAGCCGCGCCCGGCTACACGAGGGAGGGTCCGTCCTTCATGTGCTCGGGTCCGTGGTGTCGCAACACACCAAACGCCTGCTGACGTAGACGCCCCTGCTGGGCAACTCAGAGTGGCCCGATGAAAATGGTAATAGCGGTTTGTTCGCCATTGGTTCATATGCCCAGCAAACCTGGTGTCCCTCAAAAAACATTCTTATATCAAGAAATCGCAAAGTACCATCCTGTGGCGTTTCATGCGTAACAATGAGCGGTTGTAAACACTTGTTGAAAAGATCTAGCACTTGCGTGACATCAAGACAAACGTCCCCGCTAGGACTTGGATCGGGAAGCACAAAGTAGTCGTCAACGTACCCATACACCTTTTTTACATTTGAGTTTTCTAATTTGGCATCCAATATCCTGTATACACGAGCAAGATAAAGGTCACTTAAATTTGGCGCAATGCAGGAACCAATGCAAATTCCTTGTTTTTGAAGATAAACACTAGTGTCATTTGGGGACACCCAACTAACAGTAACCGCGCACCGTACTATGAACACTATGCTTGCTGGAACTCACTGAGGCTGAACTCTGGGAGGCTTCAGTGAGAAAATGTTGTCAATGTCAGAAGAATTAATATGAGAAGTGTTGGCAAAGAAATTCAAACCAAGCCCCTAATAATCACCTTTGGTTCAAGTGCCCTGCCCGAGTCAATCGAGGCCGGGTACATAAAGCTCCGTGGCAGGCCTTACGTGCCCAATCCACTTCGAAATTTCAAATGCCAGCGCTTCGGTCGCCGTTCGCAGAGCTGCCGAGGCCGCCAAACATGTGCGAAATGCAGTGCCCACGAACACACCACTGAATCTTGTGCGAACGCTCTCCACTGTGTAAACTGTGATGGGGAGCACACCGCGTACTCACGGTCCTGCCCAACCTAGAAAAAAAGAAAAGGAAATCGTAACAGATAAAGTAAAGGAAAATATAAGTTTCAAACCTTTGCCGATTTGGCGCGTCAGGGGGCCGCGTCACAACGGCCTCCGGTGGCTGTCCGACCCAGAAGCAGTGAGCCGGCAGTTACGCCATCTGCCCCCGCGGCGGTTGCAGCTAGCGCTGCTCCGTCAACCGAGGACAAGGGACCATCGACCCCGAAGGTGGGCGCAGCCGAGGCCGCCTCAACCTCCCAGGTCCCTTCCAGCGCTGGCAATGGCCGGCGCAGCCAAATCCCCCAGGGAGCCCCATCGACCTCCGGCCTGGTGGGCGCAGGGGTCTTGCCCTCCAAGGTGCGACCCTCCCTGGTAACTTCTCGCTCGCAAGAGCACGTGTCCGGCGCTTCACAAGAGGCAATGGACACTACACCTATCCCCACGGCGCGCCAAGCGCCTAAGGAGCGGCGGGGCTCCCTCGAACGCTCCAGAAAGGGCAAAACCCCGATTACAGGGCCTCGAAAGAGCCCTGTAATCTAATCTCTCAAATCTCTAATTAATTCTTCTGTTTCTGTACGCACAGCACCTATTGACTTCCAATATAGATACACAAATATTTCAATGGAACGTCAGAGATCTTCTTAGAACCCTTGATGATGTGCAGGAACTCATCCACAAACACAATCCAAAAGTGCTGTGTTTACAGGAAACACACTTAAAACCAAAATACAAAACTTTCTTCGACAGCATGTTACTTTCCGCAAAGATCGCGATCATGCACTCGAATCATCTGGTCGTGTTGCAATTCTAATTCAAAAAAGCATAGCGTGTCAACGTTTACAGCTACGAAAGGCCCTTGAAGCAGCGGCGATTCGAGTTGTTATGCTAAACAAACTTATCACTATTTGGTCGCTTTATATACCTCCACATTAGAAACTAAGCAAACCTCAATTTCAGTCCTTTATAGATGAATTGCCAGAACCCTATGTTGTTCTTGGCGATTTCAATGCACACAACTACCTGTGGGGCGACACTCGTATAGATGCGCGAGGTCGTCTCCTTGAACAGTTCCTTCTTTTTTTCCGGTGCGTGTCTGTTTAATAAGAAGACACCCACATATTATTCTTTCGCAAACAGAACATTTTCTTTAATTGACATCAGCCTAGTTTCCCCGTGTATACTGCCTGAGCTCGAATGGGAAGTTATCAACAATCTTTACGGAAGTGACCACTTTCCCATACAGCTAAGAACACCTGAAGAAAACGAATATCCACCACAGGCTCCTAGGTGGAAGATTGATACAGCTGACTGGGAGAAATTCCGAGTTCTCACTAGTATCTCATGGGCTGACATGTCTTCGTTAGAAATTGATGCTGCTGTGGAGTATTTTACAGCCTGCATAATAGATGCCGCATCTAGATGCATATCGGAAGCAAATGGCTTGGCGTGTAAATGGCGTGTCCCGTGGTGGAACGATGAATGTAGGATCGCTCGAAAGAAACAGAACAAAGCGTGGGGGTTGCTAAGCGCCTCTCCCACTGGGGAGAATCTTGTTAACTTTAAGAAAGTTAAGTCTCAAGGCAGGAGAACCCGCCGACAGGCCAGAAGAGAGAGTTGGCAAAAGTTTTCATCGCGTATAAACTCGTTTACAGATGAGGCCAAACTGTGGAACACGGTAAATAGAATTAGAGGGCGGCAAACATATTCAATCCGTTTGGTAAACACACAAGGCGATACCCTGGAAGATCAGGCATACTCACTTGGGGAGCACTTTGAGAGGGTTTCATGTTCCGCCAATTACTCAAAAGCCTTTCTCAAATATAAAGAAATAGAAGAATGTAAGCCACTCACAAGAAAGCATAGGCAGAACGAACCATTCAACCATCCTTTTGGTATTGCAGAGTTGAGAGCTGCCTTGGGCGCATGCAAGAGCTCTGCACCGGGATCTGATAGAATCATATATGAAATGCTCAAAAACATACACAATGATACGCAAGTTACACTACTTAGACTTTTCAACACTATCTGGAATGCAGGGTACCTTCCAACCGCATGGAAAGAAGCCATTGTGGTCCCTGTTTTGAAGCAAGGCAAGGACCCTTCCTCAGTGGCAAATTACCGACCGATAGCCCTCACAAGTTGCATTTGTAAGGTATTTGAGAAAAAGGATAAATCGGCGACTCACCCATTTCCTTGAGCAAAACAAAATGTTTGATCCCTATCAGTGTGGCTTCCGAGAAGGGCGCTCAACAACTCACCATCTTGTACGTATTGAAGGACATATACGTGACGCGTTTGTACACAAACAGTTTTTCTTATCGATATTCCCCGATATGGAGAAGGCGTACGATACAACATGGCGCTACGGAATCTTGAGAGATATGTCAGAAATGGGGGTTCATGGTAATATGCTCAACCTAACAAAAAGCTACTTATCCAATCGTACATTCCGGGTAAAAGTCGGCAATGTGCTGTGCCGTCCTTTTACACAAGAAACTGGTGTACCCCAGGGAGGCGTGCTCAGTTCCACACTCTTTATTGTTAAGATGACAACACTTCCTGCTTCCTTAACACCACTCATTTTTTATTCCGTCTGTATGGACGACATTCAAATAGATTTCAAATCCTGTAACCTCGCAGTGTGCGAGAGGCAGGTACAGCATGGTTTGAACAAGGTGTCAGGGCGGGCAGAGAAAAATGGAGTGAAAATCAATCCTCGCAAGAGTTCTTGTGTTTTGTTTACAAGAAAGAGAGGCCTGGTTCCGTATCCTTGCTTAGAACTGTGTGGACAACAGATACCTGTAAACAAAGAGCACAAATTTCTAGGTGTTGTACTTGACAATAGACTCACGTTCGTCCCACACATTAAACATCTTAAAGAAAAATGTCTGCAAACAATGAACCTAATGAAACTTCTATCGCAGACTACACGGGGTAGTGACAGGAAGTGCTTAATGAACCCCCATAAGAGCCTGATTAGGTCACGATTAGATTATGGTGCTGTGATCTATCATTCTGCCGCCCCGAGCGGGCTAAAGATGCTAAATCCGGTCCACAATCTAGGAATCCGCTTAGCCACGGGCACTTTCAGAACAACTCCCATTGAAAGTTTATATGCAGAATCGAATGAGTGGTCACTTCATCTGCAGATAACATACATCAGCCAAACATATTTTCTGAAAGTCCACTCTAATCCTCAACATCCGTGTTTTAATACCGTTAACAATATGACATATACTACACTCTTTCGCAATCGTCCCTCCGTAAGACAGCCTTTCTCGCTGCGTGTGAGGGCACATAGTGAAGAAATGCATGTTCCACTCCTCGAGCTTCGCCTGACGCGTCCAGCCAAGCTGCTACTTCTTTGGGAGTGGCAACTGATACAATGCGATACATCTTTCACTCAAGTTACAAAGCACGCTCCAGAGATTGAAATCCAAATGCATTTCTGGGAACTCCAGCACAAACACTCCTGCACGCAGTTCTACACAGATGCATCGAAGCCACACGACGGGGTGTCCTATGCAGCCGTCGGTCCATCCTTCTCGGATTCCGATGTACTGCATCCAGAAACTAGTATCTTTACGGCTGAGGCCTACGCACTGTTGTCGGCTGTAAAGCATATAAAGAAATCAAAACTCAAGAAATCAGTTATTTATATGAACTCCCTTAGTGTTGTGACGGCCTTGATGTGAGTCGTAAACCACAAAAATCCGGTAATTAATGAACTCTATTCCGTCCTGTGTAAAGTATATATATCTAATGAACATGTGATTATACGCTGGGTGCCTGGACATAGAGGCATCGAGGGTAACGTTCTAGCGGACGAGATGGCCACATCACTTTCATTGCATGCAGTTAATCCTACTGCTTCGGTCCCTGTCACAGACCTGAAGCCTTTCTTAAAAAGGAAACTGCGAAACAACTGGCAACGCTTGTGGGACCTGGAAACAAAGAATAAGCTGCATGTAATAAAGCCACAATTAGGTTTCTGGCCTCCTGTAACAAAATCACGCCAGTCCTATTCTTTCGTCTAAAAATAGGACGCACATTTGGCACACATAACCTTTTACTCACCGGAAACGAGCCTCCAACCTGTGGCAGATGCGGGGAGAGGCTGACCGTCCTCCACGTCCTTCTTGAGTGTCGGGAAGCCGAATCTGAAAGAAAAAAACATTTTCCTTTAGCATACCGGCAGCACATCCCCCTTCATCCTGTTATGTTACTCGGTGCACAACCGCTCGTTAAATACGACGCTGTTCTAGGTTTCATAAAACATGTTGTGCTACATGTTATTAGCCCCATTAGTTCGTAGCGCCTCCTCTCTTCAGAGGATGCCACTGTGATAATTATTTTGAATAGCACACGCCTCTAGGCCCTTGTATTTCAAGGGCTCTGGCGAGGCAGTAGTTCTCTAAGCAATTTAGCATCTCGCATATCTTATATATTTTATATAATACATCATTCTTTCTTAATGCATTTTAATGATCATAGTACACGTCATTAATCATTGCCATAATTTTATTACGTGTATATGTTATGCAATTTACACCAACTGTTTTAGGCCTCTTTACAGCCACGTCACATTAAATTCACGGAACCCATCAGACCACGATATATTCATTACCACTAGCATGGCGCTCTTTGGCCATACCTGCCCCTTCCGCCACTAAACCTTAAGCATCATCATCAGCTGTGGCCGAAGGTCTCCTTAAGACCGTAAAACGCGGGCGACTGGATGGGCAGTTTACTTCACCGGAAAATGCGCGAGTGAAGCAGAAACGCGCAATCATACCGTACATCTACGATATCTCGCTACTGTGGTTCTGAGAAGCCAAGTTGCCGGACAAATCACAAGGAATGCTACATTCATTGTAAGGACAATATCGTGTAAGAACTGCCCCTGTCGTGCGGCAAAAAATACACCAGCCAAACGGCAAGGTGCGTAAATGACAGGTTGCGTGAACACGCAAATAATGTACGAACTAGAGGATTGGGGCATCTGGCTTTTCACTGCAGAAATCATGGGTGCAGTCCCATTTATAAACAGTGCACGGTGATAGGAAGAAGCCCAGCGCAAACAACACGTGAGATTATTGAAGCGGCGAAGATCGCTAGCTTGGGGAGCGCTTGTGTTAGCGCGCCTTCAATCGATCTTTAAAAAAAAATTATTTTTTAAACGTGACACAGAGGGTGGCCTGATGGAGATTACATTTTAATTTTGCAATTAGAAAAAAAAACATTGGCTATGCAAGGTCGTTCTTTCATCTTTGATATCTTCTTAACTTTCCATTACACATGTCTCGTTGCTGTCTCATTTGATTAGAAATCGGTACATATGCGCATGCTTACGGTGGTGCGTGTTACCCATATATATATGCGTACCGCTTCGTGGAATAAAACAACTGTTGGAAGTTAGCGCTGTGTCCGCGTGTTGCCACTGCCTTTCGTCGCTTTTCGTGCGCTAAAAAACCTCAGTTATGGAATACCAACACGCCCTAACCTACGCTCTTTCAGAAGAATAAGTATGGGCTGGGGTGCGTTTGGCAGGCATTCGCAGATAATTAACATCAGATTGCCGTTATCCCTCAAGGGAAAAGTATATAACAGCTTTGTTTTACCAGTACTCACCTATGGGGCCGAAACCTGGAGGCTTCCGAGATGGGTTCGAGTTAAATTGAGGTTGACGAAATGAGCTATGGAAAGAAGAATGATGGGTGTAACTTGAGGGGATAAGAAGAGAGCAGATTGGGTGAGGAAACAAACGCGAGTTAGTGACATCTTACTTGGAATCAAGAAAAAGAAATGGGCATGGGCAGGGCGTGTAATAAGGAGGGAAGATAACCGATTCTCATTAAGGGTTACGGAGTGGATTCCAAGAGAAGGGAAGCGTAGCAGGGGGCGGCAGAAAGTTAGGTTGGTGGAGGAGACTAAGGAGTTTGCAGGGACAACATGACCACAATTAGCATATGATCTGGGTAGTTGGAGGTGTATGGGAGAGGCCTTTGCTCTGCAGTGGGTGTAGCGAGGCTGATGATGATGACGACGTGAAGCTCGTGGTCAGACTATATGGCCCAAACCCTTTATCTTGCTTTAAATGCCAGCGTTTTGGCCACAGTTCCCAGAACCACCGAGGCCGCCAAACGTGTGCGAAATTAAAAGCAAATGAACACCTCAGTGAATTAGGTAAACACACCCTCCACTTTGTGAACTGTGATGGGGAGCACGGCACGTAATCGCGATCGTGCCCATGGTGGAAAAAAAAATTATGACAATCAAACAAAATGAAAATGTCTCATTCAAGGAGGTACGCAAGCGGGTGTCATAGCTGTAAAAGAACGGATTTCCCGATGTGACGGGTCACGGGGTCGAGGTACAACGGCTTCCGGCGACTTTCCGACCCACACGCAGTGATCCACCAGTGATGCCATCTACCCCCTTGGCGGCGGCAGCTAGCGCTGTTCCATCGCTCCAGCAGAAAGCCTCAAAGGCCTCGTTTCCTGAGACGAGGGCTTCACGTCAAACACAGAGCTCGCAAGAGCGCAGGTCCAGCGCCTTGCATGAGACGTTGGTCATAACACCCGGCCAGACGGTGCCGCCTGCGCCAAGGAGCAGCGAGATTCTGGCGACGCCTCGAGAAAAAAAAGAAACCTCATAACAGGGCCCGAAATGAGCTTTGTAAGTTAGTCTTCTTACATGACGCACCCTGCACAAACATCGTCAGCAGCACAGATTTACAGATTCTACAGTGAAACGTCAAAGGACTTCTTCGTAACCTCGACGACATCATAGAACTTATACATAACTTTAATCCACAGTTGCTGTCTGTACAAGGAACCCACCTAAAGTCTAAACAGTCGAAATTTCTCAAGCAGTACGTCATTTTCCGCAAAGACCGTGACAATGCTTCTGCGTCGTCTGGAGGTGTTGCTATAGTTGTATGCAAATTTATTGCTTGCCCCAACTTTCCCCTTCAAATGCCCCACGAGGCTGAACCTACACGAGCAATTTTATTCAAGAAACTCTTAATCATTTGCTCTATTTATATACCGCCCAACTATCACTTCTGTAAAGCGGAATTTTACAGCCATCGACCAGCTCCCAGAAGCATACATGACCACTGGGGGTTTTAATTCTCATCACATTTTTTTGCGGAGCCTTGCGACGTGATGTGATACATCCACTCATACAAAACTTGCTCGTGAGCGCTGGTGCATGTATCTTCAAAAAGAAGGGAACAGCATATTATAATCGTCATCATAATTCATATTCATTATCAGACCTGTCTAGTGTCTCTACCTCCCTTTTCCCTGATTTAGAATGACATGTGACCAAAATACATCGGGAAGTGTCCACTTTCCAGTAACTCTAAACTTCTTAACAAAACATGATTCCCCTATGCATGTTCATTCCTGGGACCTAGCCTCAGATGATTGGAAATGTTTTAAGAGTCCAACTATCTATCACGAGATTTTGAAACTAATTTTAGTATACCTGATGCTCTATAATATTTTACTTCTTTTACTATTGACGTTGTAGAAAAGTTCATTCCTCAAACAAAAGGTCGTTCAAGTGGAAGACGAGTTCCCTCGTGGAACGTAGACTGCAGGCAAGCTCGAAAGAAAAAAACAAAGCAAGTGGCATTCTACGCCGATACTTAACTGCCGAAAGCCTTGTTGAGTTTAAGCAGTCTAAATTACAGGGAAGGAGCTCGTGACGGCAGGCTTGGAGAGCAAGAGGTTTCTTTCGTGAATCAATGCGCATAACCAAGAAACAAAAGTATGCGTCGCACTCGGAATGCTAAAGGTGTAACCACCACAATCGCTTCCCTTTCTAAATAATCAAGGAAACAGGTTGGAAGGCCAGCAAGACGCTCTTAGTAGACATTCTCAGTATGTTTCTAGCTTCATGCACTATTCACGGACATTTCCTAAATACAAGGAAATAGACGAACGCAATACACTGAACCACAAATTCAGAGGAAACAATCTACATAGCCCCTCATTCAGCGCAGCGGAGCTTAGAGCAGCATTGAACGCCTGCGAAAGCGCTGCCCCAGGAGCCGACAGGATAACGTATGACATGATCGAAAACATGCACACGGACCAACAAATTACCTTCCTTGCACTTCTTAACATTTGGCCAGCCGGACACCTTCCACCAACATGGAAAGAAGCTATCGTTGTCCTAGTTTTGAAACAAGGTAAAGACCCATCCTTCGTAACAAGCTACCGTCCAATAGCGCTTGCAAGCTTCCTGTGTAAGCTTTTCGGAAAAAAAATGATAATCGCCGTCTTTTGCATTTCGTAGAATCAAACAAATTTCTTGATCCCTACAAAAGTGGTTGTCGAGAAAACCGGTCCACAACCAGCCATCTTGTACGCATTGAGGCAAACATTCACAATGAATTTGGCCATAAACAATAAATCTTTACAGTTTTTTTCAAGATATTGAAAAGGCGTGTGCCAACACATTGTGCTACGGAATATTCAGAGACTTTTCGGGAACGTGTATCCGTAGAAACATGCTTAGCATATTTGAAAGTTATTTCTGAGAGCGTACTTTCCATGTTTCAATGGGTAATGCTCTGTTTAGATCATTTACACAAGAAACTGGGGTACTGCAGTGTGGCGTACATAGCTGTATTATTTTTGTTGTTAAAATAAACTCTTTATATTTGTGTATTCCACTAAGCATGTTTTATTCAGCATTTGTCGATGATGTGCAGAATCGACTTAATTGGTGTAACGTGTAGCCCGAACTGGACGTGTCTGCGAACGGCACGTCCAGTTCGGGCTGAGCAAACTCGCTGCATGGGCAGCTCAATACGGCTTTTATCCGAATCCCCAGACAAGATCCTGCGTCCTATTTACAAGGAAGATGATCCTTGTCAAAGAGTCGAGCATCCCGCCCCATGGTCAGCGCCTACCTTTGAATAGACAGCGCGTATTTATTAGTGTCATCCATAAGTTTCACCTTACATTCATTCCACATATAAAGCATCTGATAGCCAAATCTTTCAAAATAATGAACATACTTAAAATTCTTGAGCACACGACATAGAGCAGTGACAGGGTTTGCTTGATGAACCTGTACAGGAGCCTCATGCCATCACGTCTGGATTATGGTTACGTGGTTTATCACTCTCCCGCTCCAAGTGCATTGAGGATTTCCTATTCCGTTCAGCATTTTGGTATTCGTCTGGCTACAGGTGCATTCCGAACAAGTCCCATAGAGTTTATACGTAGAATACAATGAGTGGTCACTCCTCCTGCAAAGAACGTATATAAGCTTCACATATTCCCTCAATCTTCACGCTAATCCTGAACACCGCTATTATAAAACCGTTAATGATTGGACGGCTGCCACACTACTTCAAAACTGACTTTCAATGAGAAAGCCCTTTTCACTACACGTGAGGAAACTGAGCGAGGAAATGAACGTCAAACTACATGTGCATCCGCTGATTGCTGCAACGGGGCAGTTACTCACGTAGCTGTGACAACTGATAGAATGCAACACGTCTTTTGTCGAAGTTACAAAGCGTTCTCTAGAGATGCACATTCGTGTGCATTTCTGTAAATCCAGTCGAACAGCTCCTGTCCAGAATTTTATACCGGTGCATAAAAGTCACCTAATGGCATATCCTATGGTGCAGTCTGGCCAACCGTCTCGGAAAGCAATGTTCTCGTAGAGACGAGCATCTTTACAACAGAGGCTTATTCATTATTCTGGGCTGCAAAACACGTAAAGACTATAAATCTACAAGAAGTCGTCACATTTACACAGTGTCTAAGCGTAGTAAAAGCTTAGGGTCTTTATGGAAACAATAATCCTGTTGTCAATGATCTCTACTCATGTATGTGCACTATGTATGCATCTCAACAACATATCGTAGTATGAAGTTCAGTGTTTGACGGAAGCCCGTCTGGTCGGGATGAAACATGGTGAATAGGTAGACAAAACCCGAGGAACTCCGCCGAACAAAGTAAAATTTAAGAGAAAATAAGACTTTTCGACTCCCACACGGGAGCTTTGTTCACAGGTAAAATAAACAAACGTTCATAATGCAAAGAAGGTGTAAAGCCTGCAGACATGGACACGAGAGACGAGAAGTGGACAACACCAACGCCGACTAGAATTGAAGGAAGCACTGAAGGCCCAGTGCTTCCTTCACTTCGCCTCAGTGGTTCCTTCAGTTGACAGTCGGCTTTCGTGTTGTCCATTTCTCTTATCTTGTGTCCGTGTGTGCCCGCCTTACCTCTGATTTGCATTATGAATTCTTACCAACTAGCTCAGGTTTCTGTCGTTCTAAACAAAGGTGTTCGAATGGTTCGTTTACCTTTTCAGCACATCGTAGTATGTTGGGTGTAAGGCCACAGAGGCATAGTGGGCAATAGACTTGCAGACGAACTTCCTACATCCATAAAAACTAGAGCCTGTACCACCACCATAGCTATCCCTCCCACAGATTTCAAGCCTTTCTTGCGCAGAATGCTGAGAAACTTCTGGCAATCCATTTGGGACCGTGAAATCTCTAATAAGCTCCATTTATTTAGGCCGCAGATACGAAATTCGCCTTCCATAAAAAAGCGCGACAAATTGATGTCATGTTCTGTCGACTGAGAATAGGACACACATAAGGTACTCATTCTTACCTGCTGACTGGTAGCGAACCTCCCCTCTGTGCTAGGTGTGTTTAGAGACTGACCGTCCTTCACGTCTTGGTGGAGTGTCGGGAAGCAGAAGCAGAATGAAAAAAGCACTTTCCTCCAGCATACCGATACCACATTCCCCTTCATCCGGTAATGTTTCCTGGAGCAGAACCAATTCTTGATCAAAAATCAGTTTTAATTTTTTTACAAGATATCCATTTACGGCGCGTCATAAGCCCACGAGATTCGTACGACATCCCCTCACAAGAGGCTGACGCTGCGAAAATAGCGACCTGTACGGCACATGCCTTCGGGCTTTCGTTTTTGAGAGACTTGGTTAGGCTGTAGTACTACTTGTAGTGACGTATTTTAGTATATGACTTCTTCTAGCACATGCCATGTATCATTGTCTAGTTTTATTATGAATATATTTACACACTTTTCAACAAATAGTTTTAGGCCTGTATGCAACCGTGCTTCATGCATGTCTCGAAGATCATTTTTCATTTACCAATGGCAGTCCATTATCATATCCTTGGCTCTCTTTGGCCATGTCTGATCCTTGCGCCAATAAACTCAAATCAATATCGTCATCAAAGCCGCTCAATATACACATTGATAATCTGCTAGCGTTTATCCGCTTGCTAATCTCCCGCGCTAGCCACGCACTTAGTGCAGCTTTGTGCTGCGATGCAGTTACCTAAGCCTATTCTACCAAAAAAAAAAAAGCACGCCACAAAAAAGCACACTCACCTCCGAGGAGTACTGCATGCCCGCGGCAGTACCCGTCTTCGATATCTTCGCCGACATTGCACTTCCAATAAATTTCTTTGTTCGTGGAACAATCTTCTAAACTAAGTGGTTCGAAATCCTTTAGTAGGCTTATATAAACTATAGCACGGCAGCAGTCTATACACACAACTTGCGGTACCTTTAAAGAGGAAAACCTCTTAGGGTCATGGGGAGTTATGAAAGCGAGAATTGCGGAAAATGACCTTTCATATCAAGCAGCATGCTGCAACACTCTGCCTCAATCTAGCGCTCAGGATGGCTTCGACTACACAGGGGATTAAAAAATCTAGAACCTGAGCCGGAAACACGTAAATACATTACGTTTAGTTGTTCAGAACATATTAGTGAGCATTGTCAAAAAATTTACAGCTTTAACTTTTTATTTGTTTGATTTACTTATTTTTACTGCTTGTCAAGGATGCTGCAGTGTTTATAACAGAAACTAATTATTTACGGTACTAACACCATATATGCTTACAACTCGGCTTTCTTTGTGCAATCGGAAATAAGTCAGTGGCCCACGGTTGACCAAGCTCCCAAAGCACAGCGTTCTCTAAAACCCTATAGCACAATCCAGTTGTGCATTTCTCCCATCATAATGGGTCAGGGGAAAAAGAAAACGGCGAAAGCTCTACTTACGCCAGGATAATCCTTTTATTATATCTTGCTGAACGCTGTGCCCGCAATTAAACAGCAGCACTCGCAGTCTCCTCGTTAACTTAGCAGGCAGCCTTAACAACAACAGCCGCAACCCATGCCTCATATGGTTCTCGCACTCCACAGTCACCTCGCGGTAAGCACCGGCCCACGGACGGCTCTCTGCTAATTGTGCACAGAACTGTAGCGATGCGAGCGCAAACTCTATGAGTCCTAACGGACACAGTGATCACCTGGAAAGCAGCAGCGACGACGGCTTGAACAGCCAGCGCATTACATGGTCAGTGACGGCGAATCGTTGAACTTAGTAGAAAGCAGCGACGACAAAGCACTACAATCCGCGAACGGCAGCGTAGATGGAAACAGCAGAGTTCCATCCTTTAGAAATGCAGAAGTACCCCAGCGCAAGCAGCGAAGACGACCATCGTAGTGATCTGCCTTGTGATTGCACTTTGGTACCACCATTCGTCTATTCGCAATTTCTCACAAAATGCATCGCCAATTTCGGCTCAAAACTGTCCCTTGGTCGGCAACTACGATTGCAGTGGTCATTATTTTGACGTCGTTTATAGCAGCTCATTGGCTGCGATTGTATGATGACGGTGACTTATAGACGCCCGTGGGTGCCTTGTTTGGCTTTCAGACGTGTGGATTGCCACAGCCGATAAATTTGCTTGGAAGAGTTTGGCCCGCGCAATGTGCTTCAGTTGTGAAATATCACTACGCTGCAGCCAGTGTGGCAACCTTCACGACATTTCTGCAGACAAGTTGCATCTCTCTTGCAATGCTTGCCTCATTTCTACGAAGTTGTCGGACATGAAAAGCGGTGGTACATTCTTTTCTTTTCTCGACATCCGAACCCAATTTTCCATCCTAATAAGACTGAAGTTTCTTGTACGACAACCTCTGCAACTTGAGGCAGCAGGCAGAAAATTGATCTGTAATGACACGTGACATGGCAAGTGGCAAAGTGCAGCGCGCTTTGTCTGCAAAGGGAGTATTGAGCTGGAGCGACCTGACTGTAACTTTGGACGGTGATGGGAGCCCACTACATACTTCACGAAATTCTTCAACATCGTGAATTAAAATGATTATATATGAAATTCCCACATCGTACAGGCACACAAATGTTTTCCTTGTAGGTTTGTGGCATGGACGCAAGAACCCAGACCTTCCTTGAAAGGCTTGATGATGCGATGGGCCAGATTGGTGATCTTATGTAGGAACATTCATCAGCTGTTATTCACACCAATATTTACACAATGTATCAATATTTACACACATCAGCAGGAGCAGCTCTGCGAAATGAGGTGCAATTCAGTGGCTTTTTGGCTGCCCATGCTGCCTGCCTTGTGGAAAAAGCCAGGATGGTAACTGTACAGAAAAGATGTACAAACCCAAATGCCTAAACACTCAAAATACATTGTCTCAGCATGACAGCATGAGTTTTCGAACGAACTGCCTACGAATCCTGACAATCTTCTATTTTTTTATTTGCAGGACGGCTCCTATACGCCCCCTCAAAGCCTGATGTGGAAAGGACAGCAGTGGGCATTCGTAGAGATATAAATCACAGCTAGCCTCGAAACCCTTGTCAATGGACTGAAAGGGATATCCCAACTGACAATCCCCCTTTGACCTCGTGTGGGACTATACTGCGAAATACAAGCACTGTGTTTTACTGGGGGTAGCGAGGCACTTTCCCGATTACTGGCTCGCCTCATCAAATAATAACTAGGCATATTACATTGAAGAGCATACCATATATCTTAAGACAAAGTAGCAGCATGCACCATGATTCTAGAAGTACCGCGCATTCTGAATTCTAACATATTTCTGCCAAAGTTACACATGACAAACTCATCTGGTTGTGCACCTGACATTTGCCTGAGGACCACTAGCATTGTACATGGTTGGTATGTTATTTCTGCTCTTAGTTTTATACGTTCATCTTTAAGCTGCTTTTAAAATGAACATGAGGCTTCCTGCCTTTCTTTCAAAGTGTCTCGTCCTGACTTGGCTGCCGATTGATGCGTCAGTTGTCAATAATATGCTAAACTGTACTCTCATGTGTTGACAGAATATTATGAAAACAACGTGTCAACCGGCTCAAACTCGACAACGACCAGATGCAGCACGCGATGTTGGACTACTGCTTTGTGTTGACCTCCAGTGCCTTCTTTAACGAGGCACAGTGATAGCACATAAGCCTCTAGCGGCTCTATGTTGAACATGTAAAATAAAGACAAACCATATAGAAATTGTGTTTTGGTGTGTAAAAAAAATCATTACGCCGAACACATTTAAGCTTGCAGTTGCATTAGGCTTGTTATGGATGCTTCCATAGCAGGTCATTGGCAACGTCAAGCCATCATAGCGAAGATTACAAAGCGCACTCAATTCTTTATGTGGGCTTTATGCTGTTAAGAAAAACGTAGAATACTGCATCCTGAGCAAATAATAAGCGTGGGGTGAACGTGAAGTAAAAGCTGAAATGTAAATGAATACATAAAGCTCACTTCTGAGGCTCTGATTATGAAGCACTAGTTTATTAACTGAATATCCAAGTTTCCCATTAATAGAAAAACTCCTCGTGGTTGCCGCTCACTGAATTCTACATTTAAAAGGCTGATGCGACTGGTGACCTTTGAATTACAATTATTATTAGCCAGTTGAACAGCCCTCTATGATGACTACTACAAATGAAAAAATTAAGCTGTATTGGAGGATAGATCTTATCCGAAAGCAACACAAAGAATAGGTACTTAAGTTGATTTCAAACAAAAGAATCATAACCATAACATTTAAGCACGTGGCAAGACCACTGCAGATGTCAGCTAGTCATGCATGCATGGCTGCATTCTCTGGCTCATGTAACCAATTGGCCTTTTATATATTCTAAATAGACAATGATTGCCCTTACCAAAGGTTGTATGACATCCAGCTCACCCGCACTTGCGTGATGAGTGGCAATGAGTGATGTCTTCTGTATTATTTTTTCTTCAAACTTTTTATGCAAGTTTTGAGCTTTCGCACTCTTTATTTCTAGGGAGGCAACTCAATGTCCCGCACCTGCGATACTCACTGATGTCCCTTGTTCATTTGCCTCTGTATTGTTCCCCTCTTTAAGTATCTCCCTTGCCTAGCTTTGAGCTATTACTACTGCACTTGAATATTATACATTAACTCTAGTTTATTCTTTAGGCCTTCGTCCTGCAGTGGACTTAAGATATGGTTATGATGATGATGATTAATGAAATTAATTATTTGCTGACACATGCAGGGGGCCCAAGGACAATCGAACTGGTTAACAGACGCCAGCTCAGCATCCGACCAGCCCTTCATTTTACGCAACTGCACAATACATTGAAAAAAAAGGTGCTACTGAAAAGCTCATGAGTGGCGGAATTCGCTGCTATTCTAGTGCTTGCCACGCTGTCGTCATTCCATTTCACTGAATTGCCTTCGTCGTTTCTCACTCCTGGCTGAATCAATTTTTGTCTTGCTGTTGGAATAGCTGACATCTCACCAATTTATTTAGTTACGGTGATTTACGCGCCAAAATCACGATCTGCTTATGAGGCACGCCGTAGTGGGGGACTCCGGACCGCCTGGTCTTCTTTAAGGTGCGCCTAAATATAAGTACACGAGTGTTTTCTCCATTCGACCACACGCAATGTGACCGTCGTGGCAGGGACTCGATCCCGCGACCTCGTGCTTAGTGGTCCAACACCATAGCAACTAAGTAATTACGGCTGGTTTCTGCCCAAATTGATCAAGCGGGTAAGAGCGCCAATTGGCCCACAGCATCACCTCAGATGTTATTAATATGGATATTTTGTAGAAGCTGAGGAAGATAGTCTGGCTGTCCTGTTAGCGGTTGTCTGCAGTGATCACATGAGCTGTGTATGCAATTCGTGCCAATAGAAAAGCTCTAACAATCTCTGAAATCATGCAGTACACTGGAGAACTCAATGCAGATTGTTTTTCAACAACAGTCTTTACTGCTTTTCTGCTATTTCCGAACATGCAGTCCAGCGTATAATCACTAGAAATCTTTTATACTTGGCAGGAATTGGCTGATAGTTCAAATAATTGGAGCTTAAAATACAATTTACAAAAAGCTAGTACCTTCATTCCGAGGCCTAGAAAGTTTGTCAGCATGTCGCTGTATCCTCCTATATTTTCATGCAGCGAGGCGAGGTCACATTTGGTTTAATTTGGTTTGAACTCACTTGATCTGATTTTATCATCACTAGAGGTAGATAAAATATGGTCATTGTTAAAACAGAATGCTGAAGTGTTTAGTATTCATGATCTTAAGAGGTCGGGGTACAAATAGGAACGCGAGAGAAACAAAAAGGACAACACCCAATACAAGTACTGAATCTACATTTCTCAGCAATTTGCTCTGACGTGGCTTCATTCTACTAGACAAATGAGTGCGGGTTTCCTTACAGTTGTCATTTTCCAGTACTACCCTCGATTCATTGTGATACGTGGAGTAAACAGCAAGCATGTAATTGGAATCATGTGGAACTGTCGAATCATTCTGTGATAAAATGAAGGTAGCATGAAACAACAAGGACAAAGTAGAATGGACATCACAAGCGCCGAGTGCCATTCTGAATGACAAAATTTCGCTGCCGGATTTGCCGGCAGTCTTCAAGCTTCCCCAAAACAGTGCTAAGATTTAATGCATTAGGCAGCAAATCTTTAATGCACACGGAAACAGAATTCAAATGGAGGTTAAACACCCTCTGTTCTTGCCACAGCATAGACCTTTCCGTCGAAGGGAGAAAATACCCCTTCTCTGGACTGTTCTGTGTAAGTATAGAGGCATGTGTTGTAGCTTCTTCAGTGCTTTTGCATGTAATTACAAGAGTCCAAATGACAATACACCGAGGCCCGGGGAGCTCTCGTTGGAAATGTGTATACGACTAAACCACTAGCTTCATGGCTTGGCCTTGTCCGGTAGTTTGGCTACTGTCTACAGTGAGTTGTATTCACCAAGGCAGAAAAGGCAATCCAGCTACCTACAAATTCCCAATTTACATCATCAGGAAAGTACTCTAAACATATTGAAAGGAAACATTTCTATGCCGGCAGTGCGGTTAACTTAGTGCACACTGTCACGCAGGCAGAGTTTAAAAGCGAGTGCAAAATATTTAGTTATTTTTTGGAAGTACCTAGGGCACAAAGAATGTATTCTTGTAGGCAAAAAAAATTTAATTGTGGCCTTTTACGTGCCAAAACCACTTTCTCATTATGAGGCACGCCGTAGTGGGGGACGCCGGAAATTTGGACCACCTGGGGTGCTTTAACGTGCACCTAAATCTAAGTACACGGTTGTTTTCGCATTTCGCCCATCTTGTAGGCAGGTTACAGTGTTATATTCACATATATTGACGCAGCACTACGCGTCTGAGGCAGAGAAAGAAGTAGAGTGTGCGCATGAGATCTCGGGGTACTCAGCGCCGGCTGGGCCTGGCCTGTAGCTTCCATCTCGGACCTCATTTCACCCTGTAAATAAACATCATTCGTAACATCTTTGGTGGGCATGCGGGTTAAATCTTGGTTAATCCTGGACGACTCAGCTCTACCAACTGTCCGACGGAGTAGACGCTTGGCCAGTTTACGACCACAAGCAGCGGACATGGCCGATTCCGGAGAAGGCAATGACGACCCCACCTGCGGCGGACCAGACAGCAATCACGCAGGTCAGGCTGGCTACTGGACACCGCGCGAGAGTCACCCACTTTTCGGGGACGGTGAACGAAGACGTCGACGACTGGCTTAAACACTACAACAGAGTGAGTCGCCACAACCACTGGAGCACTACGAAGCAGCTCGATAACGTGGTTTTTTTTTTTTCTCGCTGGAACCGCGCTCCTTTGGTTTGAAAACCAAGAGAGCGTTCTGACAAGCTGAGATAATTTTGTAGAAGAATTCACCAAGTGCTTCGGGGACCTGATCTCTAAGAAAAAGAAGGCTCAGCAGACGCTTTCCCAACGAGCTTAAATACCTGGCGAAACGTGTACAACGTACATAGAGGCTGTTCTGAAATTATGCGGAATCGTCAGCGCTACCATGACAGACGAAGACAAAGTAGGACATGTGCTTAAAGGAATCGCTGAAGATGTTTATAGTTTTCTTATAACGAAGGAAGACCTTAGTACTCCGTCTGATCTGAAGAAACACTGCCGGGCGTTTGAAGCGCTGAAAATTAGAAGGATTGGGCCAAAGTTTCAACGCTTGGACAATGTTACTACTATTGCAAGTGTGTCCGTCCCAACCCACGACGACATCTCCTCGGTGATTCGGCAAGTGGTTAAAGAATAGCTTGAACGCCTTAAAGTTGTTGACGACGCTCATGTGTGCCATCAGTGTGCATTTGATCATCGCTCTCGTGTACCACCGGCCAGCTGGGCACCTCAAAGTTACCGAGAACCTCGCAGGACCTATGCTGATCGTACGGAGAGCAGCAACTTGCCACCGCAACCGACAAGTCTGGGACGCCGACAAGATGCACCGCGGGCTCTTCCCTTCTACAAAAAGCGTGAGAGTACGTTTCCAGCCATAACACCCATGTCACCGTTGTCACCCGCGACAAGCCGCGACTCCCGCATTTGCTACAGCCGCCGTGTGCCTGGACACATTGCTAGGTATTGCCACCCCCGCTAGCAGCGTGCTCCACGGTTTAATTCCTACACACCCCGCGTGCCCGCTGACGAGCCCTGGCCGTATACCAGTTCCTTCCAGCGGCTGCAGCAGGGACGCGTGAACCGCAGTGACTCCCCCGTTTCCGATCGCAGCCTCACACCACCACCGACACGGCAACGACGCTCTCCACCACCTCGTCGTCGCTCGTTATCACCGCCGCCGCTGGGAAACTAGCTGGCGCGGCCGACGGTTCATCTTCATCAACACCCCCTTGTGTAAAATTGTTTAATTACCCCTTAAAGACCAGCGTGACCATATGGTCACGTTAGTCTGCACAGTGGATTTCATTTAATTAAGATTAACAAAACGGCACCAAAATCGCCTTTGACATGCTGTTAGACAGATGGGAGTTCCCTTTATGGATATCAAGTGGCAGCAGCTGTCAGTCGTGTTGTGGGAGCCCCTCGCAACGGCGGGAATAAGGGTTGCTGTGCGAGTAGCGTCGCCATGCATCACTCCAAGGGGTAATGTGTTTTTATTTCACTACTTGTTTAAGCAATAGTCCGATATCCTTACCTCCATATTGCTCTTCGAATATGTGACCTTCGATGAGCATTTCTTAAAGATTTATGTTTGATTTATCCGTCAACGAGTGTGTTATCTTGCGCGTTGCCATATGGTCACGCCAGGCCTTTAGGCTACCTAACTTTTTATTTTTTTTTAAACTGCATTCTCATCTCTTGCACGGCTGCTGGCGCATTCCCGCAGTCGTTATTTCTTATTTTAATGTCTGAATAGGTTGATGTTGGAATAAATAGCGAAGATATTCGAAGAAGACGATGACGACGTGTCAGTGATTTATATTGAACCGCGAGAGGCTAGCACCTATTCGGATGAAGAGTCGGCCGATGAAGACTCAGGCGGGATCTGGCGGCAGCTATGAGGCGGCGCTGAAACTGTTTTCTCCGACGGACGCCGTATTGGTGGATCCGACTCGGACGGTGACGACCCCAGGCGGGCAACGTCCTGGAACATGAGAGGTTTCTTCTGCCGTAGTTGATGCGGCCATTCCTGCGAAATTATCCACTACTTCTAAGTGGACGAACGGTGATCTCCCGAAAAGCCTTGGCATATTTCCCTACCCAAACTTTGCTGCTTACAGGGGCTTTTCACCTGTTGAGTTGTTCGAAATCTTGTTTGACGAAGCCGTCGTGGAGCTGCTATTCGAACAAACAAGAAAGTATGCGTTATTTTTCAATATGCCAGAACCGGAGGTTACCAAAGAAGAATTAGGTTTTCTTGGAGTGCTGGTTTCGTCCGGCTATAACCGCTTGCCAGGGAAAAAGTGCTATTGGGACAGCGGCTTGGATATGCGCAACACGATGGCCTACAATGCTATGCAAAGAAATCGCTTCGTACAGATAATGCGATTCCTGCACTGTGCGAAATGCAAGCCTAACGCTTAGTGACAAGTTGGCAAAGTTGCGTCCATTGATGGCACTATTGAAAGCAAGGATTCTGGAGCACTTTCAACCTGTGCGTCACCTGAGCTATGACGAAAGTATGATTGAGTATTATGGTCGTGATGGCTGTAAACAGTTTATATGCAGAAAGCCTATCCGCTTCGGGTATAAAGTATGCTTCCTAAATGCCAAGAACGGATACCTTGTAAACTTCAAAGTGTATCAAGGCAAGCAGGGGATCCCGGAACATCTGAAAAATATGAAAAAGACTTCGGAAAAGCAGCGGCGCCACTTCTTTAAATGGTGGGTGAACTCGCAGCAGAGACGCACGACCTTCCTTTCTTTTTCTATTTTGATAATTTATTCACAGGCATGCCACTACTCAAGCATCTCAAGGCACAGTGATACGAAGGCACGGGCACAGTGAAGCAGAACCGTGTTCCCAAAGAGTGCCTTATCGCTCGACCACAATTCGTCAAGCGCCAACCTCGCGGGTAAGAAGAGCCCGTGCTGAGCGACAATGGGATAATTGTTGTCATCTGGACAACAATTCTGGACAATTCTGTAGTAACGAGCGTAAGCACCATTCACAGCGTAGAGCCAATGTCATCTGCAGACAGGTACTGTCGTCTTCAGAAGAAGCAAATCGGCCCGCAAAAAAACACTGTTGCTCAGTACATGTTTTATATGAGGTACGGACAAGATTGATGCAAATGTAAGCGCCCACAGGATTGTAATTCGTGGCAAAAAGTGGTGGTGGCCAATTTTCACTTGACTTTGTGATGTATCTATGAGCAACGCTTGGGCGCTAATTCGTAGCAAAGGGTTCAATGTCACGCAGGTAGAATTCCGCAGGCAAATAGCACAAAGCTACCTGATGCGATGGGACAATAAGCATAGAGGACCTGGTCAATGCAGAATCCCAAAGACTTGTGATGTCCTGACTGGTACACGGTATGACCAAGTGGTCAACTTTGTTGCACCAATACCTAATGGCAAGAGGTGGAGGTGTGCATGAGATAATTGCAACAGCACAGTGCACACAAAATGCGCAAAATATGACGACGGCATGTGTATTCCATGATTTAAACGATATCACACTAAATAAGTGCTCGAATATTCGCTATATATGTTTTTTGTGATGTTTCATGGCTTCAAATAAATTTTTTTCACTTCGCGTATTTTGCTGTACCATAAGGGCCCAGTGTGGTCACGGGCTATATTTCAAAAACTAATTAGGCAAGAGTAATAATTTTTTGCATGTGAATTATTAGTACAAAGATAAGTTATTATATAAGATTTATTTCAAGATATCAAGAAAAAAAGAAACCGGTCCCTAATGGGTTAAAAACAAAGCGTGCGTTTTAGTTGACAATGTGAGTGCTTTTGCTTTAGTTGACACCGGGGCGGCAGTTTCTGTTATGAGCCTGTCCTTGAAAAATCGTCTTGGACGAAAAGTTGTGTTTTCTTCGGATCGGAACGCTACCTTTCGTTGAGTTGGCGGGGAAATGTTACGCGCACTTGGGGTCTGTTCTGTTTCACTTACGATAGGGGACCAGACATTTCGAAGTGAATTTACTGTGCTTGAACGTACAACACATGACATTATTTTAGGAACTGATTTCCTGAGTGACGGGGAGGCAACTTTGGATTGTGGAATTGGCGCGATTTCTCTTTGCCGCGACGTGCGAACTTCAATGAGAGATAGCACCAGTGATGCTGCCGACGTTCTCTTCGTGTCAGAAGATGTGTGTTTGCCCCCTCCGACTACAATATTTGTAGTGTGAATACTTCTCGCCCTCGTACAGGTTCTTGTGATTTAGCCGAGCCCGATTATAACAATGCGCTCAAGAAAAATGCGATAGTCCCTCGCTCCCTCGTTGTCACCACTGATCGTTGTAATCGTTTGTGGACAGTGAACGTTTCAATCCAATCCATAACATTGCCGCTAGGACTTCAACTGGCAAGTTTTGATGAACAAGCCATTGTCAGCGTCGGAACGGTCGAAATGTCAAGTGCCGAAAAAAATCCAACGCCGATTCCAACCATGATAATTCTGCTGACTTTAAGCGCATGATTAACAAGTCGCTGTCTTCTAGTGAGAAGTGTCTGCTGGAAGCTGTGCTTGCTCGCTACGCCACAGTGTTTGATTTTGCTCAAGGCCAACGAGCGTCCCATACACCACCGGCGTCTCGTATGCAACACCGCATCCATACAGGGCAAGCGACGCCAATTCTTCAGAAGCCCCACCGCGTTTCACCTTCAGACAGAAAAGTTATCGCCGAGCAGGTCGAAGAAATGCTACAGAAAGGAGTGATCCAGGAACCATGTAGCCCTTGGGCTGCTCCTGTGATTCTAGTGAAGAAAAAAGACAACTCATGGAGATTCTGTGTGCACTATCGCCGCCTAAACACCGTCACAAAGAAAGACGTGTACCCCCTACCACGAATAGATGACGCCGTCGACTGCCTCCACTCCGCGTCGTATTTCTCTTCTGCTGATTTACGGTCAGGATACTGGCAAATCCCCATGCACCCCTCAGACAAGGAGAAGACAGCCTTCGTGACACATGACGGTCTCTTTGAGTTCAGCATTATGGCATTTGGCTTATGCAACGCTCCAGCGACATTCGAGCGATTTATGGATACCGTGCTCCGCGGACTCAAATGGGAAATTTGCATGTGCTATTTAGACGACGTCATTATCTGCGGCCGGACATTTTCCGAGCACAATCAGCGCGTGTCGATCGTTCTTGACTGTATCCAACAAGCTGGCCTTATTTTAAACTCGAAGAAATGCCATTTCGGTGAGCGTCAAGCCCTCGTACTAGGCTTTCTGGTCGACAAAGACGGCGTACGACCAGACCCTGAAAAGATAACAGCGGTTCGCGACTTCCAACAGCCACAAACGGTGAAAGATCTGCGTAGCTTTTTGGGCGTTTGCTCATATTTCCAGCGCTTTATGAAGAATTTCGCACAGCTTGCCTCTCCCCTCACGTCTATCCTTCACGAAGACGCCCCATTCTTGTGGACTGCTGACTGTGAGTCGGCTTTTCAACAGCTGAAATTTTTGTTGACTTCTGGACCGGTACTGCGGCATTTTGATCCGGAGGCGTCAACTGAACTACACACTGACGCCAGCGGTGCGGGTGTTGGCGCTGTGCTTGTTCAATTCTACGATGGCCGTGAGCATGTCATTCATTGCCTACGCTAGTCGGACACTTACAAACGCGGAGACAAACTACACCGTTACTGAACTCGAGTGCCTAGCAGGTGTATTCGCCATTCAGAAGTTCCGTCCTATCTACATTGCCGCGCATTCACGATAGTGACTGACCATCATTCACTCTGTTGGCTGGTTGGGCTGCGTGACCCGTCTGGTCGGTTGGCCCGCTGGGCTTTGCGCCTTCAAGAGTACAGCTTTTCCGTTAACTACAAGAGCGGACGCTGTCACGCGGATGCTGATTGCCTATCTCCTCTCCCTTCGCTGCACACTAAAGCTGAGGATGATGATTTTGATGACTACCGAGCTTCCATCTCTGCAGACTTTCCAGATCTGCGTACCATCGAGAGCGAGCAACGTTGTGACCCTACCTTGAAATCCCTACGGGCAGCTGCACGTGAGCCAGCAGGAACAACACCGTTTACATTTTGTAATGGTTTGCTGTACAAAAAAATTACTCGGCTGATGGTCCCCCATTGCTTCAAGTTGTGCCCGAAAACCTGCGCCCTGCTGTCCTTCGTTCCATGCATGACGATATCACGTTCGGGCACCTTGGCTTCGCACGCACACTACACCGACTTAGACAGATTTTTCTGGCCCAAGCTCTGGAAAACAACAAAACAGTATGTCGCCCACTATACTGTTTGCCAGCGCCACAAGCGAACGACGACGGCCCCAGCAGGTTATTTACAACCAGTTAGGCCACCGACGTTACCATTTGAAAAAGTCGGCGTCGACATGCTTGGCCCGCTCCTAAAGACGTCCGCTGGCTACCGCTGGATTATAGTATGCGTAGATTATCTTACTCGCTACACGGAAACGGCGGCACTTCCATCTGCCACTGCAGCAGATGTCTCTTCATTTTTGTTGCATCACGTCATACTCCGTCACGGCGCTCCCCGGGTTGTCATCAGTGACCGTGGACGGCAATTCACCGCCGACGTCGTTGAAGAACTTTTACGGCTTTGTGGTTCTGCATATCGTCATTCCACTCATTACCACCCGCAAACCAATGGCCTCGCGGAACGGACAAATCAAACCCTTACCAACATGTTATCAATGTATGTCGCTTCTGACCACATGAATTGGGACGCTGTCTCACCTTTTGTAACGTACGCGCACAATAGTGCCAAGCACGCAGTTACTGGATATGCGCCGTTCTTTTTGCTATTCTACACTATTCCACCTTTATCGTGCCAAGAAGATCCTTCCACCGCCCAAACTCTGTGTCGTGCTGAGGAAGCACGTCGACTGGCGCATCTTAGGACCTTGTCCTCACATGGCCACTGCAAGAGTGGCCACTGCGCGGCATATCGCCATCAGCTTTAGTCCCGGTGATTATGTTGGCTTGTGGACACCTGTTCGCAAAAAGGGATTGTACCGCAAGTTTCTCGCCACTTACACCGGACCATTCGTTATACTCAGCCGCTTGAGTGATGTGAACTATGTCGCCGCCAAAGTGACGGCAAGTAATCGGCGTTCATGTGGGACGCAAGTTGTTCACGTGGCCAGACTCAAGCAGTACAAACACAGGTCCCTTTAACTCGCTCAGCGAGCTTCGTCTGCCCCCGGAGAAAATGTCGCAGCACTGCGCGACTGAGGCAGAGAAAGAAGAAGTAGAGTATGCGCACGGGATTTCGGGGTACTCTGCGCCGGCTGGGCCTGGCCTGTAGCTTCCATCTGGGACCTCATTTCACCCTGTAAATAAACGTCATTCGTAACAATATATTGACTGTGAATCAGGAAATCATGTTTGCTGAGACTTCACAAATAAGCAAGATTTATCTGACCTCAGTATAGGCAGTAGAGGCCTTGAAAAAGAGAAGTCCATTTTGCGATAAGTTGGCTTCCGCTTTTGCCTTGTTCTCGTTTTGCTCTTCGTCTTGAATTTCCATCTGCCGTCTTCTCCGTGTTTTCCCTCAGTATAGGCAGTAGTATGACAATTATTGCTATAGGTGTCTGCCATGATAAGTGGTATTTAAATTAAGTGCTGGCGATTACTTTGTAGCAGCTGTTGTCGCAGGTAGGCTTCATGATATTCCATCTCCTGTAGTGTGATGGGTAAAGGCTGGACTCATGCAACAGTGATTTACTTGTATGTTTCTTTTTATATATTCAAAACAGCTTCTCACAGCCTTGGTGTCACAGGTGGCATGCCTCTATGACCAGTTGTGTGTGTTTTAACACTCACCGACTGCTTCACCTGGCAGAAGCTGCTGGAAAATATGGGCCTCTGTGGACGAATCCTGCCTTAAAAATTAAATAAATTATGGGGTTTTACGTCCCAAACCCACTTTCTGATTATGATGCACGCCGAAGTGGAGGACTCTGGAAATTTGGGCGACCTGGGGTTCTTTAACGTGCCCCTAAATCTAAGTACACGGGTGTTTTCGCATTTCGCACCCATCAAAATGCGGTCGCCGTGGCCGGGATTCAATACCGCTATCTCTTGCTCAGCAGCTCAACACAATAGCCACTGATCAACGACGGCGGGTGATTCTGCCTTAACGTTTGAAAGTAACAATGGAGAACTAGTTATCGCTTGTGAATGCAGCGAAACCTGTGCCAGAACAGAAACTCACAAAAGTAATAGTGCCACAGGAACATCTAATGTGCTAAATGGTTGCGTGACCATAGTTGGCAACCCAAACAAAGACCGTGCACGACGCATTGAAGCCGCCTGAATTCTTTACATACCAAAGGATGTTGCTTCTCTTGGTGGTAAAGAGGCTTCCTGCTCGCAGGCATGTTTTGGTGATGTACCAACTCTTCAAGAATATTTGAGATTTTCTTACAGAGGAAAAATATTTCATAGTGCCAACTACTGAGCCGGAAGAAAAAAGTGCTGTGCATTTGAATGCACAACAGGTGGCTTTTATGCAATTAAGAGACTACATTAGGTCACTGACTCCTCTTCAATTTCAAATGGATGGCTGCCCCTCTCTGTACAAAGACCACCTCTGATAACAATGTAGGACTGCCAACATATGTGTCTGAATGCTTTTTTTGGCACATTCCCTGTTGCCACAGAACACCACTGACTTTGCTAAACCATGTGTCGTAATCTGCCTGAATGACAGAGAAGGCTACATTGGTTCAATTCCGAACTTGATTAAGCGTGTATAAAAATAGACAAGCCAAGCTGGTTTAAATTGTTTGTTTACCCTTCACAACTACCTTGTTGAGTATCACCCTAGTCTAGTCGCCAGAGTTTGTACGAATACAGCTATAGTGATGAGCAAAGCTGTCATGAAGCCATGTTTCTGGAAATAACTCGGACATTTGTTTCACTCTCTTATTCCACGTCGTATGGAAAGGATTAAAGGGGCACTGAAGAGAACGTCAACATTGCGCGCATGCTGAAAACATTCCTCTATAATTCACACTTAATGCTCAACATAAGCAGTATTGTATTCCACCGGTATCAGAATGTGGATACAGTGATGAGGAATTGAAACCG
The DNA here is from genome assembly GCF_023375885.2 of Dermacentor andersoni. Lineage (NCBI taxonomy): Eukaryota > Metazoa > Arthropoda > Arachnida > Ixodida > Ixodidae > Dermacentor > Dermacentor andersoni. The sequence goes on from NC_092814.1 coordinate 395,273,687, forward strand.
TGACCTTGTGCGAAGTAGCAGAACTCTACAGCTACTGACTCAATGTGTTGTGTAATTGTCACTGCGCGAATACTGAGAGAAGTAATATATTTAAAAATGCAGATTGAAGACTTCTTGTAACGCTATCAGTGCTGGCACGAACTGCTCCAAGCCACAACTGAAAAATGCATTTGGTTCATTGATACTATAGGGGTGTGCGAATAGGTATTTTGGAGAGTGAATGGGATTTGAATGTAGTTCCTAAAGTGAATCCAATATCAAATACATTTTGAATAGTTTTCTAAAAATTAACAGCCACTTCCATCATTATTATAAAATGTTGCAATTCTAGCATATTCACAACGTTAGCTAGTTCCTGTTATTACACTGAAAGCTTTATTAGAAGCACCGAAAAAGCAGTTTGTTCGCACACTCGCAGACGTGTCTGTTAGTTCGAATAATAGCGGTTGAGCTGCAAAAGTCTCGCTCCCTGAGAAACATATGCTCCAAAATGTACCGCTGCGTCGAGATGATACTTATGGCATGTTCCGCTCTGATTGATCCCCCTCACTTGACGATTTAAAATATTCTAAAGCTATTCCGAAAATATTCCTATTTAGTGATAGCTACTATTTCTTTGAAAAATTTAATTTCACTGTTTATTTAAAAGTTAGGAATATTTGCACACTTATTGATACCATCATAGCATTCGTGTTGAACATGCTGAAATTGATGCAATATTTTACCGTGCTATTATGGGTGTGTATATATATATATATATATATATATATATATATATATATATATTGTACTTATCATCATCAGCCTATTTTATGTGCACTGCAGGACGAAGGCCTCTCCCTGCAATCTACAATTACCTCTGTTCTGCGCCAACCGATTACAACTAACACTAGCGAATTTCCTCATTTCGTCGCACCAACAAGTCTTCTGCTTTCCTCTAGGCAGCTTCCCTTCTTTTTGTGCATTTTCTGTAGTCGTAATGGTCCAACAGTGATCTAACGTGCGTATAACATGACCTGCCCAGCGCCATTTCTTTCTTTTAATGTCGATTACAATATCGGTTATGCCAGCTTGCTCTGTGATCCAACCCGCTATCTTTCGGTCTCTCGAGGTTATGTCTAGCATTCATCGTTCCATCGCTCTTTGCGCGGTCCTTAACTTGTTCTCAAACTTCTTTGCCTGTCTCCAAGTCTCTGCCCCATATGTGAGCCCCGGTAAAATGCACTGATTATACACCTTCATTTTCAATGATAACGGTAAGCTTCCAGTCAGGAGCTGGCAATGTCTGCCGTATGCGATCCAACCCAATTGTATTCTTCTATAAATTGGCTTCTCATGATCCGAGTTCCCTGTGATTGATTCCCCTATGTAAACGTACTCTTTCACAGACTCTAGAGGCTCACTGGCGGTCTTCTACTCTTGTTCCCTTGCCCGGTTATTCATCGTTAACTCTGTGTTCTGCATATTATTCTTCAACTCAACTATTACACGCTGTATGTATGGTGCTTAATCATTTGTTGTAACTCGTCTGCAGTGTTGCTGAATAGAACGATGTCATCGGCAAACCGAAGGTGGCTGTGGTATTCGCCTGCGATGCTTACTCCTAAGCCTTCCTAGATTAATAAATTGAATATTTCTTCCAACTAAGCAGTGATTAGCATTTGAGAGATTGTGTCTCCTAGTCTTACCCCTTTCTTTATACGCATCTTCCTTCTTTCCTTGTGTAGAATTAAGTTAGCTGTAGAACCTCTGTAGATATTTTCCAAGGTATTTAAGTAAGCGTTCTGTACTCCTTGATTACGCAATGCCTCTATGACTGCTGGTAGCTCTACTGAATCAAATGCGTTTTCATAATCTATGAAATCCATATATAGAGGCTGATTGTACTCTGCGGATTTCACGATCACCTGATTGATGAAATGAATGTGATCCATTGTAAAGTATCCCTTCCTGAAACCTGCCTGTTGCCTTGGTTGAATAAAGTCCAGTGTTGCCCTTATTCTATTGGAGATTATCTTTGTGACTATTTTATATAATACTGGGAGTAAGCTAATGGGCGTATAAGTTAGCAATTCTTTAACGTCTCCATTTTATGGATTAGTATAATGTTTGCATTCTTCCAGTCTTCTGGGACCCTTGCAGTGGATAGATACTTCTTATATAGAGTCGCCAGTTTTCAAAGCATTATGTCACCTCCGTCTTTGATTAAATCGATTGTTATTCCATCTTCTCCTGCCACTCTTCCTCATTTCATGTATTGCAAGGCCCTTCCGGCCTCATCGCTAGTTATACTAGGAGCGTATCTGAAACGGAAACTATAAGGCAGCTGTGATAGCATGGGAAGTTTCAATCTTGTGATGCCCCTTCCGGCCCACGTGACACTGCTCGCAGGAATCTAGCGGTCATCTCATACCTCCACACTATCTCGCATAAACTAAAGACGATAAGCCAAAGGGCGGGAGTTTCGGTCATTTATTCCGCGCCCCACAAGTTACCTCAGTTATGCACAAAAACCAACCATGTCAGCACACAATCAAAATCATGTAACCTTGCGTACAGAAAGGGTTTCGTCGAATGCTCAAGAGAGCAGTAGTGTATGCCATACCTCGGTCCTGCGGGCCACGTTACATCGGACAAACGGGAAGGTGCGTAAACGTGAGACTACAGGAACACAATCAGGAAGTTCATTAAGGGAGAGAGGGTTTTCTTGGGATGCATTGCTCCCAATGAAAATGTCATCGACTCTTAGAAAAAACAGAAATATTTCCAAGCAACGGGCACAAAAACACTAGACTCATGATTGAGGCAGCGGCTATCGCAGAAAGCAACCGCTTTAGCAAACCATCCCTAGCATTGACTGCTAAATAATTTGCATTCAAGGGCTATGTATGTGGGAGGCCGCCTTAAGCCTCGGCCGGGCAGTTGTCCGCTCTTCTTTATTTATGATGCCCATGTTGTTTTGCACAATTGCAACTGACTATGATCAAGTGCGCGAGAGTATATATGCATAGCTTTTTGTAATAAACACCAGTTGGAAGTTTGCGCTTGCCCTTGTCGCCATTTTAGTGTCCGGTGTCCACTCTTGCGCTAGTAGCTTCAGCCTAGAATCGACGCCGTAGTTGCCAATTGCTTGTTCACCAGCCTGCTTTGTCCCCACTTTTGCATTTAAGTCGCCCATTACTACAGCATACTCAGCTTGCACTTTTCTCATCGCTCATTCAGCATCTTCATAAAACTGATCTGCTTCCTCATCATTGTGACTGGATGAACGGAATTAAAAATCATCAATTAATGGCAATGAAACTGAATGACAAAAGAACTTCCCGCATTACGTGTGCGATGCTCTAACCAATTAGGCTACCGCGGCGCGGTTTCCCCATCCAGTTTCTTGGGTATTAATGTGGTACTACTAGAACTAACCTTGGTAGTGTTAGCCAGCTTTACCACTCACAAACCTTGGCGGCGCATGTGGAACATCCTTTCTGCCGCAGGCGTCACGAGTACGTGATCTTTCTGGGTGAAGGCAACTGGTCAATAAACCCGCACATGCTACCTGAACGCTTCACAGTTGCCGGATTGGAGACCCTCGTTATGTAAGAACGAGAAGGAAGGGGTTAATCGAGGAGCCCGGTTTTTATTAATGAAATCATAAGATACCAACAGACAAAGACATCAAGGAAAACACAGGAGAAAATTCTTGTACTTAATAATTGACTTGAAATGATAAATTATTGTCAATGAAAGTGGATTCCTCACCTGCGGCAAGTAGTTTTTTCATGCGGTTTCCTTGCTACTAGCTTGTCATTTCTTTAATTCAATTAGTAAATACAAGTAATTTCCTGTATGTTCATCTTGGTGTCTTTGCTGACTTCTCGTTGTATGATTAATAAAAATCGGGTCCCTCGGTTAACTCCCTTCTTTCTCGTTCTTGCACAACCAAGGTCTCGAATGCGGCAACATTGATGTTTTCAGGTAGCATGTGCGGGTTTATTGACCAGTTGTCGTCACCCAGAAAGATCACGTACTCGTGACGCCTAGGGCAGAAAGGATGTTCCACATCCTCCGCCAAGGTTTGTGAGTGGTGGCGCTGGAAAACACTCCCAAGGTTAGTTCTAGTAGCAACACATAAATACAAAAAAAAAGTGGATAGGGAAACCGCGCCAGGGCAGCTGATTTGGTTAGAGCATCGCATGCGTAATGAGAAGACGTGGGATCGTTCCACGCCTGCAACAAGTTGTGTTTTGATCCACTTTCATTGCCATTTATTTATCATTTCTTCAATTCCATTAATAAGTAGAAGTTATTTGCCGTATGTTTTCCCTGGTGTCTTTGTTTGTTGGCTTCTCATGATATGGCTAATAAAAATCGGGCCCCTCGGTTAACCCCCTTTCTTATTGTCCTTGTACTATGACAGTGTGTTACTTTCCACAAGCTGCCGCTCTCCTGTTTCTTCTCCATTCAACTTTCCCTCTCTCGCACTACAACGGCGCGCTGATACGCTGGATAGGCGCGCTGGTGCTGCGCAGCGACAGTTTTCTCCCTTCCTGCCTCATGTGAATGGGTAGAGATAGTGCCAAGGTATGGGCGGAGCGTAGCTGCCACTCCTCTCCGCCCATCTGCCCTTCTCCTACTCATGTCTCCATCCGTTTACTATTTTTTTCTCACTGGACTCCCTGCCCTGCATCGCCTTCCTCTTGCCCTGCATCGTTGCCAATGAGGCTGCAGTAAATCAATCAAAGAGCCTAAAAAGAGTAATTCACTGTCGCTTTCGGTTCGATGTCTTCACAATAACTGGCCAAGTGCCATTTCCTAGTGGCCCGAGCAAACAAGTGACACTCTGGCTTCTTGCGCAGCGCCTTCGGTAGACCTCCTGAGACTAGAGGGAACGAAATTAAAATAAATGAGAAAAAAATAGACAAAATAGAACATTGCAAATTTTGTTGGTTTCATTATAGATACGACATCAGAGCATAAGTTTGGGCATGAGTTCAGTTACTGATGTGTCTGGAATAATCACAATTAGAAATCACTATTTCCCGCACACGAAAGCGCAGAAGCGTAGATCTTAGAGACCCGCCGCGTGAGAACGACTTTGGCAAAATTCCTGGAAACCCGGATGTACAAAGCGGTGGTAATAATGTCACTAATGACATTGCCTAGCGCAGACTGAACGCCTGCGTAGCAGAGCGGACTTGGCGTTAGTCCCTCCTCTATTGCTTTTCCTCTCCCGGCACTCGCCCACTCGCTCGCTTGCTCGCAACAATTGCGCGCGCGCAGTCGTTACACACTCGTACGTCAGCACCGGAGGTGCGATTCGTGCGCAGCTCGCTAGGGGGCTACGCCCCACCAGCTGGTGCACTGCGCTTCCTCCTCGGAACAAAGCAACAAAGAACCTCAAGCGCAAAGTCAGAGAGGCTGAAATACTCTCATGGGTGGCGGCAATGGAAAAGAAACCTGCCATGAGTGACTACTTAAGAGGAAAAAACGAAATCGGGAAAGAAACATCATCATCAGCCTATTTTATGTTCACTGCAGGACGAAGGCCTCTCCCTGCGATCTCCAATTATCCCTGTCCTGCGCCAACCGATTCCAACTAGCACCCGCAAATTTCCTCATTTCGTCGCACCACCTAGTCTAGTCTTCTGCGATCCTCTACTGCGCTTCCCTTCTCTTGGTACCGATTCTGTCACCCTAATGGTCTAACGCTTATCTATTCTGCGCATTACATGACCTGCCAAGCGCCATTTTGTTCTCCTAATGTCAATTAGAATATCGTCGATACCCGTTTGCTCTCTGATCCAAACCGCTCTTTTTCTGTCTCTCAAATTTATGCCTAGCATTCTTCGTTCCATAGCTCTTTGCGCGGTCCTCAACTTGTTCTCAAGCTTCTTTGTCAGCCTCCAAGTCTCTGCCCCATTTGTCAGCACCGGTAAAATGCACTGATTGTATACCTTCCTTTTCAATGCTAACGGTAAGCTTCCAGCGAGGAGCTCACGATAGCTCAAAAGGAAGCTCATTACTTTTCGAAGCTAGATCAATATGCCTTAGGACACGCACCTATAAAGCGAGATATAAGAACGAAGAAGAAGCATGTGTTTGCTGCGGTTAAACTAGGGAAACGATAGAACATGTTGTATTGGAATATGAATACATCTGCCCAGCGGTAGATTTAGGCGCCACTGGCCTCCATGAAGCCCTTGGGTTCAGCGAGGGCAGGGCAAAAGTAAGCATGTCTGCAATAGAGATTAGTAAGTGGCGATTGGAAGATTGGTGGAAGAAAAGTATGGAAACGACAAAAAAACGGAGAAGTACAAAAGCAAAGTTCTCCATAGGGGGTCAGAAAATTTGGTTGTGGGAGCTCATCGTGTTATTTTTCTTTTTTTAACCTCGGTAGGACATTAGGCAGTATAATATTAAGAGCTTAGTGGCGCAACCCACCGCCGCGTTAGCCAAAGGGGACGCTCATAACATCCATCCATCCATCCATCTGTCCATTCATTCATTCATTCATTCATTCATTCATTCATTCATTCATTCATCCATCCGTCCATCCTCGCCCTCCCTCGCTCCTCACCCGCACGTCATACCAGCGGAAAGACGTTTACTCGCTTGACCTAAAGAGCGCCAACGCCGAGGTGCGAGTGCCACTAAGAGACACCTCAGTCAAAGATTAGAGTCGCCTACCATTGTCTTTACTCAAATCTTATGAAGAGCAGTGCTCGCATCACTCAATTTCTTTATATATATATATATATATATATATATATATATATATATATATATATATATATATATCTGTCGATACATTCTAAAGCGACGAGACAAAATGCGTGTTACTACTGCTTATTGAATTAGTAAGTCACCCTAGTTCTTGTATTGTGCTTAATTGCATGTTTAGTGAAGATTCACTAACCAACTTCTGAAGCAATGTAGTTCGGCTAAAAATTTCAATTAGAAGATTGCAGAACGCTTTGCAAATCGTCCAAATAAATAGTTCATAACTTTCTGTCTACTAGGTATTAGTGTTTTTCCGCTTATTGCAGATGCCTGCGAAATACAAAAAAATATCACGTGGCATAGTTGCATGCGCGTCGTGATTGCAGCGCTCTCGAGCATTTCTCGTACAAACGAACATAGCATCTAGCAGGTTGTGCTGCCGCTTAAAAGGCGACAGGGCAGTGACGCAGGCGTTGACTGTGCGATTTACGCCCCCGATGTGCTTCACTCGGCGCGGTTCATGATAGGGATAAGCGGGCGCGGCGGCACCAACAAGGCTAAATGTTGTATTCCTTTGTACGCGGAACATTTTGGAGTGCGGAAATTACGACGCGCAAGCGCACATGTCACGTCGTATTTTTTTTTTTTTTATTTCGCGGGCATCAGGAGTAAGCGGTAAAACACCTATGCCTAATAGATAGAAGTTAGCAACTCTTTAATCGGATGTTTTGCTAAGCGTTCTACAGCTCTCTGATTTCAAATTTTCGCCTAACTTCGTTGCTTCAGAAGTTCATTCAGTAATATTGACTAATTATTCAATTAAGCAGAATACAAAAATGTAGTACGACTTACTACATACAATTGTCAGCAACATTCTTTTCGTCACGCATCTTAGAGTGTATCGGCACATTTTTAAACTCTGGCTAAAATTAGCTGGGACAACCTGCATATACAGGGTGTTCCAGATACTTTAGTCAGACTTTAAAAATATGCGAATGCCACATAGCTGGAGAGAAGCAGGTCAATGTTGTTTGCCGTCGCTTCGAAATAACCAGGTTATTTTTTATTCTACCTAAGTACAGAATTAGTCCTAATTATTTAATCAAGTTCTCAAACGTTATATTTAGGTGAAAAATGTCAATGATAAAATTGAAGAGCCACATGAAAATTTCCCGATACAGCTTTCAGTTCCTGAATACGTGCTACATAAAAGTGTTTTTCTGAGCGTTAAAGAAGACCGCCAATACACGCAAAGTGCTTCGAGCGGCCAGTCGCGCGGCAATTTTTTTGTTCGAAACGAATGGAAACGTGCCTCGCAACATCGAAGTCTCGATAACCAGCAATCGGCTACCGCCGATGTTGTGTTACCTTAAGCGTAGGCATAGCGCGTCCATCGAGTTCGTAGCTGCCGAGTGAACGAGTCCAGCTGAGCAACTCTGTCACAGGAAATTAATTTCATTTCCACTTGGCGCTGCAGCGATTTGAGATATGACACTCCCGACTGCGTGTGGTGTGTGATGTGGTGAGTTAACCATGTGGAACTTCGGGTGGTGAACCGCGGAGTGTTTCGTGCAGCAACTGTGTGGTCTCGGGTGACTGAAGTTTAACGGCGAGCCATGCGCAGCTTCCAGTGGGAAAGATAACTTTCGAAGCGAAAGGCTCTAGTAGCAGAACAATGGGAAGTACATGATGAGCCCGTTTCAACTGACAGTGCACTTTCATATTGGACATGTGAATTCAGTTCACCACAAGTTCACAGCCACTCACGTCTTACAAGTCGAGGCGTCTTGTGGGCTAGTTGGGGATAAATCGCTCGTGCTGTGCTCAAGAACGCTGACGCAATAAGGTAAACATGAGACAGCACTGTCGTGTTTGAGCCTGTGTGTCCTTTTACTTGAGCACTGCCAAAATAAATGATCTGTTTGCAATATTTTCACCATATTGAATGCATGGGAGGACCTGCATCATGCAAGACCTGTGCATGCAACCGCGTATTCCAGCATTGTTTTCATGCCTGCTAGGGAAGCGGCACATAATGAGTCAAAGAAACTGTAATTGGGATTTGATCTCTTTTTTTGTTGCTGTTTATGGAAGCATCTTCAATAGTTCCGTAAAAACTACTACGTTTTCTAGCACTTGGAAGGCACCATGGACATTACCCATGCACAAATTGGAAACTAGACGTGCAGTTACTAACTGCCGGCCGATATCTGTCCTCTGCGCGGCGTCAAAAATGTTTGAATCGGTATTGCATTCCCTTCATTATGCTCGCGCTAAGAACATTTTAATAAAGGAGCAGTATGGCTTTGTATGCCGATGATTTAAAGCTTTTTAAGACTGTCAACAGTGCTCACCACTGCATTGACCTCCCAAAAGATATTTTTTCACTCTCACGAGAGAGAGAGAGATAGAGAGAGAGAGATTTATTCATAGAAATGCAAAGAGGTCGGCTTGCCTTCACTCTCAAACTGATGCATAAACAATAAAGTACTCCTAAATGCTTCCACAACTATGGTATCCTGAGAAGCCAACAAAGGCACCAAGGAAAACATACGGGTAGTTACTTGTACTTACTAATTCAAATAAAGAAATGATGAATTAATGACAATGAAAGTGGATGAAAATACAATTTGCCGCATGTGGGGAACGATCAAGCGTCTTCATATTATGCGTGCGGTGCTCTGACTAATTGAGCAACCGCGGCGCGGCTTCCCCATCCACTTTCCTGGGTATATATGTGTTACTACTAGAACTAACCGTGGGAGTGTTAGCCAGTGCCACCACTCACAATCCTTGGCGGCGGATGAGGAACATCCTTTCTGCCGCAGGCGTCACGAGTACGTGATCTTTCTGGGTGCAGGCAACTGGTCAATAAACCCGCACCTGCTACCTGAAAGCATGAATGTTACCGGATTCGAGACCCTCGTTATCTAAGAACGAGACAAGGGGCTTAACCGAGTGTCCCAATTTTTATTAATCATAGCATGGTAAGCCAACAAAGACACCAAAATAAACATGGGGGAAATGACTTGTACTTAGTAATTGATTTAAAAAAATGATAAATTATTTGCAATGAAAGAGGATGAAAAAACCACGTCTTCGCATTACGCGTGCGATGCTCTAACCAATTGAACACATAAATACCCAAGAAAGTGAATGGGGAAAACACCCCGCTGTAGCTCAGTTGGTTAAAGCATTCCACGCGTGATGCAAAGACGTGGGATCGTTTCCCACCTGCGGCAAGGTGTGCTTTCATCCACTTTCATTTCCATTAATTTATCATTTTTTAATTCCATTAGTACGTACAAGTAATTTCCCCTATGTTTTCCTTGGCGTCTTTGTTGGCTTCTCATGATACGATTAATAAAATCGGGCCTCTCGGTTAAGCCCCTTTATTCTCGTTCTCGCAACTATAGTACTAAGTTATACGCTATACGAGTTATACGCTCTATACGAGTTAAGAGGACACGTCAGCTGGTCTATTGTCTGGATCATGCTAAACCCGCTGCTGCTCTTTACGCCGACTTTGCTCCTAAAGTGGACGTGAGCAGCCGCAGTTCACAGGGGTGCTTCATGGCCGCTTGTTCACGCTGCCGCCAACAGCGCCTGCGCACCTGATACGTCCGGCTATCGGCTCCTGTGGGCGCCAACACTTTCATCTTCTTCAGCGCTTGTCTTTATAAGAAGCTCGCCGATATGAGATCACTACAGTGGGCATGTCAGCTGGCCTCTCGCCTGCATTACGCTAAACCCGCTGCTGTTTTTTACGCCGATTTTGCTCCTAAAGACGACGTGAGCAGCCGCTGTTCACAGGGGTGATTCATGGCCGCTTGTTCACGCTGCCACAGACAACGCCAGCGCACCTGATACGTCCGGCTATAGGCTCCCGTGGAAGCAACCGCTTTCATCTTCAGCGCCTGTCTTTATACGAAGCTCGCCGATATGGGATCACTACAGTGGGCATGTCAGTGGCCTTTCTTCCGGATCCCGCTAAACCCGCTGCTGCTTTTTACGCCCACTTTGCTCCTAAAGACAACGTGAGCAGCCGCTGTTCACCGGCGTGATTCAAGTCCGCTTGTTCACGCTGCCACAGACAACGCCTGCGCACCTGATACGCCGGGCTATGGGCTCCTGTGGACACCACCGCTTTCATCTTCTTCAGCGCCTGTCTTTATAAGAAGCTCGCCGATAAGGGACCACTTCAGTGCGCATGTCAGCTGGCCTCTCGTCCGGAACACGCTAAACTCGCAGCACCTTTTTACGCCGACTTTGCTCCTAAAGACGACGTGAGCAGCCGCTGTTCACAGGGGTGATTCATGGCCGCTAGTTCACGCTGCCACAGACAACATCAGCGCACCTGATACGTCCGGCTATAGGCTCCCGTGGAAGCAACCGCTTTCATCTTTAGCGCCTGTCTTTATAAGAAGCTCGCCGATATGGGATCACTACAGTGGGCATGTCAGTGGCCTCTCGTCCGGATCCCGCTAAACCCGCTGCTGCTTTTTACGCCGACTTTGCTCCTAAAGACAACGTGAGCAGCCGCTGTTCACCGGCGTGATTCAAGTCCGCTTGTTCACGCTGCCACAGACAACGCCTGCGCACCTGATACGCCGGGCTATGGGCTCCTGTGGACACCAAAGCTTTAATCTTCTTCAGCGCCTGTCTTTATAAGAAGCTCGCCAATAAGGGACCACTTCAGTGCGCATGTCAGCTGGCCTCTCGTCCGAAACACGCTAAACTCGCAGCACCTTTTTACGCCGACTTTGCTCCTAAAGACGACGTGAGCAGCCGCTGTTCACAGGGGTGATTCATGGCCGCTAGTTCACGCTGCCACAGACAACGCCAGCGCACCTGATACGTCCGGCTATAGGCTCCCGTGGAAGCAACCGCTTTCATCTGCAGCGCCTGTCTTCATAAGAAGCTCGCCGATATGGGATCGCTACAGTGGGCATGTTGGCTGGCCTCTCGTCCGGATCACGCTATATACGCTGCTGTCTTTAACGCAGACTTTGCTGCTAAAGACGACGTGTGCAGCCACTGTTCACAGTCGTGCTTTATGGCCGCTTGTTCACGCTGCCACCAACAGCGCCTGCGCAACTGATACGTCCGGCTATCGGCTCCTGTGGAAGCCACTACCTTCATCTTCTTCAGCGCATATCATTATATGAAGCTCGCCGGTAAGGGATCACTTCAGTGCGCATGTCGGCTAGCCTCTTGGCGGGATCATGGTAAACCCGCTGCAGCTTTTTTACGGTCAGCAACACTTGTTCAACGACAAAAACGAGTAATTGTTGTTTAGTCCAGCTGACGTGCGCCAATACTTTTCCATGCTTTTGTTTGTACGTCAAAACATTTTTATTTCTCTGCTAATGTTGTGTGGTGACATTGAACTGAATACAGGCACCACTACCGACCAATTGTTAAAACAGCTTATTGATGGTCAAAAGCGCATACATCAAAGATTCGACCCTATCGTAAATGAAATAAAAGAGGTCGAGGCATATCTGGCAATAGGAAAACAAGTGGGGGCGAAAGTGTGTTGCCTATAAAAGAACTATACAAGACTTGGAGAGAAAAACTAGTGGATATAGAAGGCAGAAGCCCCAGATATGACTTTACTATGTTTGGCATCCCTGAGTGCAAAGAAGAAACCACGGCATCCCTGACAGATAATGTGGTTACTGAAATATTTTTGGCCAAGCTCGGTGTTCAAGTATCTCCAGTTTAATGAATGCACAGGCTTAGTAGGAAAAAAGCTGAGCAAACGACGACCAGTATTACTGAAGCTAACTGACTACCGAGCAAACGCGAACGCGATAAGAAACTGCTTCAAGTTAAAGGGAAAGAACATATTCATATAGGAAGATTTTTCTGATGCCACTAGGTCAATGAGGAAGAAACTTTGGGATACCATAGCTGACATTAGAAAAGAGGGTGACATAGTAAAGCTGTTCCAATCATAATTGGCAATGCCGTGTTTCAATTGAACTGTTGGAAATTGCAAAAAGTACATGCCTTCAGGGAAGCGCCCACTCTCGACCAGTCGCCATGACCCACGAACTTCAAAACAACAATGTGTTGCCTTAATATGAACACTCGAAGTATAGTTAACAAAAGGACCAACCTTGAAAGTATCATTTCTGCACACAAACCAGTGTACAGTTATCACCCAGACATGGTTACATCAGGATTTTCAACATTTCGAGATCACGCCTCCTGGCCATTTCAATTACAGGAAAGACCAATATTCCAGAGGTGGTGGTGATGCAATACTTTTCGATGAGTCATTAACTGTGTCTCGGTTACTTCATATTGCAGCAATTGAAGGCGTTATCTTGAAGGTCAATTTGCACAATCGCCCTCCAACGTCTGGAAGAAATTACTTTAGAAGTCTAAACGACTTTTGTGTGTGCACTAGAATCATACGCGTTACGTCTTGTTCACAGGGGGGGTTAATGTCGGAGACGTGCACTGGTCAGATTAATTTCCCGAGGTGCTTTCACCGACGGCTCAACTTGTTGTCGACATCGCACTACATCACGATCTGTCAAAGTTAATTAAGCTGCGTACACGGGCTCAGAATGGGTGTTCGTCAAATTTAGATTTATTCCTTGCCAATTTAAAAACTCTCTCCCGGGATGCAATTGACAGCATTTTTGATGCAATATCTGATCATAAAATGGTGGGCCTGGCAATGACACTCAATCCTGTCCTAAAAGGAAAACGCGAGGAATGGCTTGTTCCTTTGTTTGCACGGGCTAGCGATATAGGTATTTTAGAGGCCATGGACAGTTTCTTCTCACATTTCCTTTCCGAGTATGAAAATAATGCCTCTGTAGGCCCCTTGTGGAACCACTTAAAAAATCTGGTTAATAAGTGAATAAATAGCTTCGATCCAATAAAACACCACGTGAGACGTGTTGCTAATTCCTGGAAAACGCATCAGCTACATCCTTCACCATCTACCTTTTATATGCAGTCTCAGTTACACCTAAATATGAAAGATGTCATCAAAAAAGGGAAAGACCACTACCAAACCGTTCGCTTAAAAGGGTTACTTGCTGCCTCGCCGCACAAGTTCTGGCGTTATCTACGCCATAGGAAAAAAAAGACATAAGCCTTCTTTTAACAAGAATCGCTGTTACTGATCAGGCACAAATCGCTTATGTGCTCAATGAGTACTGTTGCTCGGTTTTCACCAATGACGGCAGCAACATTCCATCCTGGCATGGTTTTAACGACAACCCACGGATCGACGATATTCATATAAACGAAGTCTCTTCGCTCTTATTAAACATAGATGCCAAAAGGCCGCCTGGTGTTGAAGGTATTCATTCCTACTATTTTTCCCTTCCCATATGCTGAATCGTGTTTAAAATACATGTGCCTGATATTTTTTTATAATCGCTAGTCGGAGCTGAACTGCCCCAGGATCGGAAACAAGCCATCATCTCTCACATTTGACAGGCAGATGATAAGTGACGCGAGTCGTCGTACAGGCCTATTTCCTTGCTCTGTACTTGTGCAAAAACAAGACCATATCATATCAAAACACCTGTCGACCTTCCTTGACCAGAATTACATAAATGAGCGCCGTCAGCACGGCTTTTGCCGGTGTGTGACTACCATAACTCAGCTGCTCAAAACTATCCATGACCTTAAGTTGGACATCGACAAGTCCAGTGAGATTGATATATTTTTAGACTTCTAAATAGCTTTCGATCGCGTGTCTCATTCTCAATTGGTCTCAAAATTAAAATCAATTGTTAAGAACGATTCATTACTCGCATGGTTTTCAGCCTGCTTGTCTTCCAGGATCCAGGCAGTGGCCTTTAGCTATGCAACTTCTAAACCTGCCCTGTGTAATCGGAATTCCTAAGGACTCTGTACTAGGGTATTTTATTGTTCTTGATTTTCACAAATGATTTCGTTAATGTTCTTTCTGGTGAAGCACGGCTTTTAGCTGATGAGGGTGTTATATATAAAGAAATCCGCACTCCGGGAGATCTGGAATTATTAAATAACGCGTTGAAATTCATATAGACATGGTGTTCTATATGGCAAAACTTCGTTATGCGCAGTGCCGAATGCCGTCAGACGCAGCACTAAGATGCTGTTCAGACGGAGTTTTTGTGTCCTTCCATTGTCTCGCTTGCACTGTTTTATACACACTTCTGTCCAAGGCCTGACAATAAGGCCTCCAGTACGTGCCGAATAAACGAAATAAATTTATACGCGGAAAACACCGTGTGGGATTTTCATACACCCTTCGGGATGCTTTACTGCCTAGAGTCGATGAAACGAAAGATCTTGGTGTGTACTTCGACAAAGCGCTAAGCTCCTCTTCACACATAAAATATGCGAACGTACCCTTCACGCTCTTGTCGTAGGTTGCATGATTTTCACTCACGTCTTATGTTTCTGAAATTGTATTCTGCTTTGTGCCTTTAGCTACTACAGTATGCCTCTGTATGTAGGGGTTCACGTGCAAAATTAATTCTGACCTCATTGAACGCGCCCAGAATAAATTGATATCTACCTTCACGCACCACTTGTGCCATTCTGGCGACCACAGTCTAGCCCTCTCAAAAATAACTCAACTCACACCTCTAGACTCAAGACCTAATTAATCAGACCTTTTTTTCCTCTATAAGGTGGTCCATATGGCAGTATACATTCGTCAAAGCTTCTTGATCATATGCAATTTTTCGTGCCCCAACACTATACCAGGTAGCATTCCGCATTCTCTGCATGGCCTTGTTCCCTTAGAGACTGTCCTATATGTGGCTCGACTTCAGAAAAAAAAAAAAACATGTAATAAGAATCATGCCTGTATTGAGATATTTCAGCGTTCCTTTCCTTTGTTTTGTACATAGGCAGATAGTCAAGTTGTAGGTTAACTCCTTTTATGCTTCCTCCTTTGCTTTTTCCCTATTTGTTTCTGTATATCGCATTGTTTTGTCTACCACGTTTGTCTTCTCTGTACAAAACCTTTAGCTTGCATAATGCTTTTTCAAGTGGACCAGTCCGAAGGCTCTCTAGCTGTTCATGGGTACTATAGTAAACATTTTATTAAATCATAGACTGATTATTATTGTAGGGTAAAATCGCTTTTTAAGTATGCACTAAAATAATCTTTTAAAGTAGTAGCTTGTTTGCAATATTATAGTGTGACAATTTTTTTTTAAACTCGAATTATTTGCAATAAAACGCAATGTGCCTGATCATATGTATTCTGCTATCAATTTCTTCTGAGGTTTAATTACAGTTGGCCACCGTATCCAGTGTTGTGCAATTAAATAATATGTCACAGCAATTAATGAGTGCCTCATAGAACATATTGAATGCATTTCTCTGCCAAAAGATCATAGTAGGCTGAGAACAATAACCTAAACCCGCCGTGGTTGCTTAGTGGCTATGGTGTTGGGCGTCTAAGCACGAGGTCGCGGAAGAGAATCCCAGCCACGGCGGCTGCATTTCGTGGGGGCGAAATGCGAAAACGACAGCGTACTTAGATTTAACTGCACGTTAAAGAACCCGAGGTAGTCCAAACTTTGGGTGTCCCCCACTATTGCGTGCCTAATAATAACATCGTAGTTTTGGCATGTAAAACCCCATAATTGAAAACAATAACCAAACCGGTATTTTTAAGTACAAGCGTAATTGACAAGCTCTTGAAATCGGCGGTGTTTCCCTGAGGCCGCGAAGCATGCCAATCAAGAAGGCGCCAGAGGTGAAGAAAATCGAGCGCCGCAGATATTACGAAGGAGCTCGCTCAGCGCGCGGCAATGTACCGCCGCCTAGAATGGATTGGATTGGATTGGAGCCAACTTTATTTGTGCCTGCAGTTGGGCGCTCGCGCGCCCCGACGAGGGCCTGCGTCATCTATGAAGTCGCCGTTACACGGCGCGGGTGTCCGTCGCCGTTGCCGGCTCGCTGGGCCCCTGCCTTTCGAGCGCCCCGAGGAGCTGCTGTTCGTCTGGAATGTGTAGGTAACGTTGAGCGAAGACGACTAGGAATGCAGGCAGATGCGCGCTGGGTTGACCTCCTCTGGCAGTTACTACTGTTTTGATTTTTTTGCGATGCATAGGTAGAGTGTTCGTCTCATAGTAACGTCGCCCTGGCGCGCCGTACGCTGTGTGCCAGTGAAAGCGTGCGATGGTGAGCCGACGATGGCGGCTCAATCTCGCGTGCGCAATGAGAGTAAGCGCGCCGTATTCCGTTGCGCGCATTGCAGCACGGAACCGGGGGAGGGGTATGGAGCGCGGGCGGTGTGCTTCGGCCGCAGACGACCGCGCGAGCTTATATTGAAAGCGATCTGGTTTGGGGCTACCTTTTAAGTGGACGGATGGCTCGTAGCTTTGCGTGCGCTCTGTTCTCGCCGCTGAGCCTGCCTTGAAACGATAGAAGCACGAAGGTCACTTCGCACGCTGCTGCCGCCGCGATTCCTGACGCCAGCGTTTTGACAGCGAGTGTACACGGTCAATGTTTACGAGGCGCTATACTCTGGCGGCGGCGCGATCCCTGTCTTCAACACGATCTGTGACGCGGACAGTGTAGGTGTCAAGGCTCACCACCGTCGGATAACATCGTGTGCGATATGGAACCCATATGCTTGCGCGTCACCCGCGCGCATCAAGTGAAACGTCGCTGTAACAATTTTTTGTGGTGACGAAGTGTATAAACTTATAAACTGTGAAAATAACTTGTTTATATACACGCATATATATATATATATATATATATATATATATATATATATATATATATATATATATATATATATATATATATATATATATATATATATATATTGTGTTCAAAGTCAGACTGACCCGGTTTTTTCTAAATGCGAGAAGGACTACACAGCAGCAATTTGTCTTCCTAGATTGTGCGGCCAGGCGGTCGCAAACTGAGAGCATAATTTTCGTCGTAATGTCAGCATTTAATTAAATTCGATAATAAACTTTTTATTTACTGCAGTTAGCATGTATATTTATATTGAAAACTCAGAGGCGGTGCCATTTGGTGACTATTCCGTTTTGTACAATTTGAGAAACGCGCCTGTGTCCCACGATATGGACGTCTTAAATTTCAGCCCAAGCTGTTTAACTACCTATGCGAGGCCCCTCCCTAGTGTGACGCAGCTGTTGCGTATGGCGCTCCGTCAGACATGAATGTGGGGTGATAGGCGACGGTGCTTACTTTTTGTTCTCGGCCAGCGTTTGCATTCTTGGCGAAAGAAACTTAAGAATGACTGTGCGAGCGACGGGAGACGAGCCCTGTTTCTTTGAGCAATTGCTAGTAGAGTAGGTGACAAGACACCGTGCCGCTTAAAACTGCTTGTGTACTTAGGTGCAGCGATACTGCCCTGCTTTTTTTAAAATAATGGGAGCTTTGTTTGCAGAATGATTGAAATCAATGCCATCTCACAACATAAAGCGACAGGAGGCGTAGCAGGATGGAACTTAATTATTGAAGAAATCGTTGCGCGGCTTATTCCTGGGTGGTTCGCTCTGACAGGGCTCCACTGGCGATCGCGGCTTGCCGTGTCTGGTCGAGGCTCGCCAGTTGGCTTCCGAGTCTCGCCTCCCAAGACCACGTGGTGAGTGTGTGTGCTGTGCACTCGTCGTGAAATTGCGTCGCCCGGATTGTCGGTGCATTCGTGTTATGTGCGGGAGTGTCGCTGCCTGGTTTCTACACTAGGGACATGTCCGAGACGTATATCTGTCTGGGGAGATTGCGTTTAGACGAGACAAGCGTCGGTGTGTGTTCGTTTGCAGGCGGCGCCCGTCCCTTGCCTGGAGTTTATTGAGAGCTTTGACAGCGTCAGCTGCCCAGCACATTATTAGCCACTAAAGTTTCCAGGGGCGTCTTGCACATGCGTGAAGAGAATTTACTACCCTGCATTATCAGCGCTTAGGAGACGCAGGTTAATGGCGCGTATCACCTACGTCACCTTTTTAAATTTGTAACGCATCAACAGTCCTCATGACGGAGCATAACATTGTGTCAACCTAGTCAAATTCATATTTATTTAATTACACACAGCCCCGATTTTGGCATACCTTCGGTAGAAGTGGGAATAAAAGAACAAAATAAGAACCAGTACAGTGTAAATCCATGGCCTACATACAAACAAAATACACAAGAATTTTAGAAATTTGCTTCAAATATACCATTGCTTACACAATATTACTTTCGAGTGATATGAAATATTACTCAACTTAGCATTATGACAATCGCCAAGAAACAAACAGTTTAAAAATGTTCGAAATGTTTGCTTTCCGCCGCAACAAACCATATGAACCACTCTCGCGTCGATTTGACAACTCTGCACAGCATTTCCGGATCCATGCTTCTACAGGCGGCTCATTTTCATGTCGTTGGCATCGGCGGGGTCAACTACGTAAACGCGATCTTTCACATGGTCCCACAAAAAGAAGTCCAGTGGGGAAAGATCAGGGGATCTCGGTGGCCAAAACATTTATCCTTCGCGTCCAATCTACTGCCTGGCAAAGTTACAGTTTAACCAGTTCTTTGCAGTGGAGGGGAAATGTGGTCGGGCCCCGTCATGGTGGAATCAAACTTGCCGCCGTTCGCTGAGAGGGAGACTCGAGGGAAATTTATCGACGACAGCAACAACAATTTCGCGCGCATAATTCTTTCAATCGAGATTTCTTTCGAAGTGAGGGTCAATGATGCTGTCCCCAAGTATGCCACACTATACATTTACACTGCAGCGAATTTGGTGGTTGTGTTGCCGCAGCCAGTGAGCATTTCCTTGCGACAAGTAGTGAGCATTGTGAATCTTCACTGTGTCTTTCCTGCAAACTCGAGCCTGATCCGTCCAAATCACTTTGTACGAAATCCTTATTTGGTCAATTTTTATTAGGGCCCAATTACAATATTTTGCTTGTTTTTCAAAGTCTGCCGCACTTAGGTCCTGATGAAGACTCACATGGTGTGGATGAAATTCGTGCTTTTTTAGAACGTTATGCACTGTTCCCACGCTTTTCCTGCATTGTTAAGAAATCTCTCTGATGCTTACATTTCGCATTGCATGCACGCAGGCAAGGATGTCAATTTCAAACTCCTCATCAATCATGTACTTCTTGGGCGGTCTTTTTTGGTGAACTGAGCCTGTTGGGCGAGAAGGTCTGAAAATGTTAATAATTGTTGCTTTCATTCAAACTCTCCTATCCGGATGCCGAGACGCGTACAGACTCATTCCTGATGAAGCATTGGCATTCATCTCCGCCATTCATAGCACTAAATCAATTTTTCCTGCCATAAAATAGTACCTCTGCCCAGACGAAACAGCCATTTTTCAACGCAGAAGGCCCCAACGCAGGGCTTGCTTCTTCCAACGGCCCAGCTTAGTAGGGGCAATCAGAGCAATAGGCAAAGGCACATAATGGAAGCTCAGAGGTTAACTCGATGCGCTTGCAAGGCGATG
This sequence comes from Dermacentor andersoni, assembly GCF_023375885.2. Classification (NCBI taxonomy): domain Eukaryota; kingdom Metazoa; phylum Arthropoda; class Arachnida; order Ixodida; family Ixodidae; genus Dermacentor; species Dermacentor andersoni. Next base: position 395,293,863 of record NC_092814.1, read on the forward strand.
CCTGATCTGTTCTGCACATTGGCAAAACCACGAAGAATAAAAAAAAATCGTCAGGCATACACCAATGAAGTGCAATACTCACGCCAGTTCACAGTCGCCCTTCTATTTCGCAGAAGTTTTTCAGGCGTAGGCAAGGGCCCTCAAATCGCACACTTCTGGAAGGTACAGCGACCCTGGAACACCACTGGAAACCAAGCTGCTGCCCGGCAGCTGTCACCTTTGTTTCATGCTTAGCGCTTGCATGATTTTGAGCCTCCGAAATACAAAAAAAAACAATAAAACCAAAGTCAGTAACGTAATCCTGCACTTGATTGCTTCGACGGTACGTGTACAGTGGCACCACGCTTTGGTCGCCAAGTCTGCAAGTCATTGCTTAAAAAAAAAAAAAAAAAAAAAAAAAAAAAAAAAAAAAACGTGCTCGGCCAAGCCATCCAGCAAAGTCATCCTTCGGTTTCGCTGGCCACAAACCAAAACGGTGGCCAAGAACGAAAACTAATCACCGTCGCCTGTCACCCCGTATTCCTGTCAGACGAAGCGTCATACGCAACAGCTGCGTCACCCTAGGGAGGGGCCTCATAGTGGGTGCCGCCGTCTCGCATACGTCTCGCATGCGTAATTAGACGGCTTAGGCTGGAATTTCAGACGTTCATATCTCGGCACACAAGTGTTTTACTAAAATTGTAAAAATATGGAATAGTCACCAAATGGCACCGCCTCTGAGTTTTCAATATAAACATATATATGCTAACTGCAGTAAATAAAAAGCTAATTATCGAATTTAAATAAATACTGACATTACCACGACAATTATCCTCACAGTTTGCGACCGCCTGGCCGCACAACGTAGGTAGACAAATGGCTTCTGTGTACTCCTCTGCTCATTTAAAAAAAATCCGGAAAATCTAACTTTAAACACCATATATATAAGGCAAATGAGCTGCCCCCATACATTAGAATAACTGCTTCAATAATAGGAATTGGGAAAATGACACGACAAACACCGATTAAATCCCTTCTATTTTTAAATTTGTAGTATCTGACGGCGTGTCATTTCATTCTTGTCACGAAAGACAGACGTCACATGTTGGAGCAAGTTACAATAGAACATTGTCTTTATACAGTGAACACTTTTCTAGTAATGCACTCAATGTCGCTCAATATGAAGGAATCCCGATGCGGTGTTGATGCTTCAAAACAACCCAGCAAAATAATTGAGGGGCTCCGTGGGCAAGATTAGAGGAAAACAAGAAGCGGTAGAAGACAAGCTACGAATTATATAGGTAAATTTTAGCTGTTCTGGATAATTTTTTGACCGGTAAAGTTGTTTTAATTCCACTTGCTGATTCACCCAATTTTCCACGTTTCTTTCATACAACAAGAAGCATAATTATATTGACACGCATACCTAAATGTATCCGGTGGCCCCATTTCAGCGACTAACAAGTTCTCAACGTTATCGCTCGGCGCAGGACGTGCCTGTACGTATCGGAAGTTTGACGAACGTTATCGATGGTTCTATCCATTCTCTGTTGTCCACAAACCTTGTATAATCTAATTGCGTGCGCGACACGAATTGTGTAGTAGTTTCTGGAAGGCGCGGGCACAAGCGAATACGCTGAAGCTTTCGGCGACTGATGTGAAAATGCCGACGCACTTGACCCAGAGATCAGATTTTGTACGGTCGCCGACTTTGGTGGCCGCTATTGTTGCGATTGAGTGTTACATGTTTTGCTGGGCACAAGTTCGCCCAATAAAGAGTTACAGTTGTAACTCCCAGTTTTGACTGCAATATTCTTCATCGCTACTACATGAGAATATTTCTGAGACAGATTTTTTAATGATGCTTTGCACGCCTTACGGTTACGTAGATGCCTGTGCAATGAGCTACCAAAAATGAAATCGTACGACAGCTTTTGATATTTGGCTTAATCATGCAGGTGTTTCCAAAGTGATCTTGTAGACAAACAACGACGTGAGCACAAGCGCTCATGTCGATATTTTGTGCACCAATATTACACCAAAGGTAAAACAAAATATGACAGCAGGCGTACATTCAATATTCAAACGTCTTTTTTATATCTAAAAGAGCATACAGTAAGTTATTGTTTCAAGCTCAGTTTTCAGTAGACTGCATTAGGCCGGACTTAGGTGGTTCGAGACAAACTTGCCAAGCAATAGTGTGCCGCAGCCGAGGAGCGAGTGTCGGCGCGAGCGTGGGTGCAGCGGTCACGTGCTCTTTTCCTCCAACCGACGCGTTCACTTGTAGGCGCGTACCGAAGTGTGCCGACGCATGCCGGTGGTTGGGCCTTTAGGCGCCCGTTCCTGTGGTGGTCATCGGCGTAACCGACAGAACGAGCACAGGGAAAGATGAAAGAACGAAAGTGGAGCGCGGGACGACAGACGCGAGCAGGGAAGCGGATGAGGAGGGTGCAGCGGAACCATGAGGCGTAGAGTGGAGGAGGGGAGTGTGGCGAAAGAAGCCTACTGCAGCGTCTACGGCTCACGAGGGGGCGCCAGAGGAGCACGCATCGTCTGGGAGGTGTGTGTCCACGTCGGCTGCTGTGAATGCGTCAACCACGCGCTGGCTCTCGCGATTTCCAGGTTAGAGAGACAGTCGCCTCACACTTGGCTCCGTTTGCAGCACGAGGCAGATTCTCCGCACCAGCCGATACATCGCGAAAACACGCAAGGAGCTGCGCTCAAATTTCGCATTGCGGCGTATCCTTATCGTCGGTTAATTTTTTGTATAGATTAATTCTGGCTTCAAATTGTAGCATTTCTAACTCATTTTATTCTCCTACGTTGTCTAGAAATTGAAAATACACAAATGAATAAATACCTCTCTAAATATGCTAGCTTCACACAACCAGGAAGTTCTCTGATACACTTTCATATACCGTAACCAGAAAACAACTTTTGAATGATTGCGGCTTTGTATGCTCAACCATCCCTTCCTGTTTGGTCTCCAGTGGAGCACCAAAAGTCCAGTAAGCATTACTGTACGCAGAGCATGAAGACAGGGGTACACGTCTAGGCAAGCATCAAAGCCTGTTATTAGAGACTCTCCTTGCACAGTGGAAAGGCGCGAGTGCTAACCATCCTGCTGTGACTTCTCATGGCGGTGTAGCAGAGAAGAATCTCCGCCGAAAGCACAAAAAAAAGGAACACAGCATTAAAGACATGGTAGCTGCGGCTAACTCAATGGTCCGGATACAGTATGCTCTTTTACAAAATCGCAGCTGACTGTCTTGAGGCGTAGCTGTGGCCAGCCGCGACAGGTACCGAAAGTTTAGACACAAATCCTTCGTGCACGCAATCGTTAAGAAAGACCCTAGCCAAGGCACCCTAACTAAATCACTCGTAGTCGTTTGCTGGTTTCCTTTAATGATTTGACGTCGCAATGCCACCACACACTACCCGCCTCTCATCACCAGCAAAACCGAGACTTAGTTTGTCGCGTCACTGAAAAAACCACTACGCGAATGAGTTCATCAGCACTGAACAGGGGTATGTAAAGCTAAGCCTCGTACAAAATATGCACTTGTAGAGCTAGCTTCTAACGTAGCGGTATTTTCATCCTATGCATGTTCAACGAACAGGGACATATTCGAAAACATTCAAACACCTGCACTGCCCTCAGTGATCGAAGCACGTGAGTCTGAACGCCGAATAAATCATGCCCATAATTCACTTTACAGGTAAGCTCTTTGCTGCAGTAGCTTGTAGTTAGCGAAGCCACTGGCTCTAGCTCTAGCAAAAGCCTAGCTGGGAACAACAATTCGTAAGCAATTTCAAGTTTGCAGGGTGAATTTTCAAGCAAGCACTTTAAGGAATCATCAAATTTGTTTTCGGTATTCTTACATGTAAACACAGGAATGGGAGGTAATGCAGCTTCTATATTGGGCCATGAAATGATACAACAGCAGGAATCACTGTGCAATTCCTGTGCTCGCATGCGCAATTACTGAAAGCTCGCGGTATGTTAATTCCCTTCTCAATAGTGGAAACCTCGTCTCGAAGTATTCCCGCAAAGGCAGGCATGTATTTCCAAGAAAGACGAAACAGTGACGAAAATGACGCGTTCCTGCACGATATCCTGAATTCCACAACAGCATCATAGTTTGTTAACGGATAGATTTTGCCGTGCTCCAGGCATAATTGTACTTGCGAAATGAAATGTAAAGTCAACTGGCATGGAACAGATATCGCGTAGAAGTTTTGCAAAACCATACACATCTATTAAAGCAAACACTACCGGCCACAGTTCTGTTTCAAGATAATTTAAAAGCAGAACGGCAGCTTTAAAGAAAGCAAGGAGTGCTGTCTAAACTAATGAAAACGCTCAATTTAAATGGAAACCAGGAGGGCACATGTGATATGAATTGTACTTGTTTCATTGTTTTACTTGCATCAGAAATATTATCAGCTGATGACCGCATAATGCCTACAGTTCATTTTAAAACACGTGCAAACAATACTCGAGACACTCAAAACCTAACAATTCCCTGAAAGCAGTGCCCAGTGGGGCAGAGATTGGCAAACGGTATTAAACACGGATAAAATAGATTATATGTTAATAACAAACAATAAATCAACCCTTTTCTCTTCCTACAGCATTAATGGCCTCACACTACGGAATGTTTCACAGTATAAATACTTGGGAGCATCGATAAGTCGTGACGTCAGCCAGAACGAGCATGTTGAAGAAATATAAAGAAATCAATAAATAATTGTTCTTTCTTAAACGTTCGCTTACAGGTTCTATATATGAAACACGCATTCTGGCTTACAACAGGCTCATCCGACCAATATTGTAATATGCCAGCGGCGCGTGGTTTCCGTACACTAAGCACAACATTCTCGCAATTGAAAGGGCACAAAGGAAAGCCGTGCCATTTGCTTTCCGTCGTTACAGGCATATGGATTGCCCAACCAAAATGCTCGCTGGCCTCGCAACTTTGTCTAGGCGAGCCAAAGTGCGCAGGTTAAAGTTCTTGCATTTATTGCTAAACCATAGTTTCAAGCTACATCCCAAGTCATTCATTACTACAACAATTTCAGGCAAACGCGAAACAAACATAAATTTACCCTAGATAAATTTCTTTATGCTAATAACGTGTTTCGTTTCTTTTCCCACTAGCAGTTACAGACTGGAATTCCTTGGATGAATTTATTGTTGGTCAGCCAACGCTAGAATTGTTTTTGCATTCGTGACGATGACCCTATTGCAAAACACAGTGCCACTGGGACCCAGTGCGCCGGATTATGGGCCCAGTGCCGCGCGCTGGATGCTGGGCAGGCGCAGCGTGCTGGGAGGCACTGGCTACTCGTGCGCAAAACAGCTCTGGCGCGTTAATTATGCGGTGCCTGGACACCGTATATATTTTTTTGAGTACAGAAAGCAAAAAAGAGCTTTTTAGTGCAATAAAAAAGAAAACAAACTAAAAAAACATAACAGCGCCGACCACGATTCGATCGTCCGACCTACAGATCCCACACCCGGCACTTTACCGCTACGCCACGCGAGAATTTTTCTTCTTTATTACATGAAAAAGAAAACTGAATGTGTATTACAAAGTGGACACAACTACACACTTAAAACTCAGGCAAACACACACATGTATCCGACAAGTGCATCCAGTCTGGCGCAGGTTCCTGCGAAGCGTACACACTTCTTACATAAGCAGCACTTTCGCGAAAGAATAACTTTGTAGATCTCGGGCTTTCTGCATGGGGATCACACAGTCTACTTCTCCATAGGCTATATAAACCATGTACTATGAACATGTCATAGGAAGGACCACCCGTAACCTTAAACGGTAGAAACCTAATTGTGTATGGAGTCATGTCAGTATCCTTTTTAAGCGTCCGTTGGAGAATGTCCCAAAAGAATACAGCGTCCCTAGTCTATGAAGCAGTGATCTATGGTTTCGGCACGTGGACAGAGCCGACAGTTTGTTGACCACGGCACAAAGCAACCCCTCGAATTCGACCAAGTTTTAATAGGGAGTGTTTCCGAGTGTAATTTAAAGAAAAATGTTTTTACTCCAGGAGGTACACACATTTTTCGGAGGCGCTAAAGTACATCCTGAGAAGGCCGGCTTAAATAAGGTGCACTATACAATGGATCTGGGAAAATAGAGCCCACCAGTGCCGCAGAAATTGCTTTTCGACTCGCAGTGAACACGTACTCCAGGCTGAATCTAACTTTCAAAAAAAAGAAATGTGTCAACAACCTCCTTGATAAAGCCCCAGTGAGCTTGTGGGACATCTTTGGCGTTTGATGACACTACTATATTAGGAACATAATGAACTAAACGGAGTTTCAACATTTCATGCAAGAATGGATGGTCATTGTCTCGAAAGAATAACAGGCGTGAAACAATTTGCCTGACGAAGAGGTGGACTAATTCTAGACCTCCACGTTCAAGTAGGAGGAACAGATTGTCGCGCCGCATCGATTCACAACTCGAACTCCAAATAAATGCTGCAAATACGCGATGCAGTGCCTGAAGGCGAAGTCGTGAGCAGTGCAGTACTTGCAGCACATACATAAGACGGGAAGCTAAGAAAAGATTACGCACTTCAGCAAGAAAGAACATTGACAAATTGCGCCCTCCCCATGCATTCACTTTACGTTGAATTTTGCCAACTTCTCCCGACCAATGAGCGTTGCTATTTCTATACAGCGATACAGGCACACCTAAATAACGCAGTTCTTTCTATTGAATGCCTGCGTAATGTAATGGCATTGTGGCCCATAATCCAAACCAAACACCTGAACTTTTTTCAAAGTAAACGCTTGCACCAGAAGCCGCGCAAAATTCTTCTGTAATTGCAAGAGCAGTCTTTATACTCTTTTTATCTGCACAAAAAAGGCCACGTCGTCTGCATACGCAGGAACCCGAACCTCATTAGTTAGTAATTTAAACCCTTGGAAATTTTGTTCTTTAAGAATGCTCATAGAAAGTGGTTCTAAATACAAGCAGAACAGAAGCGGTGACAAAGGGCATCCTTATCGTACTGATGATGTAAGCCATTCACTATCAGCCTCGTTGAACCATTAGCATAACATATCCTGACACCCCTAAGGAGCAGGGATACGATATTTATATGTTCTAGTACAGTAAACAGGAATGAGTGATTCACCCTGTCGAACACCTTAGCCAGATCTAGCTGTACCATTGCCACCTGTCCAATCCCCTCAGCCACACACTCTAGCACCGATCTCGCAACATGAATGTTCGTCTGAATGGAGCAGCCCCTGATGCCACATGTTTGATGATCACCGACCACAGATCTTATTACAACTTGCAAACGGTTAGCTAATACCTTAGCAAAAATTTTATAATCAACATTGCATAAGGAGATAGGTCGATATCCGACAAGTTTTTGCAATTTAGTCGCATCATCGCTTTTGGCTATAAGGACGGTGTGTCCTTCGTACATTGTGGCGGTTAGGTACCCTACTTCTAAGGCCTCACGGTACACCTGAAGTAATAATGGCGATAAGAGGGAATGAAAACACTGATAAAATTCGGCAGTAAGGCCCTCCGGGCGGGGCGTCTCGCCCTTCGCTAACGAATCGATGCATGCAGTTACCTCATTAATGTCAATGTTTTCATTTGTATAATCGCAATCATCCTGATTTAACTGGGGCAGCAACGATACAATTTTTTTGGCAGAATTTGTATCCAAAGCCTTATGGTCTCGAAATAGTTTTTGATAATGCTCTAAAAACGCTTTAGTTATTAGAGTAGGCTCGCTGACAATGATTCCACCATACTCTATATCTAGTATTTGTTTCGACAGTGCGTGTCGGCGTTCATCACGAAGGGCCCTACTGGAAAGCTGTTCTTCCAGGAAACGCTGCTCTCGCGCACGCACTAGTGCACCTCTGTATTTTTCTGCATTCAAAGTTTGTAACTGTGCCTTGACCTTATAAATATCATCGATATATTGACCCGGATGTAAGCATTCAAGCTCATGCAATTCACTCAGAAGTCTATACAATGCTTTGTAATTATTCTTTTTTTTAAAGGCCAATATTGATGATTCTTTGATAGCTATCATTTTAACTTCCTGCTTGAATAATTCCCACACAGCAAAGAGTGGCAAGTCCTTGCGGCTTGACACATGAGCTATAAGCTCAGTAACACGATTTAAGAAACACGCGAAAGTAATTGGTTATTAAACTTCCACAGCTTTCAGCACATACGCCGACTTTGATACTGACGGCTGCCAAACGATGCTGAGACTAGGCAATGGTCACTAAAGAATATGGGGTGCACAGTGTAACCATAAATAAGAGGTAGCGCGCTAAGTGAAACGTAAATTCGATCAAGCCTTGCATGCGAGGTACCCTGGACATGCGTATATCGACATCCCGCCTTTTAATTTTCCCCAGTGTCCACAAGGTGATAATCACATATCAGGCGTTGCAACGCATCACTATTTGGATCATGTCTCAGCTTCAGTGACGTACGATATTGCACGTTGCATACACAATTAAAGTCACCAAAGAGCGCCAATGCACGATCAGTACAGAAATGATGTTCTAGAGATAAGAAGAAACACTCGCGTTCACGTAACTTGTTTGGAGCATAAACACACACAAATCTAAAGCTCATACCACTGATATCAATATCGCAACAGATTAGGCGCCCTTCCCTATCTGTAAACAAATGTAGCGAATCACATGGTAAATGTTTTCTAACAAATAACATACAGCCTGCGGAAACGCCTACTGCATGGCTGACACAAACATTATAGTCAGAAAGGAATTGAGATAGAGCTACTTTTGTGTTTTCGTCGGATTCAATCTTTGTTTCTTGGATAGCAGCAATATCTAATTTTCTATTGCGTAACAAATGAAGAAGCTGTACATGCCGTCGCTTACTTCGTAATCCACGGACATTTAAAGTACCAAAATGGAATGGAAGAGCGCCCGCCATGATTACCTATGTAGGTGCAGCGTTTAAACGCTGCTCCAGACGTGCACCACTCCGTTCTTGATGAGGTGATGCACTATGGACCTTTTGGTGCACGTAAACACAAGGGACATCTGCAGGAGTAGGCGTTCCTCGGGGCGGTTTTGTCAACTTTGACACTTTGGGAACGCGAGCCTCCTTTCCCAAGGGCGAGGGATTGTCAGATGGCGCTGGACGCTTCTTAGCGGCCTCGCACATCGATCCAGATTCCACTGACGGTGGGCGATCTTGAACTGGTGGCGATTCTGCCCATGATACAGTTGGTTCGTCGTCAGGCGCCTTAGTCTCATGCGCGCTCGCGGGCTTCTACCTGAGGCTAATGTCAGCCGATGACGGCTTAGTCTGTTCTTGTCGGTGAGTCTCAGGGAGTGTTTCTCCAGTTGCATCCACAGCCTCGCTCACGTCCATTAGATGATCGGTGATGGTATCATCCTCGGCTGGTCTATTTCCACGAAGCTTGTCAGCGTAGGTTCCAACGCATGCATCTGCAGGGTGACCGTAGCGGTGACACTTACTGCAGCGTGGTGTTCTACATTGTCGCCGGATATGCCCAACTCTGTTGCACCGGAGGCAAAGTGGTGGTTGGCCAGGTACCAAGATATGGCACTGGTGGCCGTATATGCTCAACAGATGTGGCAGATTACTGGCAGAAACTCCATCTTTCAATGAGAACGCTACGTCTCGATTAGTCATTTGCCAGCCCTCCATGCCGTCACACCGCCACATTTCTCTCGTGATGGACTGCACTGTGTCATATGGCTCTAGCGCTTCGACAATCCGTCTCTGTTCGAGGTGTCGGGGAAGCCAAAGAAGCTTCATCTTGATATTCTTGCATTCCGGGTCTATGACAAGGCACTTGAGGCCCTTCACCAACAGCTCGCCTTTGTCGACAAGTTTCTGTTTCGCGATGCTGTTAACACATGTCACCAACCACAAATCGCTCATCTGGTATTGTCCAGCGCCGAGTATGTCAGTTGCATTTAGCACTGAAAGGAGAGCATCGCGAAAGTCCGGGGCCCGATACGGCCGCCCTGCCAGGTCAGCATGCAGGAAAACTGAATTGAGAACGGTGTTGCCAGTCGGTAGGCGAGGAAGAACGACTTTATAATTACCGGAATCAGTATTCGACGGTGGGTGTGATCCTCGGCCGAGGGCCGATGCGCTGTTTCCAGCGGAGCTCATAGCAAACGTGGCCGTTCGAACAAGCCGAACATAAACGGATAATTTGCCATGTCAAAATCGAGGAGCAGTTTTAGTTTCGCAGAGCTAAGTCTCGCACAGAGAGGGTAGGTGCGCTATCGCCCAGCAACTAAAGCTCACGCCTGTACTACAAAGAGAAATTTACTGTCCGTATTTAGTAGCATGCTCGGAAGTGCCACAACATCGATTTTCACTTGCGAATGGTGTTTTAACTTCGAAAAAAAGTGCCTGAATGAACCGCCAGCTCGAGACGCTGTATGGGCTGTTACTGCCGATTTCGATAGCCGCTTCTTGTTCTTCACGCGATGGATATGCAACGTTTTCTTAGTTCAGCGATGCCTTTCAGTCGACACGTCTGTCTAGTCGGTGTTTGGACCTCTTCCTTTTAGGTATGCATCATCCCGACCAGACGGGCTTCCGTCATACTCTGAACTTCTTCACATATACCTGTGTTTATGACGCGTCACATCCGCAGTCATCACTTTTTGTGCTGGCACTGTAGACATGAAAAAATTGTTTATTTAAGAACACCGATGCCGAAGCTGAAATATAGAGTGATTTATCCTTGTTAGACTTCTTGATTCCTGAGTCTACACGTGCCGATAGCGTGAAGACGGACTCGGCGGATACGCTTGGTCTATATAAGCTTCGGTGGGGACCGATCTCGGCGCTTGTAGCTGGCAAAAGCTAAGATGTGCGTATTTATGCCTTAGAACGTTTTTTAGAACAATAGGGAAAGCGGAAGCGCACGAATCACCTCAGCTTTGTTATCGGGGCCATAATATCAGTCAGCGATAGGCGTCGAACACAGGGTACGTTCGCGCGCGTCTGAAAGTCTTCTGCATTTCATGTCCACTCCACAACACTGCGACCACGGCGACAACTCCCAGTCATATGTTACGTGCGAACTACTAAAGAATGCGGCATCGTCTGCGTTTGCGTGGTTTCGTTCAAGAATTTAGCTATCCGTCCAGTCAAAAGGGAAAATGAAAAAAAACGAAAGTGATCTTCCGTGTGAAATGTCCATGAATAAACGGGGCAGCTCGCGCACCTTTATTCCAAGCTGCGACACGAAATAGGGTTTTATAACCCCAAGATATAGCGTCATTTAGGACAAGAGACTAGTATCAAGCGAGGAAATTGTATAGAGCATTTAATATTTAGCAGCGCTCATCCTTGCGTACTGCAACCAGCGCGGCACAAACAACCAGGGCAGTTTCCAGTGCGAACCAGCGAACAGCAGCGAGAACCAGCTCCTGTACAGCACAAACCAGTGCGCCCCAGCGTCATGGCAGTGGAACCAGCGTCTCCTCCAGTGTTACCCAGCTCTTATCCAGCGTTCTCACTGGTGTCCCAGTGAGTCCCAGCGAGCGCCAGCGTACACAGTGCGACCCAGTGCCAGAAAACGCGCTGGTGGAATTCATGTCTAAGGCCCCCGTATGCGCCCTCCTCTTATTACTTTGTACAAAATACAGTTTCTCTAGACGTAATAATGCGCTTCACATACGTCATAACATGACGTAATTGTTAACGATTATTTCCCTTCTTAAAACAATGTGTGCTTTCTACGAAAGCCTAAAAGTCGTAAGTGACGTCCCTATGCCGTCACATACCAGTATTCAGCAGATTTCAAACATATATATGTATATATATATTGCGTTTTGATCACCTACTGCGAGTAGTACAATAGATGAAGACGTAAGGTAACGCAGGAGACGAACGATCTGATCAAGAAACGCTCATGTATGCGAGCCTCTAACCCTACAGCTAGGATAGAACTAGCAGAATTTTCCAAGTTAATCAACAAGCGTAAGACAGCTGACATAAGGAAGTATAATATGGATAGAATTGAACATGCTCTCAGGAACGGAGGAAGCCTAAAAGCAGTGAAGAAAAAATTAGGAATAGGCAAGAATCAGGTGTATGGGTTAAGAGACAAAGCCGGCAATAACATAACTAATATGGATAACAGAGTTCAAGTGGCTGAGGAGTTCTATAGAGATTTATACAGTACCAGTGGCACCCACGACGATAATGGAAGATAGAATAGTCTAGAGGAATTGAAAATCCCACAAGTAACGCCGGAAGAAGCAAAGAAAGCCTTGGGAGCTATGCAAAGGGGGAAGGCAGCTGGGGAGGATCAGGTAACAGCAGATTTGTTGAAGGATGGTGGGCAGATTGTTCTAGAAAAACTGGCCACCCTGTATACGCAATGCCTCATGACTTCGAGCGTACCGGAATCTTGGAAGAACGCTAACATAATCCCAATCTATAAGAAAGGGGACGCCAAGGACTTGAAAAATTACAGACCGATCAGTTTACTGTCCGTTGCCTACAAAGTATTTACTAAGGTAATTGGAAATAGAATCAGGAACACCTAAGACTTCCGTCAACCAAAGGACAAGGCAGGATTCCGTAAATGCTACTCAACAATAGACGATATTCACACTATCAATCAGGTGATAGAAAAATGTGCGGAATATAGCCAACCTTTATACATAGCTGTGATTGATTACGAGAAAGCGTTTGATTCAGTCGGAACCTCAGCAGTCATGGAGGCATTACGGAATCAGGGTGTACATGAGCCGTATGTAAAAATACTGAAAGATATCTATAGCGGCTCCACAGCCACCGTAGTCCTCCATAAAGAAAGCAACAAAATCCCCTTAAAGAAAGGCGTCAGGCAGGGAGAGACGATCTCTCCAATGCTATTCACAGCGTGTTCAGAGGAAGTATTCAGAGACCTGGATTGGGAAGAATTGGAGATAGGCGTTAATAGAGAATATCTTAGTAACTTTCGATTCGCTGATGATATTGCCTCGCTTAGTAACTCAGGGGACCAACTGCAATGCATGCTCACTGACCTCGAGAGGCAGCGCAGAAGGGTGGGCCTAAAAATTAATCTACAGAAAACTAAAGTAATGTTTAACAGTCTCGGAAGAGAACGGCAGTTTACGATAGTTAGCGAGGTGCTGTAAGTGGTAAGGGAATACATCTACATAGGACAGGTAGTGACCGCGGATCCGGATCATGAGACGGAAATAATCAGAAGGATAAGAATGGGCTGGGGTGCGTTTGGCAGGCATTCCCAGATCATGAACAGCAGGTTGCCATTATCCCGCAAGAGAAAAGTGTATAACAGCTGTCTCTTACTAGTACTCACGTACGTGGCAGAAACCTGGAGGCTTACGAAAAGGGTTCTACTTAAATTGAGGACGACGCAACGAGCTATGGAAAGAAGAATGATAGGTGTAACGTTAAGGGATAAGAAAAGAGCAGATTGGGTGAGGGAACAAACGCGAGTTTATGACGTCTTAGTTGAAATCAAGAAAAAGAAGTGGGCATGGGCAGGACATGTAATGAGGAGGGAAGATAAGAGATGGTCATTAAGGGTTACGGACTGGATGCCAAGGGAAGGGAAGCGTAGCAGGGGGCGGCAGAAAGTTAGGTGGGCGGATGAGATTAGGAAGTTTGCAGGAACAACATGGCCACAATTAGTGCATGACCGGGGTAGTTGGAGAAGTATGGGAGAGGCCTTTGCCCTGCGGTGGGCGTAACCAGGCTGAAGATGATGATGATTTACCGTTGTTATATAGCAGTTCGCCCTTTGTTACATATATTATTTCTTACCTGTCTTCTGTAGGTTTACTATCTCTGTCATTTATTCATCAAATCTTGAAAACGTTATCGCACAAGTATTGATCTTTCTTCTTTCAAAAAATGTTGTTTCCTAATTTACTCAATTAGCGAACTTCGTTGTGTGCGAACTCGCACTGGTATTTGCATGATTTCTTATTGCATATGCACATATGTACCTCTGCAATAGCCTGCCGCTCATGTGTGTTCTACTGCAGTGATTTGCTCTTTGTGCATTTTTCTGAAAAGCTAATATTCGTAAGATTTTGTTACCGTTCTTCGTATAAAGACAAGGCGTTTCTGCAGTTTGTATCAGGTTCCTTGAGAAGGGCAGCTTAGCTTGACAACGTGAATCGATTAAAAACGTTCCAATAAATTGATTATGCCCAATTCCTCTTTATTTGTGTCGGAAATGCACACGACTTTCTAATTTAGCAGAATTAATAGAGTTGTTCCTCCGGTATTCACGATGATACAGGTTAAGGAGCACCTATACATCATTGTGAGCCTGTGTATTTGTTACCAGCTTTCTCATGTTTTTTTTTTACACCATTGAAAATAGCATTTTCATTTTGCGCTGTATCACGTTGGAAAATTGTACACCCTAATTTCTCCACTGCGAATCTCGAGAATGCCAGATCGTCATCCTCAAAGTGTTTTATGCTATCACTGATCTTCATTATAGCTGTGGTACGTCATTTCTTCATCTCTACGAATGCAAACGTCGGCTCCAATGAATATGATACAGCACAAATTATTTTCGCTACGAAATGTTTGCGCTGCCATTTCAAATTTCGCATTATTGGCTTGTAGACCGAGTTCTTTGAAGTAGACCGAAGCACGCGTGCACAAATTTCCTGTATAAACATTGTTTTCACCAATTTCTCTACACCTCCATCGTCTCTCATAATTTAAAGAAGAAAAAGTTAGTGACGTTGCTGTTTGTGAACGCGGGGGGCGCGGACGCGTATGCGCGCTATAGCGATCACGAAGCTATCGGCCCTCGGTCACCCTAGACTGTCCGCTTCACAGGTTGCTTTCAAAACACGGCTCGCGCGGCCGCCCCATACGCAGCAGCCGCTGGAGTAGAACCCCTCCCCCCCTCCCCTTTCCCGGTGGGAAGACGGCTCGCTTGCTCTCCGCTTTCCTCCCTTGCGCGCACAATAAGCCGCCATAGTCGGCTCATCGCCGCGTTCTTTCACACGCAGATACAGCATGCGGCGCGCGGGGTCGATGTTATCACGGGACGAACCCTGTGCGTCCATGCTGCACACAGAACCAGTAGCCACTGCAGGAGAAGGTCAACCTAATGCTCCTCCGCCTACCCTCCTTCTCCACTACACTTCCACTCTTACACTTCCACACTTCCACTCCACGGTGCCTTGCCGTGCGCTCAGCGCGCTCCTTCGTGCTTTCCCCAGGCCGCGACTCCCTTCTCCAACTCCAGGCGCCTTCTTACTCCGGCGCTTGCTTCCTGCGAGGCTTCAAACTTACCTTCGCCGATATCAGTGGCGGGCCACTTAAGCCTGCGCATAAAAATGAGAACGTTGTAAAGCGAATGTTTCTTTGCCTGAGCCTTCGACTATCCCAATGCTGCTGCTGCCGTTTCTGTTGAGGCTGCTGCTGTGTGGCACACCACGTCGGGGGGGGGGGGGGGGGGTAGAGCTTCTATATACATGACAGGAGCGAGTCGGAGAAGAACGGCGACGCCACAACCTCGTTTGGACCCCACTGCATCGAATGTGCACAATGCCCTCTGGAGCTCCCTGCGTGTCGCCACTTTAGATTCTGACCAGCTGTAATTATCCATGACTCCCCTCAAAAGCATTGCACAAACGGCAGCGCTTCCCTTTCTGCCAGCGTGCGACTACCGAGGGGATGTAGAAAGAACTATAGAGAGAAGGGAGGAGAAGAGGCAATTCCCCTACAAGGGGGGTGGGGGGTAGGTTTCGTGAGAGGGCAAGGAGACCCTAGTACTACACGACAGCGGTTGCGGGGAAACTGAATAAGCTTAAGTTCAAGGTACGGTACAGTACGTTTCTGCTATTTCTGAAAAATGAACACCATGCAGATATCTCAAGCGGACAAATTACGCAGGGCGTGCAGAAGCAGAGCCTGAGGGTCTAGGAACACTACAGAAGCGGTCGACCGCCAAATCAACACGTCTATGCCTGCCGCGGTAGCTTTGCGGCCTTGGCATTGCTAGAGACCGCGGATTTGATCCCGGCCGCGGCATTTCGACGGGGGCAAAATAGGAAACGCGCGTGCACTTCGATTTTGGGACACGTTAAAGTACATCACGGCGACAAAATTAATCCGTGTCCGCCACTATGGCGTGCCTCATAATCCGATTGTGGTTTTGGCACGTAAAGCCCCATGATGCAATTCCAGTTTAATACTACTGTCCCGATGCGATGTGCCATGTGAGGCATATGACAATGGTCAACCCTCTCGGAGGTTATGAATATAGGCACGCACCAACGCCTCAAACAGACACTTCTCCTTGTGTATTCTATGTACTACGCAGACAAACAGCAGTGGTGCAGGAAATGTAAGGTTTAACATCAACTCGCCACTCTCGTGTTAGACTAAACGTTGAAGAAATTAAGCATTCGCCATAAACGTCACCGCTAATTATCGTCAATAAAAGCAACCAGCACACAAAGCTTCGCTCACATCGATTCCCACATTGTGTGGAATGTGCATCATTTTTTTTCCTCAGCAGACTTTTCCACTCCTTTCTTCACAAGGGGTCGTGAATGTGCCGTCCCCTGGGTAAACGCTGTCGATTGGTGTACATGCGAGACACATTAGTTCCCATAAGAGCGAGCAGTTTCGGTAAGAGCGAGATCGTAGCGTGAACAACTTGCGCTGTAGTTGCTGCGTATCCTAAGTACGATCCCAAGTACGGATTTACGCTCGTAAATTGCTGCTTAAGCATGCGTACAGCTAAGTTGTTTTTTTTTCGTCTAATTTATTATCCCGCTAATTATCTGTCGAGCGGCCGAGGCTCCATGGCCCGGTCAAGCTTCCTTGCAACAGAACCACGAGTATCTGTGCATGTTGGAAAACAAATATGAAGGAATTAAGAACACAATTGCCGCAACAAAGGCGCCAGCGGAAATAACCACAACTTGAGGGCTCCCACTTTGTTCGTCAATTAGAAGGTCTGCTGCGTAGGTATCTCCTGTTCGGTCACAAATTTTCCTTTCTCACTTCATTAGAATGGGTTTCCCGATGCGATCAGCTATACAAAAAAAAAAAATACTGACGCGGTGCGGCTAGTTATTGGTCGCTTACATCCCCCAGCCCTAGAATATGTCTCTTAATATATTGCGGTATAACGGCACCACAGAAAGCAAACGAACACACCCAGGACACAAGCGAGTGTCTTTGACCCTTTGGTTTAGTTTCTTTTGCGCCATTACATTAGAATGACAGCCCAACTTTCAGTTCATCTGACTTCGTAATACGCCCTAAATGTTCGATGTATTAAACAAAGAAAATAAATATCTTCTTTTCCTTCATTTCAGCAAAGCGCCCTGCACATCCCCCAGAAAGGAAAGTTTTCGAAATGCTCTCAAGAAACAATGATGGCAGCATCCCAACGAAAGCTGTAGTGAAATAGAATAATTTATTTGCACTTTGGCATATAGAAGAGAACAATTGCAGAGCATACAAATTACCTCACTTGGTCTTACATTCTATAGAGACCGTGGCAGTGATATTATTAGAATAGAAGAGCAGTTCTTTGCTACTGTAAAGGGTGCGCGGCTGTTTGTAAAACAATACAAAACAGTTGTAGTCTGCCATAAGCTACGCAAAGGCATAGTGCTTGTAACCTGCAGCATAAACATTGGTGAGGCGTAACAATAGAGGCGCACTGCGCTCCTACTTCGAAACACAGCGTCTTTGTCTGTGTTTTCTTCGTATAGAATTTGTATGGGTAATTTGCAATGAATTCCCTCAAAACAAACTGTTACATGCAGGGAAAAACGCCACGGAGTATTTTGGCGCACATGATATACCTAAGACTGGTGGACAAGCGATGATCGGAGAAACAGTAGCATGCCTTCGCAGTTTATTTTTAGCACAGTTCACACCATACTGTTCAGATGGGTCTCAACAAGCATAGTAAATAATGAAACGTATAATGACGCATTCACCAAGTAGAAAGGACAGAATTGGTCGGCGTGTACGTAACACAAAGAATAGACACGTGTAAATCACTCACTTAACTTCAATTTCTCACAATGAACAGCCACGACAAAATAGAAGAGCGCAACTCAGGCCCGTGGCTGACTGGAACCATATTCCAATTGTGTAAGTTCAATGAGCCATCGCAAGTGTCACAATTGTTGGTGTTACGTAGTGTACGAATATCTAAGCATTCTCTCTGTTGCATTTGTTTGTTGCTGACGGCCACGTGAACCCCGTGCCCTGATACGTTTTAGCAAGGAATCTGGAAAATTTGTGCCAGGTACTCTCACGAAAGCTGATTCATAATAGAGCTTTCATGAAATTTACGTAATACAGAAAAAAGGCGCCACCCTATGAAGCAGTATAGCTATAACATTATAAGATGGTGCGGCATCTGACACAGCATTCGTGTATTCAAGTTGCAATGTAGGAGTTTTACTACCGAACAGCGACTCTGATGAGAAACGTCCAGGATTATTTGAGTACGCTGTTTATTTGCGCAGTTACTTACTCAAACTAGTGAAGGGGGACGCCAGATTATAAACATTCCTTTCTTCATTTATTTATACACTGATTTTGACGAATCCTGATTGTGTTACACGCGTTCACAATTTATTTCCGTAAAAAAATGTCTCGCAAATCCATCTCAATACGTATTCCTATTTGTCATGGAAGACTTTTTCTTTGTGAATGCTCTGGCAACTACAGATGTTTTTATATAACCTTTGTAGACTCATTCACTTTTGAGTGTACCATGTACTGTGTGTTATTTGCAATAAAATTCTGGGTATTTTCTCATTTCTGCATAGTACTGCTGAGCTTGCGTGCCTTCTTGAATATTTTTCGAAATGTCACGCCCCCAAAAATTAGATAAATTTACAAACGGCCTCTTTGACTAAAATGTGGATGTCTTACATGGCTGGAGTATATGTCTAATTCAGAGAGGTGATGATGTATGAAGTGGCTGCCTAAGTATGAACCCTTATCTTGAAATGTTTGAGTTGCTGCGTCAGAATTACAAGGAAAAAAAAAACGCAAGTGGTAGCAAGTTTTGCCGTGATTCGCCGTGCTCTTTTTACTGCCGCATTTATGCCTTAGAAACTTTAGTTGCTTCATCCCACGCACTCTGTCTGGGCTTCACAGTATACCAATTAGGTTAGATGCCTCACCTGACGGAGCCGAGAACGCAAGTACTCTTAATTCTACAATTTCATGATAGAGAACTTTAGGTGAGCGTTTATGGTCGGCTATGCCCAGACCTGTATATACTTACAATTTGCCCAAAGTCGCTCAGCGGGAACGCTAGTGTGCGTGCCGCGTTCATGGCGACAGCAGGAGCTCGAACGCTGGTCTCACTCTGCTGCAGAGCCGATGTAGCCGAGCATGTGGCCGCTTGGCTTCATTGTCGTTACGCAGCCAAGCTGGCTGCGCGTCGCCCGCGCCTCTGCGAGGCCGGCTTAATAAGTATGCGAAATGAACGCAGTTCTGTGTTGTGCCTCGGCACGTAACATGTTAACTTCAGGGATCGTAAATGACGCGCAGCTAAAGCTTTCTAATGGTACGGAGATATTGCTGCGCACTCATTCAACTATTGAGTGCGCGGATTTCATAAAGATTAATCATGGGTTTCTTGAGAAAGCATACTACGCGTTGTTTCATTGTTCTTTGTGACTCAGGTCACGTAGTAGCTGCTGAGTGCTTCAAGCACCGGCAGTTTCCGGCATGTCAGTTGCTTTATCAAGACGATGTGTAACAGTAGTACTGACAATGCATTATTTTATGTTTATATTTTATCCATTAGATTGGTGCCACGAAAAAAGTATTATGTTGACAAACTGTGGTATAATAAAAAAAAATGAATTTTTGAAGCTACTAAAAGTGCACGCGAATATGACGTTAGCACATCAGACTATGCTCCTAAAACGTCATCGGTAAGGCGTGCAACTTGAAGCTTGACAAGGCGATGAGTCCGATGTAAATTTGCAAGCTTCCTGGCAAACTAGTTCATTTTTGTTTTGTGTTCTATAGCTTGCACGTCACTATGCAAGCACGAAGCCAGAATTTCGTTTTACTTAAGGTGATAAAGGGAGTTTCCGGCAACTCACATAGATTTCATGCACATGAACATGCACACCACACATGTTCCAAATGACAGCTGCGAAATTTTTCAGAATGCTTGGCAAGTGCGCAGAACCTGCGCCACTGTATCAAAGGATAGGGTCCACGCGGCGCGTGCTTCCAACAAAAGGCGCTCGAGCAGCGGTCTCAAGAACTCCAGCTCGGGCGCCCTCGGGGACGAGATAACGACCGCGAGGCCGCTGTTTAGTAAATGTACATTTCGATTCTCATTTCTCTTCGTCAATGCACCGCCGCTCCCAGTCACACAACGCGACGGTAGACGTGAAATTAACAGATCATGAAGTCAATCGTTACAAAATACATATCGAGATTGTGTATCTCATGCTAGCAGAAATTACTGCACGGTCAGTATCCGCGGAAATTCAAAAGAATGTGGTCTACAAGGAGGGCGCCTGCGTTGCGATGGGTTTGCATGGTGACGGGGAACTAACATATACAACGATGAAACAGGGGCAGGCATTAAAAGGTGCGGACGTTCAACTGAATTTCCCACATTCTTAGGCGAACGAAATAGCGATTTTACAGCTTTTGCAGTTCGGACAATAATCTTTCAAGCTGCCTTAATTATGTACACTCCTCGCGTTCACAAAATATCATTTTTACATCCCCATCTCCGCTGCGCGCTAGCCACTGAAGTTCCCCGTAGAATTCATTATGATAATCATAAACCTAGAAAGTCTTCTCGACTAGAACCAAGGATGCTTGCTTCAACAGAGAAGGTTCAGGTGCAATATAGAAGCTATTGCGGGGCCGGGACATTTAGCAGGTTATTGCTGTAGGGACTTTCGAAGCCACACGTGTTCTCGGTCCGTTTAAAAACGAAAGAAGTTGGCTATTATATGAAGCATTCTGCATAAGGGGCGATGGAAGTAATAACATCAGCGTCCCCTCAGTCGGCATGAAAGAGAAGAAGGTGGACTTCGTACGTCAGGCTTTCAGATGACACGCACGCGCAGGAGTATGGTCTTGCTTTTTCAAATATATTTTTTATTCTTTCTGCTCTTCGTACTCTTCTTCAAACCGTCAGTTGACAGTCCAGCGTCTTTCCGTCCTCCTGCTTCCTTTCCTAGTGTTTAGTTTTTTGCTGGAAATTATAATGTGCTCATAACGCCTTTTCCTTTTCTATGTTTCAAAAACAGAGGATACCTCCTATAGGCAGCGCGACGTAATCCAAAAGCTGGCTGTACAATGCGCGCTGGGACGGACGAATCATAGGTTGACGTTCTCGTCCTTTTTATCAATTTGAATTTGTATTTTTGTGGTGCGGATACTATCGAGAAGACGCCGAAACGAAGAATACAATCTACCATGAAGGAGTCAGATATCGCTAGGACAAACTGAGCAGGTGGCATTAGTTGTCTCGTTTTCCTGCTTTTCTGCTGCGTTCAACATGGACACAGGACATTTCAGGAAACCACTTAAGATCGGCTTTTACTTTCTTTGAGCAAACCTGCTTTTACAAAACTGTCTCCAGAGGAATGATAGCTTAAACTTTTCTTTTTTTTTCACCCGCGCATTGCCCTTCATATAAGATCACCAAAGCGCAGACAAGTGCAGGAAGATATATCGCATTACGTGGAGTACAATGTGCCGAGAATGTATAGGGCAACGACTGCTTCGGGCTGCTTCTGGCTACATATATGGCGAAGTGCACTGCAGAAAGAGAAAATTTTGGCGAAGTGCGAGGACCTCGGACATACTACAGGTTAGCGAGTACTTTTGGAAGCAGGTTTCGATGGTTCTCCTGTAGCCCACTACAATTCACCGTTGCCAAGTTTCCAGGATTGCGTGACAATGTGAGCAAAACTTAACGCTGATATTTTTTTCACTCTGCAAATCTAAGGACAAACAAAAATGAAGCAAAACAAAACGATAACCAGAAAGCGAGAGATTAAAGCACAACTCGTGAATCTGAGTCCTGCTTGTAACTGTCTTGTTCTTTGCACCTCTTCCTTGGTAGTGGACGTAGCATAATACTGGTGCCACATTGCGATACTTAAAACATTGAAAAGAAGGATGTCACGAAGCTGCATTTCAATCTAAAAATCTAAATAGTGAGAACGCTACTTACTTCTTGCGATTATAAGAAAGCCTATCACTTGCATACTGTGAATTCCTAGGAAGACAGGTTGCCATAGCGCCGAAAGTGCGTCATCAGGTGGGTTTTAACAGTCAACTTCTCCAGCACCGTAAAATAGGAAAAGAAAGCTTACGACTCGACCTACTGCTGGATTTACGTGCCGGAATTGTTGCACTGTTTTCTATTATTGAGCGCAGAACATGTAAATCTTCTTTCAGAGAAGTCGATAAGAGTGAATATTTGCAGTCTTCGAGATCTCAAAAGGATTCAATGTTAAGAAGATATGTGTCAGATTTTCTCGCCATCGGTTTTGCCTGCAAACCGAGAACAATATCAGGGGAGGCACAAATTGAATTTCTAAGCTCTCACTCTTGAACCGTGACCACAGTAGCATGTTTCTGCTTCTGTGATTATGTTTCAAGAGAACATCCACAAGTACATAAAACAGAACTAGCTGCACCAACTGTACAGCGCAACAGGCAAGCATGATGAATTTGACGGGCATCAATACGTTTCCCAAAATGGCAGATCAAATGCAAGGCTTAAGAACTGCTGCAGGCATTCATTTACAGTTCTTTCATTATTGCAAGTTTCTACCATATTCTTAGGGCTGCAGGAAGAACAAGCAATGTTGGTGCAGCCAGTCCTAAAAGAAGCGTTTCACCTAAATGACAACTAATGTCCAACATTACGTAAGAATGAGAAGAATATGACTGACGTTTCATGACAAACAAGTAACAACGTATGAAAATTTAGCAGTATTTAAGGCAAGGAGCCTCAAGTTGTACCAGCTGTTTCAGTCAGCGTTAGGGCGAAGACTATACCTTTGGCTGCTTCACCTCTTGACAACTGCAGGTGCACCGAGCCGCAGGCCAAGATATGTCTACACCACAAAAGGCTCCCATTTCTGGCGGAGGACTAAAAGAGAGAAGAGCATGTAGTGAACAAACGCAGCATATGCTGCTCTTCTGGGCTAACGCAGGACCCCTGCCGTCCCGATGAAGGTAACGCGGGTAATCCGGGTGGCAGCGTCAGACGTCTTGATGCGGAGGCACTCCATGGAAGGGGGGTCGGCCAAGAGGCCGGGACTCGCGTCGTCATGCGGACGACTCCTTGGGCTCGGTGGTCATTCGCTTGGCCATCTCGGCGATCACCTCCTTGAAGATGATGGAATCAACGTTCTGACCAAGCATATAGATTAGAAACCAGTCCCCGAGGGAGCCCCGCCGCACCACGGTGTGCAGGTGGTCCAGGTGCACGATACGAAAACGCAGGTTCAGGAGGTACACGCGCACTGGCGGGCAGGCTGTGATGATAACGCGAAATAGCACCACCATGCCGGTGACAGCCGCGAGCAGGATGAACCAGAACCACAGAAAGATGTAGATTTTCTCGTTGACTATGTTGAGTGGTAGAATGCAAATCGCGTCGTGCGTCTCCCGGTTTCCTGACTGGCCAAACTTGAAGAACTGGCACTTGGTGACTCTCGGGAACACTCGGACCATGGGGTCTACGCGTTCCTCGTCGTCCTGGTCCAGGAAGCGGATCACGTCCAGCCCGTAGGTGAGGAACTCGCCGTCGAAGAAGCGGTCCATGAGGAACATCTGGCCCACAACGTTGACGAGCGCGAGCAGCTCGCAGAAGAAGTACCGCGCCACGTACCAGTCGTGCTGCTTCAGGCTGGAGACAAGGTAGTCGACCAAGAGCTTCTTCTTTTGTTTCTTTTCCGCTTCACCACACATTCCCACGTCCAGGTCCATCATGAGTGCTTGGATTTTGCCACCCTCCCAGAACTTCCACAGCCATCGTGGAAGGTAGAACATTGTGGCCTGAAAGAACAGCATGAAGCAGACCCACTGGTAGTATCTGTGATACTTGTGATCTTTGGTTCTGATGAGCACGTTGGTAGAGCTGCCTGGTCCGACGCCGGGGTACACAATAGTGTCCAGGTCCCGCCGCATGAGGCTCGTAACGCTGTAAGTAGCATGAATCCAGCAGTAGGTGTTGATGACGCTCTGAGGCACGTCCGTAGACTTGGAGCAGTCAATCGGGTCACCAACAAATTGTTTGGTCGTAACGACGATGCAAAAGGCCAGTAGTATTATCACTGTGACCGTGTAATGTAGGCGAAATACCTCATTGTCGATGTGCACGCGACTCGTCTTGAGGAGCGATTTCAGGCTGCGGATTATATCCAGCATGGCGCCGATCTGTGGTAATGCCGCTTGCGTTCCGAGTTCAGGCACAGTGCGCAATATCGCTGCTTGTAAAGCAGGCGATACAGGGCAGACGAATATCGTTCCGTTACACTTAGCGAGTGCGCTGACGATGTTCTCGTAAAAGGTTCCGCGCATGCAGTCTTGTACCGCTTACTCAATCTTGTCACTCTGTACAACCACCATGTAGGAATATCTGCGCTGGAGCGGGCGAGTACTAACGCAACAAAATTCCACCACACTTGTAGGTTTTAAAAGGCGCAAGGGAGTTGTAAACGTCTTTTCGGTCCAGTCGTTATTACGTCGCAGCCCCTCGTTTGCTGCAAAACGTATCAGATGAAGGTCGCCCTGTTTCTCTAGCTGAGATGCCGCCGTTTGCTTGACTGCTGCCGTCACTCGTCCTGGACGCTGTCGGAGGCGAGATGGAAAGTCCCCGTTGACTGGACGGCGACAATGCCACGAGGAGATCGCCAGGCGCCGTTGTCGCTAGGCGCAACTTCACGTGGACGCATGTACTCTGTGCCGAAGTGGTGAGCAGGCAGACGCGACGACTCGCGCCGAGAGCATGGCCCGGCAAGCCTAAATTTAGGGACCCCAGGCGCAGCCGGCCCGCGCGGAGTCTACGCCGCGCCGGCAACCGCCGATGTCCGAGAGCGGGCAAGCAGGGGGCCCGCCGTCCCCTTCGTGCGGCGCCCGCGTTCACTCGGAGTCGGCGCGCGCGTCTCTGGCGCGCACGCTCAACTCTCGAGTTTGCACCCGAGGGAGGAGCTCTGAGCATGACGCGCGTGCCACGTGGTCACCTTGTGCGCCGACTGCCGCGCGCTGCCGCGGTCGACTGCCGAGTTTCGATGTGTGCTTTCTCTTTCTCCCTTTCTCTCTCTCTGTTTCTCGCAGTTCACCTGAGCCGTCGTTGGCGCTGCCAAGAGAACCGGCAGACGCCCCGTCATTCGCACAAGCTGAGATCAAAGACCGGATGAAGGAAACCCACACGTACCACGAACTTATTTTTCCTTTTTTTTTTGTTTTTTACGGGGAAGCAATGCAGAATTAGGAGCATTGTTCATTTCTCGTTTGCACGTCGCTTGTTTCTCGTTGTCACCCGCCGTGGTTGCTCAATTAGGCTGCTGAGCACGAGGTCGCGGGATCGAATCCATGCCACGGCGGCCTCATTTCGATGGGGGCGAAATGCGAAAACACCCGTGTACTTAGATTTAGGTGCACGTTAAAGAACCCCAGGTGGTCGAAATTTCCGGAGTCCTCCACTACGGCGTACCTCGTAATCAGAAAGTGGTTTTGGCACGTAAATCCCCATAATTTGTTTCACGTTGTCCCGTTGACATTTAGCGCTCATGTACATATTAATCACCGCGCAATTAAAATAAGAATAAGGCATACCATTACGCGCCCTGAGTGCTTAAGCCACACAATAAACATTCTTTGAATAAGTGACAAAGCCCCATGTGTGTCCAGAGCTTCCATT
This sequence comes from Dermacentor andersoni, assembly GCF_023375885.2. Lineage (NCBI taxonomy): Eukaryota > Metazoa > Arthropoda > Arachnida > Ixodida > Ixodidae > Dermacentor > Dermacentor andersoni. The sequence goes on from NC_092814.1 coordinate 395,319,804, forward strand.
ATTCTACAGGTTCTCCTCATCAACGCTTTAGCTGTAGTTTTGGTAGCAAAAAAATAAGGACGTTTACTGGGAATATGGAAGTTTAGGTGAGGAAGCAATTTTATAACACAAATATGCAGTTTTCATCTACGCATCGGCACTCATACCCTTCACATTTTGACAGCTAACTTGCTATTGTCACTGTGAATGTGTCATTCTACATAGCGAATCTCAGAATAAGCGCCAAGTGTTGGGCTCGCAGTGGGGTTAACGCACACCCGAATCTGCGTAGCTTATGAACGGCGAATTTAAGCTGAAGTTTGTGTTCGGGCGCTTTCCATGGGACCCTCATACCTACCGTGTGGCTAAGGATACGTCAGAATCGGAGTGAAATGCTCGTTCGCGAAAAGGCGCTTTTCACACTAAATAGGCAAGGATGAGTACATGTTTCAACATGGTGCAGGACACCTTCCAATGGGTGGCATAAGATTATTCGTTGCTGCAATTATAACATAATCTAACTATTATCTTTGTAGATGTTATCAGGTCTGCTAGTAGTAATATTACCATTTATTAAATGTTTTGTTGTAATGCTTGGCAATTAATTATAATTATATTTATATTTGTTCCTAGTTATCAACTCTCGCGATAGCATGTTGAGGACATCATAACTATTACTTCTAGCTTACAGAAGCAGATGTTTATAACAGATTTATTGCAAAGCAACCCACACAGGGGAAACGCGGAGCTGCAGTAATCGCCTCGTTTATCCTATCCAGTGGCAACTGCTTCGTTCATCCACTAACGTCGAAGATACGAGGCCTTTTCATCGCTGGCATTTCTGCTGAGCCATCGCCGTCCCATGGTCTACCGTGGAAAAGCCCAATTTGGCGCCTGCGCCGGAGGTACTGACGTCCTTGTCATCGAACTATAAAAGACAGCAGCTTCGGTTCGCCGTCATTCATTGGAGAGCAGACCAGACAGCTGAAACGTGGGGTTGGAGTAATCGCCTCTTTTATCCTATACAGGTGTGCGTGTGCCCAACACGTTTCTTAAATACTACTTTTCTTAGGATTTCTGTAGCTCCTGGACTGCTCTGAAATGCAGTTGCACTTATCTTGCGCCTACGTGTAAACAGTTGAAATATGGGTGATAAGGCACCGACGACCATAAAAGAGGTAGCTAGATTGCATGCCGAACTTTCGGCTACGGTTTATGCACGCAACAACAGCCTGAAAAATGAGATGCAAGAGATTAATCAAGCGGTTCAGTTCATGAATAGCCAGTTTGAGGCACTAAGGACCCTTGAGACGCTAAGAAAAAATAATGCTACCCTAAAGAAAGGCAACGCAGCAATGCGTGAAGATCTTGAAGCAGCACGCAGAGATATAATAGACCTCAAAGAGTAAGCAGCAAAATTGTGAAATCAATGGACTCCTACTATAAAAAGATTAGGACCTGTCTAACAGTATTACATCATTTGCTGAAACGTACGGAGTACCAATATCTCCGGATGAACTTGATGTCGTTCATAAATTGCCTTCTAAGGAGAAATCAAAACGAAATGGTGTTGTGAAATGTCGCTCCCGCTCATCCCGCAACCGTATTCTTCAAGTAGTCCAAAAGAAGAAAATAACCACTGGAAATTTTGCACATGAGAGCGATGGATTTGTATATATAAACGAGCATCGATGTCCACAAAATAAAATTTTGTTCGGCAAAGCAATCTCATGGAAGCGCGAAAAAATTGGAGATTTGTCTGGTTCACAAATGGAATAATTCTTGCTAGAAAAGCTGGAAACTCCACTGTCATTCACATTCGTTGAGAAAACGACATATCTCTCATTTGCTGAACCAAGAAGCTGTGTATCAAATGAATGCCCTCATACAGCCTGCAAGTCGCTTTGTAAAAGCTAATTCTTGCCAAAGCCTCATCCATTTTAATCATCGCAGCATCCATAAAAATACGGACAATTTCTGTACTCTACTATCCTCGCACCCCTTTGTGCTTAATTACAGAGCAGTTTGAGACGCTTGGCCAAAACAGGAGGGAATTTATAGTATTCCTGATTACCATTTCTTTTCCACTACACGACACGTCACCAATAGAGGCAATGGTGTAGCCTTATTTGTAAAATCTGGTATGCCTTGTACCATTCTCTCTGATTAGGCGAAATCATATTCATCCGAGCTTGAGATTATTGTTCCAAATGTCAATATGAAATTATTGTAGGGGTTTATCGTGCCCGCAATCAAAAGGTTCCAGCCGTCATGCATTTTTTTAACGGTTATTAGAGTATGCAAACGCGCTCAACCAAAAACCAGTGATATTCGGAGACTTCAACATAGATACCAGAAAAGTATGTCATTCAGACTACTGTGACATGATGACATCATATGGCTTTCATAATGTTATTTCTGCACCTACGCGTGTTACAACAAAATCATTTTCTTGAGTAGACCATATTTTATGCAACACTGAAGGCAGTTGGTGTGCCATTTATGGCGCATCTATAGGTGATCACTCCCCCTAGTGTTATTTTATTCCCAGTCACAGAGGTTTAACACGTTAAGTCTCGGGGCACTCATAGTCGCATTATCTATCCAGCTCTTCGCATACGTGCAGTGGAATTCATTCATTAAATCATTAGAACTCTTACATACCGATGAATTATCTGTCCCAGATGTGAATGTACTTGATTCAAAACTAAACAAAACCGTAAGGGAGGCAATAATGCTGTTCACAGCAGTTCATGATCAGAGATACTACAGAACACTAATTTGTCCATGGATGAAAAAGCACATCTTAGAACTAATTAAGAAGAAAGTATTTTGGAATTCAAAAATAAAGAAGCAAAAAACGATGACTATTAACTACAGCAATTCAAACTGGCTCGTAATAAAGTAATAGCGCTCACACGAGTAAGAAAAAAATACTACACAATCTTAATAACTAAAAATTCGTGCAACTCACAAATAACACGGCGTATGATAAACTTTGTTCTTAAACCTCCTGCAAACTCTTACACCATACCAGACATCCAGGGTGTCAGAGTATCATTAAAAACACTCGTTTTGACGTTTCATACCTATTTTTGCACAGTAGGTTTTGGCTAATGGCTACGGCGATCAACGAACAATACACTACATACCCTCCTCGCAATGCCCATACATATAAGTTTACCGATATAAGAGCTAGTGAAATTGTAAATCTAGTTATCGCTATGCCAGTCAAATTTTCAATCGGGTTTGACAACATACCTTCTTTGGCGCTCAAGCAATGCATCGACATTCTTTCTGCACCTTTAGAAAAATTGTTTAGGTTATCATTTTACACACCTACATATCCGGGTCTTCCAAATTATCAAATATAATCCCGATTCACAAGGCTGGCGACAAAAACATCCCAGTAAACTGCTGTCCTATCTCCATCCTAAGCACTATAAATGTTGTATTCAAAAAACTACTAATCAAACGAATTATATCTTTCCTAGAACGCCAAAATATTCTTACACCCTGTCATCACGGGTTTAGAAAGGGTAGGTCAGCTGACACAGCCGTCTTCTCCTTATCTCAACTTATTACTTACCACCTTAATGACAATAGAACCGTTCTAGGTATATTTCTTGACATAAAAGAAGCCTTTCATATTGTAAATCACAGCATATTATTAAACAAAATACAATGGTTTTCGGGGAATGTGCCTAGCATTCTTCAAAAATCATCTAGAAAATCGTAAACAGACAGTAGAAATAGCTGATATCCGATCCGAGTTTCTTGAAACAACTACAGGTGTACCCTAAGGCTCAGTTCATGGACCAATATTTTTCTCAACATACATTAACGACCTTCCTTGTATTATAAAAAATATTCAATATTTATGTACGCTGACGATACAGCTCTCACGTGTACCGAGAACTCTGTGGTCCATACATTGATTTGTGCGAATTTGTGCGATCCACAAGGTGATCTCTTCAAACAAACTAACGTTAAATACACAGAAAACCAAATATGTTGTTTTTAATTCACCGCGCCAAATTCTCGATAGACCCACATGTACACTCACAATAATAATTTTAACGCTAGCACGAGTGAATTCTATAAAATACCTAGGCGTTATACTTGGCGAATCTTTTAACTGGAAACCTCATATCGAGGAAGTCTGCAAGAAACATACTAAAGCTTGTTATCTCTTGTACAAATGCCGAGACATATTTGACGCACCGACATTACGAATAATTTATTTCAGTATATTTCATAGCCACTTAAATTACTGTTTAGTTACCTCGGGTCAAACATACCGCACATATCTAGAACCAGTTATAATACTGCAAGAAAGAGCAATACGCTTTATGACAAATTCATACTACACTGCACATACGCTAGGACTCTTCCGAAGACAACATATACCGTTCACCACTTTATTTGGGTATAAAACCGAACAAATAGTGCATTCTAGTATTACCACAACTATCCAGTCTGCTCATCCCATTTTTTAGTGTTCTCACTACGACAGCCGTAACAAAGTAAACGTAACTGCCTCCCTCAGCAAACAAAAAAATATCGGACGGCCGGGTCGGACAGCCGGGTCGGACGGCCGGGTTCGACAGCCGCATCGGACGGCCGGGTTGGACGGCCGGGTTGGACAGCCGCGTCGGACGGCCGGGTCGGACAGCCGCGTCGGACGGCCGGGTCGGACAGCCGGGTCGGACGGCCGGGTCGGACAGCCGGGTCGGACGGCCGGGTCGGACAGCCGGGTCGGACGGCCGGGTTCGACAGCCGCGTCGGACGGCCGGGTCGGACAGCCGCGTCGGACGGCCGGGTCGGACAGCCGGGTCGGACGGCCGGGTCGGACAGCCGGGTCGGATGGCCGGGTTCGACAGCCGCGTCGGACGGCCGGGTTCGACAGCCGCGTCGGACGGCCGGGTCGGACAGCCGCGTCGGACGGCCGGGTCGGACAGCCGCGTCGGACGGCCGGGTCGGACAGCCGGGTCGGACGGCCGGGTTCGACAGCCGCGTCGGACGGCCGGGTCGGACAGCCGCGTCGGACGGCCGGGTCGGACAGCCGGGTCGGACGGCCGGGTCGGACAGCCGCGTCGGACGGCCGGGTTGGACAGCCGCGTCGGACGGCCGGGTCGGACAGCCGCGTCGGACGGCCGGGTCGGACAGCCGCGTCGGACGGCCGGGTCGGACAGCCGGGTCGGACGGCCGGGTCGGACAGCCGGGTCGGACGGCCGGGTTCGACAGCCGCGTCGGACGGCCGGGTCGGACAGCCGCGTCGGACGGCCGGGTTGGACAGCCGCGTCGGACGGCCGGGTCGGACTGCCGCGTCGGACGGCCGGGTCGGACAGCCGGGTCGGACGGCCGGGTCGGACCGCCTCGCGGGGCTCAGGTGGCCGGCCGCACTCACCGGGTCGCGTCCGCAGCTGGCGGAGTAGCCCTGTGGCCGCTCACTCGAACGCTCGATCGCCCCGGTTCAGGACCGCCAGCCCTCCTGGGCCAGTTGCCCAGCGGAAGAGCGGGGCGAGGTAACTTCTCAGCGGGCGACAGCGTTGGCTCGGGTGTGGCGCAATGGCGCGGGCGGCGATAGCTCCTATGGGCCAGACGCCCAGCGAGGAAGCTCTTTTCCGTCGAACGCCGAACCTCGCGCACTGCTCACGCCACGGGACCACGGGCCACCCTCTCTCGCACCACGCTTTTTTTTTTGAGGCGCCACTGCCGACGCTCCCAAATTGGTGTCGACGATGATGATGGCCCTCTTGCGGGTATTTGCAAAGAGTCGCTGTCATCTTCGCCACCGCACGGCCCACTGTCTTCATATATTTATACTTTCCACTCCCGCGTACCACATATTATCACAATAATAACATTTTATTGGAGAAATTAAACTATTATGGAATACGAGGACAGGTACTATCTCTTGTCAAATCCTACTTGTCTGACAGAACACAAATTGTGAAAATCGACACCTTTACTTCTAATCCTAGAGCTGTCCATTGTGGAGTGCCACAGGGAAGTATTTTAGGGCCTTTGCTTTTTAATATATGTTTGAATGATATCGTCAATACTAACTCTCAGGCAAGGTTTATTATCTACGGGGACGACACGAGTATTTTCTTCACTAGTAATAATATTCAATTTCTTATAGAGCAATGCAACAATGCAATGAAATCCTTAGAGGAATGGTCGAGAGTGAATTTATTGAAGATAAATGCAAACAAAACAAAAGCAGTTATATGCAGACCGAAAAACAAGCAAATACCTCCACATCAAGACATTATATTAAACTGAAGGACTATTGAAATAGTCGAGACTTTCAAATGTCTGGGTGTCTTCTTTTCAGCGAACATGTCTTGGGACAATCACGTCAAACACGCTCTAAGCAAAATAAGTAGCATAACTGGTTTAGTAGGCTGTATGAGATACATTCTTTCTACGCGTATTAAACTATTGCTGTACAATTCACTTCTCCAATCACATTTAAACTATTGCCAATTAGTATGGGGTAATACAACATCCACCAATCTAGAACATATTCACCTGTTAGAAAAGAAGTATCTCCGCCACGCATATAACGCTTCCTACACAGCATCGACAATAACCTTCTTTAATAATTCTAGTGTGATCCCAGCTCACAATCTCTACAGATATCGTCTGAGTCATGTATATAAAATGGAAATCCATCGAAATATCAGCAACCTGCGTATTCTAGCCCAACTTCAGAGAAAATCTACAAATTACGTTACAAGACACTTTGAGGATTGGTTAGTACCAACACCACGTTCAAACTATGGGAAACAATGCCTTAAATACATATAACCAACACTGTTAAGTTACTATAATTCGGTCCGATTTGATCTTTTCACGTCATCGAAGGAACTGAAACTGATGTATACGGTTTCGATGTAATATCTGGTAGCGTTATGTATCTTTGTTATTGCATTTCTTTGTTGACATGAAGCAAAGTGTGAGTAACATGTCACTGAAGCTATGTAGACAGCTATATATATGTATGTATATGTATGTGCGCATATTTTATGCTGCCCCCCTGCAGAAAACAGGGATTGTGGACACGTCAATATGTTGAAGGACAGCTTTTTATCTACAGTCCCTCCATCAGTAAATGTACAGGATGGTAAATAAACAATTTCATTTCATTTCATGTATAACTGTGTTGTACGTTATGCTCTCTACATACATGAATGTGTTGCTCGTACAAAAGTAAGAATATGTGTTCTAATGTTGTGGAACTCACCTGTTTACATGCAGGAAATATTTGAATAAGTATGGCAGAGTAATAATCGTGCTATCATTAGTTTTCAAATATTATAATGTTAGTAAAAATATTTCTGTTTGTATCATTTTGGTTTTGTTATGTGACATGCTCTTTTTCGTAATTATGCTTGAATAAATGCATACTAGCCTCAGGCTAGGTATTCAGATGCATTATTGCAATTCCATTTTTAGTAAATTGTATTATGTCAGTAAAATTAAAATAAATATCCCCTTAGCTTTAATGAATTTATACAGCTCGCGCAATATTGCCACACTGAGGAACCACAGTGGCAAGTCACGAAGCTAAAGGCTGTCTAACCAAGCCTGTGCCCAGAAAAACTACACTCAGCAAAACTATAACGACGAGAACACTCGTAGATCGTAGAAATCTGATCAGCGCGCCAAGCTTTGTTGCATGACTCGTCGAAAGTAACAGCGTAACCGCTGGTGTATGCACTGCTTCCAGAAGGTGCAACGTTATTGGCGTCCAGCATACAATCTGATTACAATGTTCGGCGACAACAAAGGCAACAGATAGAATTGGCTGCAGTAATCGAGAATGCTCTGATACATTCAGGCGAGTCTTCGGCGAAGTGATAACACCTAACATTTCCTAACCGGTGAAAATCAGTCACAAAAAAAAGGCAAAGCAAGTACACGTGCCAATGCACCCCTTTCCAGAAGTTCCAATGCTGCCTACAACGAAAGTAAGGAATAAAGTTTTCACAATTCATTACCCTGAGTATAGCGGCTTCCGGCGCACTAGATCTACTGATTCCGGTCGGGCGCGGCGTCGTTGCGGTTGCGTAATGTCGTCCTCGTACTCCGGCGAACCAAGTCGTCAGATTATCTTGCATGATTCGAAAAGACCTCGCAGTAGCTTTTCACTGAATCCACGTCGGCATATCAGGGCCCGAACCCTAATAGTATCACCGGGCTTGTATTCACGTAGCATGGCCGTACAATCTCAGGTAGCACACAAAGTGTTAATAACGTCCATTTCCGGGATACAACAAATAAAACGTATTTTTGACCTCTTTCGACGTCTTAAAGGGACACTAAAGGCAAATATTTAGCCAAGCTACAGTGATAGATTAGTGCTCGAGAATCTCTAAGGCGTCAATATTATCGCGAACAGAGCCCTAATAATCGAGAAATTGATTAAAAAGAGGACCTGGTTAGAGACTCTCTTGGGACATCCAAGCGCTCGGCCGATGAAGAAAGCACTCCTCGGTTACATTATTTCACTATTGCTGAACCATTCTTTGCAAAAACATCCTCGTATTATATTGCAAGGCGATACAAAATGCTACTTGTCCAGTTCCATTTCAATTGTTTTGAACAAAAGAACTCATTGACATTACCCCTACAATACGCTGGTGGTCGAAAGGTTTCATTTTCGCTCGACCGCGCACCGCCCACACTTTCACGTTTAACTAGTTTGGTTATCGCGTAGTGCTGCGCTGGTTTTGCTGGCTCGCGAAACTCGCACAAACGGTAAGCAGCAGAGAATTCAACTTCCATGTGATGTCGCGAGATGCCCGAACAAGCTAGGCCACTTGACCAAAAAGCAGCTGCAGCGGCGAATCCACTGCTATGTCTTGGCTCGGTAGCGCCGTCTCTCGGACACAGTTTCACTCACCGACGGCAGCAAACGGCGTATTCAACGTCACCACACCCCCATTTGGGTGGCGGGAGACTTGGATTTTGGAAACAGCACTCGGACCCTTCAGATGCAATTTTTTCGTAAGCTAAGTCTTTTCTTGGAAGGAAACAAGGGTGGCGAGATTCCGGGAATGATGTTTAAGCAGTCCACTTCGACTTAGTATTTACCTTTTGCGTCCCTTTAAAGACACCTCAAACTAGTCAGCTAATATCTCATCGTGAAAATTGCTTACAAAACGCTTTCAAAAAGATTATTTGTGTCATCATCTTCTCTAAACCCGTAAAACCATGTTTTTGGCGTGAAAACTTGTTTTCCTTTTTTTTTCTATTTTTGCAACGGATTCATCCTTTCTCTGCACAGGTTAGGTGGTCGCGGTTGGCAAGGCTAGTTACAGCGCGGTTACAGAGCTGCCTGAGTGCTGCCCACCATATTGCAAATTTCGTCAAGCGGACACAGGAACATGGAACAATGTGTCGATTCCCCGTATTTAGTTTACCTTTAGGCCACTACGTGGTAATTTTTTGTTGCTAGTTATTGTTACAAGATATCTGCATTTGGAAGGAGTCCCCAGAGATGCAGTTGCTCGTGATGATAGCGTACCGTAAATGATGAAAAGTGGCGGGAACGGTCGCATTAATCTTATACCGGTGCCTCCCCACGATGTGCATCATTCATGTTCGTATTTATTTCAAGCGTCTATTTAACTATTGCATCGGGAATACTTGAAGTAGAAATAAGCCTTGAAGGCGATTAGTGTTGGTAATTTTGGTTGTGAGCAAGTTTTTGAAGTGGTGTCCACGTGCGCGCGGCTGCACGATCGATGACAGGCCCCGACTTTCTCCGACGGCTTGTCACATCTGTGGGAGATGGGCACTTTCCATACCTATAAGGAGGGGAAACAGGCAAAAAAATGGCACCTTTGTGAGGAGCTTCTCAAAGACATTAGTGTGTATGTCTCTGTCTATGGGCTTGCTTGTTATTTCTGAGTTACGAATTAAGAATAACGATAAATGCGCATTATATGAATTTTTTCGCATACGCGGGGTAAATAACTCGCATTAAAAAGTGGGTGATTCCCATTTACTTTGACTTTGTGTTTAAGTATGTGGTATTTAAGCAAGCTCGTGTGTAAGTTTCTAAAGCAAACAGCTTTCTTTCGGCCGTTTTGGTGGTAGGTCGGTTTTACTACGGTAGGTGGGAGTTGTGGGAGGGAAGGCGTAAAATCCCTCAATCATTTAAAAGTACCGACAGGCTTTGCTTCAGCCGACAACGCCTGCGATAGGCTGATCGGTGACATGTGACCTTGCTCCGCCCCTTTGCCGCCATGAAAGTTCCTGCGCGCCGGGCGAAGTGCGCGCGTTTCGCCTGTTGTGCCTCACATCGCTGCGATAATTTCGTTCCGGGAGGGCCGAAATGCCTTGTTGCTGTGCGGTTGGGTGTCGAAACCGGACGAAGGATGGCAAGAAGTTATTTTGCATCGCGCGCGGCAACCAGAACCTAACCAGACGAAAAGTATGGTTACACAGAATTGGACGGACGGACTTTGAACCGTCGGTAACAGCACGATTATGCGAGGCAAGTAACATACAACGATACAAAGGTGCGATAGAAAATATTCACGTGCGTGTGTCGAGCGGTGATAGTATTTCACTCGCGTGCATGAATGCTGAGGGCCGAAGTTTCTGGAGATTATTTATTTTAGTTCGCTGTGAGCCCGCTGAATAGATCGGTATGACCTAGGATGCGAAGGACCGAAATGCTTTGTTGCTGTGCGGATGGGTGCCGAGATCAGATGGAGGACGACAAGAAGTTATTTTGCATCCCGCGCAGCAAACAAAACCTAACCAGAAGGTAATTGTGGTTGCATAGAAATGGACGGAAAGACTGAACCGTCGGTAACTGCACGACTATGCGAGGAAAGTAACGTAGAGCGATACGAAGGTGCGAGAGAAAGTATACACCTGTGTGTGCAGAGCTGCCGTATTATTTCATTCGCGCGCATGAATGTTGACGGCCGAAGTTTGTGGAGATTACTGATTTTAGTGCATTACGAGCCCCTTGACTTAGCAAGTGCAGTATGACCTAGCATGCAAGTAAATAGTGGGGCAGAAACGCATTAACTCGCTGACAAGTATCCGCATTGTGTTACGTGCGATAAAAAATAAAATTCAGCAGCGAATTCTACTTTTACACTTTCCTGTGTTTGTGCGCGCGTTAACTGCGCTTTACAACATGTCCAAAAAGTAATTTCCAATATCCTAATCGTATCTTGTGCATTGCATATGTGAATAAATATATTGCTAAGTGCCTGCATTACTCTGCTTTTAAAAACGAATACTGCATATATATAGCCACAGCTACTGGCCGTCAAATAATAAAGCGTAATACAGTATATCAAAGTACATTACATACAGCTGCGAGGTCGTTCCTTCCAAGTTTCCCTTACACTCGAAGATGTTTCAGTAATCGGCAATGCCATTTTACTGATGAAAAATACACAACTGCAAATGAACATAAGAAAAACGCCACAAGCGATACACGGATTGCCAGCAAAACACAGTGCAGTAATAGCTGGGCCAATCCGCGTGCGTTTCGTATAACGGCCCTCTAATTCTTACGGGGCTTTAGCGGTGCACGGAGACGAAAAGGGATAAACACAACAATGCGCGTCATGATCCGAGTTTACGCGGCGACGTCGCACGTTTCACGAGAACAGTCAACCGCATTCACACACGCGCACACACTACGCTTGACATTGGTGTACCGCGAGATCAGATCGCGCTGGCAGCCCGAACACGATCGAGCACACACGCTAACACCATCCATACCGCTTCATCATGTCACGACAGTTGCACTGGCTTGTAGCATTGAGCCACAAGACACAGCAGTCGTCGCGTAATCGCTACACGACAGACACACTCAGCGGCAAGAAGATTGTTGGCGCACTCGTTTCCATACACACACATGATGTTGTTTAGTTGCCGTGAGGGTCGCGCGCTTTGAGAGTTGCACGTTTGAGCGACGTTATGTAGAAAGTTTTTCGGTCCAAGCGACTGTCAGCCTTCATTTTTACACGGCTTCTTCGTTCAATGCAACCGCTATGTGTACGCAACACACTTACATGTAAAAGATTTCACAGAGCATACGGGATTAAGCGCAAGCATTCACCAAGGCTCGCGCGGTGATTGAGCGCAAACGAACGAAATGTAAACATGCGGAATCGAGGCGATCAAGCCCTCATTACGCTCTCTTGAGCTATTTTCTTGGAGCGCTCATTCGAAATTAAAGGACTAAATTTAGTAGTTAGGCTCCTTCTTTCGTTTTTCGTCAAAGTCAGGCACCAGTAGGTTTTATTTCCGCGCGTATGCAGATATTTTTTCACCTCACGAATGCCGCGACGCCGCGGTTTAGCGTGGGCGCCGTCTGCTACAGGAACTTCCTAGGTGGCGCGCGCGGCAGATGTCGCTACCTTGGAAATTATAGAAAAAAAAAAAAATTGTGGGGTTTTACGTGCCAAAACCACTTTCTGATTATGAGGCACGCCGTAGTGGAGGGCTCCGGAAATTTCGACCACCTGGGGTTCTTTAACGTGCACCTAAATCTAAGTACACGGGTGTTTTTCGCATTTCGCCCCCATCGAAATGCGGCCGCCGTGGCCGGGATTCGATCCCGCGACCTCGTGCTCAGCAGCCTAACACCATAGCCACTGAGCAACCACGGCGGGTTTGGAAATTATAGAGGGACCTTAGGAAGGCGAGAAAACGCGCCAAGGGAAAGTACGCGTGCTCCGAACGGCGACGGAGGATAAGGGCATGGGGGAAAGGGGCACCTTGCATAAGCTGTCGTGGCGGGGAGGGGCACGAAATGGGGCCGCTCTTTCGATCATTCGTCACCCGAAGGCGAGGGAGTGGGTCCGTGATCTTTGGCGTTCTCTTGGCAAGTGAGTGGCGAGGAAGAACACGAGAGAGGGATGCTGTCGCGTGCTATCGCACTTCTCGCTGGCCGTCCAGCGGTGACCCTCCTGTCGTGGCGATTGCGTTGACAAGAATCTATAGCGGATTTTCACCCATGAAAAATACACAACAGGAGCTGGCGAGCGTTTCGTCGAACTCTGATGGCGTTGACGCCAACACACAATGTAGAGCAATGAGTGGACCCCTTCGCCCTTCATGGCTGGCACGACAGAACTGCGGGAAGGCGCCGAGGAAAAGGGTGTGTGCTCTCGCGCAACGGAGTTCGAGGATGACGGCAAGGGGGAAGTGGGGAGGGGGGAGGCTATTCGCTTACATGGACATGATTGTCGATGGTTCCTGAATAATGCATTTCGAACGTATAGAACGATGTACCAGATGATGTGGTAACAATATGTTTATTTGGGATGTTTCTTAGCTGAAATGGAACTCAATTGACAATAGCGCCCAGTCTGCGTTGTTATCATTTTTATCATACAAGCATTAACAAGTTCGCATATGCAAAAAACAACACATAGCAAGAGGTGCGGCCTGCGTCAATGCAGTTTCATGCTTGCTAATACTGCTAACCACAAAGTTTCTTTCACTATAGTTTAAAGCAGCAAAACTGCAGCATTTGTTGAAACACTGTTGCATTGAGGTGCCTGTTTTGCCACTAGTTTTGGCCTGCGTATCATCATTGGGCTTCCTTGCGCAGCGTTAAGGCTTCCACCGCTTGTTACGGGGGCAGGATTTTGGCGACCTTTGTTCGTAAAAATGTTGTAGCGGGCCCATGCCGTCGTTCAACTCATCCCCGTTTGAGACGTTGTTTAACGAAGAAACTTGCTCTCATCGAGAACTAGGAGTACGGGATTTATTTACAATATCTAAACGAAGACAGGAGAACGTTACATTTCATCAGTCTATAATGACTGAAAACGAAGCAGGAAGCACACCGAGCAGCCGAAAACGGCTGCTTAAAAACCCTCTGTCCTCCCTAGATCCCTAGGTGAAGGAAAACTGCCGTCCAACGTTCGTCCAATCGGACCGTCCAATGTAGTCGTAGTCGTAGTTGACCCGCCTTTGATGGCGAGAGATCACACACTCATTCCAGCGCTTCCGTTTCACTGAACACACCGAGCGGAGAGGGTGCTCGTAGACAGGGGTTGCCACGCTTGATTCAAGCTGGTGCCTCTTGATTCCAGAGCTGACTCCGCAGCTAACCGCCGCGGCTGTCAAACGACTGTGAGGATTACTGGGGCTCGTGAGAAAGCGACGTAAAACACTCCTTTACCAGAAGTTCTCTTGCTCCAATTAGACCGTGAAGGCGACAGCGAACCAACTAACAATACTCGGCCTGCCAAGCGTGGCTAGCCTTGCTGGAGCCGTTGGGCTGTCCTAAGGTGGCTTGACTCTCTGCACATTGTTGGCTTCACGCAGCGATTCGTCGCAGCGGGCTGAGAGAGGTTCGAAGGTTACTACCCCCGCAGGTCGATTGTAACACTTTAAACCGCGTCTCCTTGGGGCTCGAACCAGATTCACCATCGGAAAGGGTTGGACAGGGAAGATGAGGTGATCTGCAACATTAACAGACGTTTATTACATCGTTACCGTTGAGCAATGCGCTCAGAGACAAAACGTAGAGAAACCTTCGGTGTGCGTGCTCCTGCACGTGAGGGCACAGAAGTTGATTTTCGGTGGCGTCTCGCTGGGCTCCACATTCGGACGACCTCATTCTCTCTTGTTCCCTGGTAGAGGGCCTTGTCAGCACACTGGTCAACCCACACAGAGAAATACGGAAAAAAACCACTCCCTGGCGTGAATGGGTTGAACGTAGGTCACATCGTGTCAGCCCACACAGACAATACGGAGAGAAACTACTCCCTGGCGTAGAGGTGGTTGAAAGAGGACAGAGCAGAGTAGGATTTGCACCGGTGCATAATCCCGTCGCACATTCACGACGAACAAGTCTTTTCATATTGACGAGCGGGACGATTAGGCACGTCGTGGCTCAGTCGCTTGACATCTGTTCCATTCAGCGCCGCATACAGTGAACCGTAACAGCCGGCCCGGCACCGAAGGACACGCCGTTGCGCAAGGGACGATATCCGCTGGCCACAGGGAGGGCGCCGGTGGGTGCTTATAATCGTCATCGGTTGTCCCACAGCTCTCTGGAGCAGGAAACACTGTGGGCGTTTTGCCATGTTGCTCAACGTCTCGGTCCCAGTCTAGGTGCGTCAGAAGGGTCTGCAACAATTTTTCGTTCATAGCACGCGTGTACACCGAGACTCAGCCGCTCAGTGAACAACCCTTGGCTCCGGCTGGCTTATTTCCCACTCAAAAGTGACAGTTTTAAAGTACTGACACCAGCACTAAATACACAAAAGAACTTGTAATACGCCTCATAAAACATGACATCAGCCAAACTGCTTAAACCAAAATAAGACCTCTCCAATCCTACGTCAGGAAGAAAACACAAGTTTTGGGGAACGTTCGAGTCACATTCTCGATCTAGCAGTTTCAACTTAAGCTACCAACATTGCCCTGAACAGTCTTCTTTTCATTACGTGCTTCAAAAGAATATTGCTGTAAAGCGGCACTTAAGCGCACGACACGGTCATTTTCGGAAGACCTTGTCTGCAACCATTTGAGAGTACAATGATCCGTTTCGATGACGATTCTCGAGTCCGCAAGATAGCAATAGAATTTCTGATTAGCCCATACGACAAATGCGCAGTTTTTGTCCGTAGCGCTGTAAACCTTTCCTCGACTAATGAGTTTCCGACTTACGTAAAGAACAGGGTGTTCCCCCTCGCTTTGTCCCTTTTGGCATAGTACAATGCCCATGTCTCGCTTGTTCGTATCGCATTGAATCACAAATCCCCTTGTGTACTACGCCGAACTCAACACGGGCTACCTCGTCAGTGCGCTCTTTTGCCCGTTTAAATAGAATTCATTTTGTTCGTCCCTGTGGCTCCGTTTTTCGAAGAGCGCTAGTTCAGAATACCTAGGGAAGGACCGCTGGTCAAATCAAATCAAATCAGTTTATTTGAACACCAGAGGAGACAATACAACAATCACAAAAGTGATGCTGTGGGTTGAAAGCAATAACCCTTCAGGCCTTGACGAAGGCTTTCACAACATTTGTCACATAGCAGACAGCAACTGAAACCATTAGTATTTATACAGTGGCAAAAATGTATTTCAGTAGTATATCAATTGCGTTCTAAACGCGCATGAAAAATCATGTTGGTAGAAAAATAACGGTATCGTTAATTTATTGCGTAAAACCCGTGTACTGTTAGTGGCAGTAAATATTTCACCATTTCGCAACCATAGCTTGTACATCTGTAAGATGTTTTTCAATCATGAGTGGCTCGCGTGCTTACGGGCATGTGAATGGTGTTAAATGTGCTAAGTCTATAAGAAAAGAATAATGATTTTTCGGCAAGTACGATATCGCCTAAGTAAAATAGAATTGTAAAAGTCAGGTATTGGTTGCCAATTTAGGATTTCAAAGATGGGTTTAGAGTGTGTATCGCGTGGAGCACCTGTGATTACACGTACAGCCTTTTTGTGTAGTCTATATAATCTGTCGAAGTTTTTTTCCGTTTTGGTGCCCTAAACTAGATAGCAATAACTTAGTGTAGATAAAAACAGATAATTATATAGTAGGTGTTTAATATTTTGCGGCAAGAGAAGACCCAGACGCGATAGGACACCTGCGATACGAGAGATATTAGAGTAAACAAGCTCAGCCTGATTGTTGCATGGCATATTTTCCTGAAAAATCACTCCCAGGCTTGTCACTATAGGTTCAATCTTAATTTATTTCTGGGCCAATCGTTAGAATCAAATCGCAGTTGCCGACATTATTTTTGGAACGGAAGATAAAGGATTTTGTTTTAGACATGTTTAACGAATTGCTTATGCTCTATATGTGCAATATTTGCAAAACACCATTTGCTTTATCCACAAGTTCACGCAAATGGGAGTCCTTAAAAAATAAGCTCGTATCATCTGCATAAATACTGAAAGTTGCACTGTTATCGATGTTCACCAAGTCATATACATAGATCTTGAAAAGTGGCGGACCCAGCATGCTACCTTGGGCACGCCGTTTGATAATTCTTAAAAATTACACGGGTAACCATTAATTTCAACTTTTTGCTGTCGGTGTTCAAAATATGATTTTATGGCATTCAAAAGTTACCCCGGAAACCATGCTTGTCTAGTTCTTTTTTAATTTGTGTAATTCGGTTAATTCTATCGCATGCTTTTGAGTAGTCAACGAAAATTATATGTGTATATCTTTCCTTTTCGAATGCATCCAGTAGGATTTCTTTCTTACTTACTAGCGCAGTTGCGGTTGAACGCTGTTTTGTGAAACCAAACTGACAAGCCCTCATAATGTAGTTCCTGGTTAACGATGCAACTATTCGTTTATATATAAGTTTTTCAATTACTTAAGAAAAGAACTGGTAAAATGATAATTGGTCTATGATTTGATACGTTAGTTTTGTTTCCACCCTTGAAAATAATAGAAATCTGAAAACGCATAGGAAAAGTCCCTAATGAAAGCATTAAATTTATTATAGTACCTGGCGACCTGTACGTAAGATGAGATATGGGTCTTAGTGCGCGGCTGCGGGAAATATCGCATCGGAGCCACCTTTAGCTCAGAAAGTCAGCGACGGCTCTGTCCGATAACGTGACCGAGATAGAACAATTCCGCTTGCGCCATTTGGAATTTTGGTGCCATGACGATTAAGCCTGCTTCATGCAAGCGGGCCAACACTGCCCTCAGATGTTTCACATGCTTCCAACAGGATGCAGAGTACGTCGCGACCTCATCTAATTAAGGCGAGGCGATCTCTTCGTGTCCTGGCAGCACTTTGACCATGAGGCTTGCAAAACAGTACGGCGCATTTTTCAAACGGAAGCACAGGACCTTAAAGCGAAACGTTCCCAACGGAGATATGCAGGCGGAATGTCCGGTAGCACGCTCTTCGAGCGGAACCTGCCAGTAGCCTCGAACTAGATCGAGGGTAGGAAGGAATCGGGCGTTACTAACTTGCTCGATGCGCTCTTCGATGTTTGGTATAGAATTAACCGAATCTTTAGTGATCGCGTTTAGCCTGCGGTGATCTCCGCAATGACACGGATCCTTGCCTCGCACCTCAACTAACATCAAAGGCGAGGTGCAATCGCTCTCGCAACGCTCGATCACCTACAGTCAGCATTTTTTTCCACCTTCGCATGCATAATCTCACGTTGGCATGGTGACACTCGATAAGTTTTGAACGTACTGGCTCCGAAAAAGTGAGCTCGACTCCCCGTGTAAGAAGCGATGTCCCTCCTGCCCTATCTAAAAATAAGTCCTGAAACTCTTGCAGAATTTCCTGCAACTCCGTCGATTGTTCAGCCTCCAGCCGCGCTTTACAGACTAGTTCTCTAATTAGCTGTTCCCTAGCCTCTCCCTTAGTGACTGACAGGAGCACCGAAAGCTCTACTGGAATCTCTTCGAGAAAGTTTACCATCATGCATACAACTGCTTTCAGTTCCCTGTAAGGCTTGAGCAGATTTCAGTACTAAACATGCTGTATCTTCCGCTTTCCAGGCAGGCTTATAACATAGTTCGTGTCAGACAGTTTCCGAAGCACGGTTGCGGGACCTTCCCACTACACCTCGAGCTTCTTTTTGTGCGGTGGTCGTGGAATCATTTAGTGCCGACTTCAAATCGACGGGTCCTGGCTTTCCGGTCGTAATGCACCTTAGAACTATTCTGGGCTTGAGATATGGCCTCTTCTGACAACTTCTGTGCCTTCGTTAAGCGTTCTAGTAGCTTACCTGCATACTCAACCACAGCTTCCTGTGCCACAGCTTCCAGTCCTTCCTGTGCTTCGCTAAGCATGCGCTACGGTGATCGCAGCTGCGCAAGAAGATGTGAGACGCTTGGTCCACAGAGAACCATATGCATGCTGCTCGTTATTTATTTATTTATTTATTTATTTATTTATTTATTAGACAATACTGCAGACTACAATCGGAGCCCAAGCAGGAGTGGACACCGGAACACAATCTAAACAAAAGTACACTGACGAGACAAAAGACTTTCCGGAGAGGTTGCGATATCATCGAAATGAAGGCGATGTCCTCAAGTGAGCGCGGTGCAATCCGTCGAGTCCCCCCAGTGATGGCGGTGAACGACCATTTATTCTTTTTTTCGTCTGTTAGCCAGAAAGTGTCCAAAATTATGTGAGGCGAAAATCCACTCGGCCAGAGAAAAACGAACGCTAACCGAAGAGCGCCGCACAGTGGTTAGGGGAGCACGCGAAAAACGCATGACCTCTCACTGGCTCTCGCAGCCCGCAGTTAGCGATAACAAGAAACTTGAAGGGGCTCAATCTGTCCCCGCGAATACAAGTCAAACTAGAAAAAATAAATAACAAAAGTATTTACCTTTGCTGGCTTTGGTGTCTTGACATGGATACTCTGGCGCAGGTGAAAAAATTTATATTCTTTTCTGTGACATGACGGCATAAATGAACCATGACAGCGCTTTATCTCATCGGACCTCGCTCCGTGTAAGCGCGACGAGCCCGACAAGCGCGACGAGCCCGCTCGCCATCAGAACGCCCTTGAAACTTTGTGCTCGGACGGGGCTCTTTGCGTTATGCGACTCCAGGTGCATGGGCGTTGCCACAAAATGCAACCTTGGTTCAGACTCTTTGCATCAAAATGGCTTTTTGAGCATGAATAATACATTCTAGACAAAATCCAGGCTCTTGTAGGGCTATGACCCTCGGTGGCTTTCATGAATTAGCGGTCAATTGTGTCGGCCCTCTACAAGAGCCCGGTACCCGACCAACACAACATGGCTACGAAGAATACTACAGAGGTCAAGACAACAATTGGAAGGTAGCCACACTAGTGACAGAAACACCACAACCATACAACACAAACTCATAGACAGCCGTGGACGTACTACACGTACTTCTCGATATAGTACGCAAAGGCAACCAGAAACAGAGCGCCTTCGTCCTCAACATTTACCCCCCCCCCCCCCCCCTCCCCAAGGCAAAGACGGCGAAACATAGGCAAACTCTTTAGGGGCGCCCTCCGCCTCGCTAAAAAAGCCATCCGGGGTAATCATAGGCGATTGAATCGGTCAGAACACGCTGTGGGGGTACCACAGGCCGGACTGGAAGGGTCTCCAGCGAGAAACACTAATTGAACAGTGTCACCTCACACTCATCACAGACCCGAACATACCGACGAGGGAAGGGACCAGTGTAACACGCGACACCACTCCTGACCTCGCCTTCATCACTCAAACCACGCGAGCCGAATGGCTCAACGCACTCAAAAACTTAGGCAGCGATCACACCATATTAAACATAACACTACAGGCTGGACGCCTACGCAGGCAGATCGGCACAGCTAAACTCACTGACTGCCGAAAAATCAGGGAAGCCCAAGAATAGGACGCCGACACAATCATGATCCCGGAAGGCTGGTGCGACAACCTCCGTCGACATAAACAACACCACACAAAGGAATTCGCCAGAACGATAGTGACCCAAGAGCGGGATCCCCCACTTGCTACACGTATGGGATGCCAAAAGGAGCCTCACCCGCCACTGGGAAAAACAGCAAAACAACAGCAAACTGAAGACGTGTATTGCACAAATAACAGCGGAATTAGAATATTATGCCATGCAACTGGCCTCGACGAACAGGTATAAATTCTGCAACTCCTTCCGTGGCACCCTGGGTACGACCAAAACGCGGTACATCGTCAAAGTGATCCTATACCCCACCAAAAACCAAAGCAGAACACAAGGCTATGGAGCGCTTACTACACACCTACCCAGGCAGCCAACAAAAGCTAATCGACGCCATCAAGACGAAGCGCTATGGAGATCCCGCTCCCACACAACCATGTACAACACCCTACGCAGGACAACCCAACCCACTAATGGACGAACCTATCACAGAAAACGACATGAGAGCGGTCATCGCAGCCACCACCCATAACACAGCGGTGGGCACGGACCACATCACGATCTCCATGATCAGAAACCTCAGCAACAAGTCTTATCTTCGAGCTCACGGCGTTTCTCAACCAACACTGAGAACAAGGTATGGTGCCGGTGATGTGGAAACAAACACGAATAATCATGAACCATGAATCATTACGAGTGAGTTTTCCCTTTTTATAGTTGTCATGACTATGTCATACACTCTTGTATATGTCATGCACCTCTCACTGTTGCTCATTTTTTGAGCGTGTATCACAGCACGTTGTAAGAAAATCTGTTTTCGGAAACGAAGTCAATAAAGCGAGACTAAACATCTGTTGTGTTGGAAGTGGAATTTCTTTTATGTACCGGCACATGCTAGTATAATATATGTATGGGCAAGACTGCGTGCGTGCCAACGCACAGCCCACGGCGCACCACGCGCCAGCTCGCAAGCAATGCCAATGCGCTGCGTAGCGCGCGCATTCCTTGCGAGCTGGCGCGTGGCGCGCCGTAACAAGCGCGCTATAAAAAAAAAAAAAACGCGCCGCTTACGGGTAAAAACAAAAAAAAAATGTGAGCGGCGCGCGGCGGGGGGGAAAGGGGGAAAGAGAGTGGAGCGGGTCGGCATAATAAAAACAAAAAGGACAGAAAAACGTTTGGGAGAGGAGGTGCCGCGCGGCTGCTGTTGCTGTTGCCATGACAACGCAAACAATCATGTGCGCCGCCATTTTGCTTCTGCGTCGCCCATTGGTTAGGGCCGTAACTGAAGGGGACCTTGGCGCTAGCGTCGAAAGAGCGTCTGCTCGAAAACGGCCAATGAGAGCCATACGGAGTGTCCCCCTCCCTGACGGGGACCTTTAAAAGAAGGCTACAGCAGCATCGCAATGATGTAGCCAAAAGACACACGGTTTCTAACGCCCTGGCAGAGCATCACGAAAAGACTGGACGCAGTATTAACTGGCATTCGGCAGCTATCATCGAAAGAGAGAAAAAATTATCATCCCGATAGCTGCTTAATCATTCTGCACACAATCTACTACTAACACGATACACCGCACACAGGGACCCCTCCCTCAGTTGTACGCAAGCGCATTGAGTCTTCCGACGCGCATATAATACAGACCATCATGCATTCGTTCATTGCGAACAAGGCACCCATATTGGGCGCCGAAACTTCAATCTGTGTTTTGAATTTTTTCAGTTGGCGAGTGTACGTTTATTCAGCCGCGACATATATGTTACAAAATATTATCATATATCTTAAATGCACTGACTGAAAAAAATGAAAACTCTCGATCGGAATAAGCATGTTCCTTCTTTTTTTTAAAAGGTTCACCTGCCGCAGGTGATGCAATTGACTTTCCGAGAAAAGGAATGAAGACAATTATTTTGTGTTAATATGAACAACAGTGTTAGGGAAAAGATATTGACACGTCTACTTGTTTATCTCTATCAGGCGACAACGTTTCACCGCCTAACAAATGTTATCGCACCGCGCAGGACCGCATGTATTGGAAGTTTGTGGAATGTTATCGATGGTTCCATCCGCGGTCTATCACCTAACCTTGTATAATCTGATTGCACGTAAGCGCGACGCGAATAATGCAGCACTTTGTGGAAGACACGCGGGTCCCAGCGATTACTCTGGAACATTCGACGACTGATATATAAAAGCCGGCGCACTTGACCCGCTGATCAGATTTTAATGATCGTCGACTGTGTTCGCCGCTGTCGCCGTTCTTTAAGTGTAGCCTTTTTTTTGTGGGCACAGGTTCACCCAATAAAAGTTAGTTTCGTCTTCCACACTATTGCTACTGTGTTCTTTGTACGTCACTACCAAGTGACATCTGGTGGAGGTACTTCTTGTTCATGTACCGGACGCCCCCGACAAGCCGTGATCCCTGACCGCAAAGTGAACACCAACGTAGTCCCGGACCATCGAGTAAACCGCCGGCTACAACAGCTGCACGAACTCCTACCATAGAAGACCAAGAAGATTGCGGCTAAGACAACCACAATGACAGCCCCAGTGTCACCCATCGTGCTTCAACTCAGAGAGCCCCCTAGCTTCCGTGGGGCTACGTCGGAGGATCCGGAAACCTGGCTCGACACCTTCGAAAGAATCTCGAGTTTCAACAACTGGACCTCTGAGGATAAGTTGCAACATGTGTACTTCTCGTTGGAAGATGCCGCGAGGATTTGGTTTGAGAACCGGAAGTCCACCCTTACAACATGGGACCTGTTCGGCAGTAACTTCCTGAGAACGTTCACGAGCGTTGTCCGAAAAGAAAGGGCCGAAGTTCTGCAGGAAACCCGATGATAACTACCCAATGAGACCATCGCCATCTTCACGGAAGAGATGACCCGTCTTTTCCGGCACGCTGACCCAGAAATGTTGGAAGAGAAAAAAGTGCGTTTCTCGATGTGAGGCTTAAAGCAAGAACTTTTTGCCGGATTGATCCGCAACCCACCGAAGACCGTAGCTGAGTTCTTGACAGAGGCAACGACGATTGAGAAAACTCTAGAAATGCGCACTGGGCAATACAACCGCCAATGGCTTATGCCGCAGTGCTCGATCCAAGCACAGGGCTCCGGTGATCTCCAAGAGACCATCAGGGCCATTGTATGCGAAGAACTGCGCAAGATGTTTCCTTCGTCGCCATCCCAGGTGTCCTCAATCCCTGACATCGTCAAGGAGGAACTTCAACGATAACTGGGCGTTACCGAAGTGCAGCCCGAATCGTCGCTTCCTATACCGGAAGCGATGGGCTACGCCGCCGTCGCCTGTCGTCAGGGTCCCCCTCCGCGACCGCGCCAGGGGCCTGCAACTCCGCAATTCCGTCGTCCACCACCGCCGCCGCCAGCACGCCCACCCGTCACCCAGCGCACCTACGCGAGGAAGACGGATATTTGGCGCGCCCCCGACCAACGCCCACTCTATCACTGCGGGGAAGCCGGACGTATCTACCACCGATGCCCATACCCTGAAATGGGACTACGAGGGTTCGCCGTCAACGTTCCGCGCCCACAGCAAGGCGAACGCTCTCGCAATATCGCCGACAACCTCGCCGCTACTCAGTGGAGCTCTCGACGACCGTCCCATTCGCCATCACCACGCCGGTACCTGTCGCCGCAGCGCCGTCCATACACTGGCCTAGCCCGGGCCCGCTCTCTGAGCCCATATTCTGAAAACTAAAAGCAGCAACCGATGGAAGCGCGGTTGCTGTTCACCCAACTGACAAAGATCCTCCGCCACCGACAAAGACGCCGAACAGACTACCTCGACGACATAACAACAACACACTCCCGTCCCGAGAAAGTCTGAAAGCGAAGAATACGCCGACGAAAGACGACCTGATGACGCCACGAACCAGCGACAGGTCAACGCGACGCAGCAGTGATCCGACGCCAAGACCTAACTGTAACGCAAGACAAAGAACCACCGCGACCTTGACGTGCTTCTCGACGGCCACGCAGTCACCGCCTTACTGGACACAGGGGGCGATTACTCCTTCATGAACGGACACATCCCCGTCCTGTTGATAAAAGTTAAGACTGGATGGAAAGGCCCTCAAATTCGTACCGCTGGAGGACACCTCATTACGCCGACTGGAATCTTCACAGCGAGAATTACCGTTCATGACCGGACTTACCCTGCCACCTTCGTTATCCTTCAAGAGTGTTCACCATACGTCATTCTCGGAATGGACTTCCTCAACCAACACGGCGCAATCATCGACCTGAAGTTGAAATCAATAACGCTGTCGGAAGATCAAGCGATACCGCCGGAGAGCTCTCGTAGTCGCCACACCTTGAGTGTGCTCAAATATCAAGTGCGTATCCAGCGGCACTCCAGCATTATTATTTCCGTCGGCACTAAAACACCCGCTGACGTAGAAGGTGTCATCGAGGGTGGCCAACGTGTGCTGCTCAACCATCAAATTTGTGTCGCAAGAGGCACAGCTAGACTGGACGGAGCAAAACCGAAATTGTTGCTGACAAACTTCAGCCAGGAGTTCATGCACATCAACCAGAGCACGACGACCGCGTACATCGAGGAAATTCTGGAAACCAGCAATCCGTTTGTCCTCTCGGATTCTGCTTCATCGACCCTAACGTCCATAGTTCCCGAACCAGACTTCGAAATAAATCCAAGTCTCCCTATGATTAAGCAACAGCTGAGAAGTCTCCTTCGACGACACAAAGAGTGCTTTTCGACGTTATCGAGGATTCGAGAAACACCAGTCGCAAAGCATCGCATAATGACCGAATTTTCGAAACATCTTGTCTTTCTTTTTTATCTGTTCATAAAGAGACGGCGTGATCCACGGTTATCTCATTTGTTTAGATTGGCGCTTTTTGGACCACGGGAAACATACATCATATATTTCACGAGACTTCTTTATAAATATCTTGTACGCTTCATCTGCACTGCTATTAGTATAAATTTGGACCAGTCAGCACTGTTTATAATTTCTCTAAATTTATTAAGATTTGTGTCATTAATTGACTGCTAGGTAGTAAGGGCTTTTCTAGTGAAAGCTGAAAGTTTCTGTACAACCGACACAAAAATTGGACAGTGGTCGCTTAGGTCGGACAAAAATGTACCAGCAAATTCGACCGTAGTGTCTGCATTCACGACGTATAAATCAATAGTTGTCTGGCTGGAAGCAGTAATTCTTGTGGCAGACAATATTACGTTTGTAAAACCATCGCAATCAATTATGTTGGCAAGTCTAAGGGACGTGTAATTAACTTCAGCTACTTTTATATTGAAATCGCCACCCAAGACCATGCTATAACGGTTAATAGAACAGAATTCTAGAAATTTGTTAGCATAATTGAGAAACTGGTCACTGTTCCCGCTCGGGGGCCTGTTGACTACCGATGAGATTTGATGGTTATGACGTAATGTGAGAATTTCATAGTCATTTGTTATAACTGAAAATTTATGAACAAGGTCTAATGCGTAACAAGGCTTAATATAGACTGCCAGGCCGCCCCCGCGGGTCCCTCTTTTCAAGAAAAAGCACTAGAATGATTCCATCGAAATGAGATCATTTTCTTGTGCGCACCATGTTTCAGTAAACATAAAACAATCAAAAGACACCGGAAGATTATGTATCAGCTGATCAAGTTGCTTGTGTTTATGCCTCATTCAGTGAATGTTTAAATGCAACGCTGTGAACAAGCCTTTTTTTTCATACTGTATCCCATTTCACTGGGGCAAACACGTTCAAAATACCGATTGACTGTCATCAAGAAATGATAAGAAGAATAAAGTACGTGAGCATACAGAAAATGGTTGGCAAGCGCTACATGTGTAACCGCAAGGCCGAGTACTTGCTGACGTATACAGATATCTCTGGTACAGTAACAATAACCACGTGGGGATGTCAATTTGTACGATATCAAATTGGGCAATCGAACTGGATGCTTTATCTCAAGTGAAACTGTTTAGTGCCTCAACCTTAAGCACAGGGACACAACAACGTAATATGACGCAATTCGTTTTTGTATAATATCCTTGCAAGGGATGTACGAGGGTATAACAAAACTTCTACAGAATAAACATGTCCAACTGAAGTGCGCTTGGTTTCAGAAGCATAGACATGTGACATGTTTTCAAACGTTACCATTTCTGAGCAAGTGACACCTTTTACTTTAGACGCTATCTGATGATGCAGTGAGCCTCGCAATGTCCTCTCTGCATGCAATTCTGATTGTGGGCGTATCGTCGGTTTGACGAGCAAATATTTTACCATTGCGCACCCAAAGATGCTTCAATTTGGCTTGGCGCTTCTGTGCAATCGGCTCGCGCAGAATGCGCTCGAGTTCAGGGCAAAGGTGCTCATTAACAAAAATTCGCATGTCGGAATCAAAACCAATGTCAGAGCATACCAATCTCGCAGGGCGCGCTTTCTGAAGAAAAGCGCCACGGACGTGCCTCCTGACGCCATACTGACGCCAGTAGCCTAGGCCTCGGTGCCGTTCTAGTCCAGAGGAAAAATGGAGTTGAATTGGTTATAGCTTACGCTAGCCGGTCGCTGTCAAAAGCGGACGGGAATTATTCTACGACCGAAAAGGAATGCCTCGCACTCGTTTGAGCTACAGCAAAAT
Organism: Dermacentor andersoni; assembly: GCF_023375885.2. Taxonomy (NCBI): domain Eukaryota; kingdom Metazoa; phylum Arthropoda; class Arachnida; order Ixodida; family Ixodidae; genus Dermacentor; species Dermacentor andersoni. Next base: position 395,346,821 of record NC_092814.1, read on the forward strand.
ATCGCCCTTACCTATATGGCAGGCCATTCCAAGTCATCAGCGACCATCACGCGTTGTATTGGCTAGGGAATTTAAAGGATCCTTCAGGACGGCTGGCGCGGTGGAGCCTCAGACTACAAGAATACGACATCACTGCCGGATGCCGATTGCCTATGACGTGCCCCCATTGACCCGCCGCCGCAAGATAACAAGGATACGATGCCTTCCTTGGAATAATAAGCGTGGAAGACTTCGCTGAACAGCCACGAGCAGACCCGGAGCTAAAAAGCCTCGTCCAGTAGTTGGAAGGGCACATGGACGTTGTCCCTACGGCATTTCAGCAAGGATTGTCTTTGTTTTCGCTTCGAAACAACCTACTATCAAAGAAGAACTTCTCACCAGTCAGCGCCAACTACCTTCTTGTTGTTCCCTCAACGCTGCGTCAAGAATTACTGCACGCCCTGCATCACGATCCGACCGCTGGGTACCTCGGATTCTCGCTGACGCTATCGAGAATACTGGAAAGGTATTACTGGCTGCGCCTGATCGTCGACGTTGCCCGTTACTTCAAGACATGCCGAGACTGCCAGCTATGCAAGACACCCCCCACACGACCAGCGGGATTACCACAGCCGATCGAGCCTCCTTGCCGACAATTTCAGCAGGTTGGGATGGAATTGATGGGAGCCTTTCCGATGTTAACAACTGAAAATAAGTGGATTGTCGTGGCGATGGACTACCTCACCCGCTTCGCTGAAACGAAAGCTCTGCCGAAAGGTAGCGCAGCCGAAGTGGCGAAATTCTTTGTCGAGAACATCCTCCTGCATGCGACATGGCGCTCCAGAAGTCCTCATCACCGACAGAGGAAGGGCCTTTACAGCGGAGCTCACCCAAGTCATTCTGCAGTACAGTCAGACAAGGCACAGGAGGACAACTGCCTACCACGCACAGACATATGGTCTTACGGAGCGCCTGAATAAGACCCTCACCAGTATGCTAGCATTGTACGCCGACGTCGAACACAAGACCTGCGATGCCGTCCTGCCGTACGCAACCTTCGCTTAAAACACGGCGGTGCAAGAAACAACACAGATCACACCGTTCAAGCTGGTTTACTGCAGGAACCCACCGACGACTCTCGACGCCACGCTGACGCACGTCACCGAAGAAGAGCATCGTGACGTCGGCACCTATCGCCAGCGCGCCGAAGGAACCCGACAGATACAGATCTACGGTTCAAGAACCAGTAGCGTACCGACAGCCGATACTACAACCTCCGACGACGCTACGTCGTCGCCCGGTGACCGTGTTTGACCGGTGACCGTGTTTGACCGGTGACCGTGTTTGACCGGTGACCGGTGACCGGGCTACGCCCGGTGACCGTGTTTAGGTTTGGACCCCGATACGCCGACGAGAACTCAGTGAAAAGCTATTGTGATGCTATTTCGGACCCTACAAGATCATCCGACGTATTGGCGAACTGGACTACGAGGTCGTACCAGACGGCATTTCGCATTCACAGCGGTGCCGCGCACGATCTGAATTGGTCCACGTGGTGCGTCTTAAGTCCTTTTACGCACGCTGACAAATTTCTTTATTTTGCTGTTTCTTTGCTATGGGTGTTCTTGTTTTTTACTTTCGCTTGTTTGCAGCATATGGTTGATGATTTTTAAGAGGGGGTATTGACACGTCTACGTGTTCATCTTTATTGGGCGAACACGTTTCACCACCTAACAAATCTTTTCGCACAGCGCCGCACGCGCCTGAATGTTTCGGAAGTTTGTGGAATGTTATCGATGGTTCCATCCGGTGTCTGTCACCGAACCTTGTGTAATCTGATTGCATGTATGCACGACGCTAATAGTCTAGTACTTTGTGGAAGACACGCGATTTGCAGCGATTACTCCGGAACATTAAACGTCTAATGTATAAAAGCCGACGCGCTTGGTCAGCTGATATTTTGACGATCGCCGAATGTGTTGGCCGCTGTCGCCGTTCTTTAGGTGTAGCCTGTTCTTGTGGGCACAGGTTCGCCCAATAAAAGTTAGTTTCGTCTTCCATAGTATTTCTACTGTGTTCGTTGTATGTCACTACCACGTGACAATATTGTCTATGTCCTTCGAGTGGATTGTGGAGACCAGATAGATCAATGTAATCTTCGCGGCTAATCACTACTGCCATCTAGAGGCGGCGGTCACACCTGCGACACGGCAGAGGGTGCTAAGAACCTGTGGACCCGGACAGGCCGCCACTGGAAAGCGAACCCGGCAACGTTCAACACACGAACCCTCGCGAGGGAAGCCAGCCTAGCAGGGCTCTTAGCGGAATTTTGAGGCAGTGCGTGGAATATTATTGGCCTTAGTGAGATTAGAAGTGGGGAGGCTTATACAGTGCTGGCTAATGGCAACCTCCTCTGTTACATCGAACTTCTAGATATGAGACAATACGGGATAGGATTGCTAATTCATAACGACATAGCGGGCAACATTGATGAACTTTGCAGCGTTAATGAGAGGGCAGCAGTAATCGTAATAAAGCTGAGTAGTAGGTATAGAATAAAGATGCAGCTGCGAGCAATGCAGCGAGCAACGCAGCAGCAGCTTCAGCATGTTGCCTAAACGCTTCTGCTTGCTTGCACAGCTTCTGGATTTCTTCGCCGGCCATGCCATTCCGCGGCATGGCGCGCCCTGCACCGGTCGAAGAAGTGGTGATTACGGGCAATTCGTCAGCCCTGTCGTCCAGGCGTATGATCGGCGTGAATTCCATGCGCACGTTCTTCTTTCTATGGTGATTCTGCTCGCTGCCGTGGATGCTCCTCCCGAGATTAGCGCAGTATAGCTTCATCACTATAAAAACTCCGTCGTTCCAGCGCCAGCGCCCCCGCAGTGGGAAATGCAGCAGCAGCAGCAGCAGCAGCTTCAGTATGTTCCCTAAACTCTTCTTCCTTGAACAGGCATGTTACTTGGACAACTCGTACTACATCCGATCCGATAATTGATTCCTGCTGCTGTGTTGCCCATAGTTATTTGTGTAACAGACTCATGAGCAATTTTACTTATGCCATCGATTACCTTGGTCTTCTTATCCGACGCGGTGACTTTGAGCTTAACGCCGTCCCCAGCAGACCGACGTATAAAACTGGCAAGCCTGACTAATCCCAAAAAATCGTTCTTAACGCCCTTGAGGCGTCGACCGAGCTGGCAATGTCTACTTGCAGTAAACCTTCTCCTGTGATGGTTCTTTCCGATTCAGTTGATTGTCAGAAAAATACGCCAAAAGACATATCTGTAATGAAAAAGGCTGTGAATGCATGTTTCGATGCCTTGAAGTCGCGTGTGGCTGCTCTCGAAATCTCATTCGAAGGCGCTCTCTCATCAAAACTGTGATCAGCTTCGTTCTGAGGTGGTTTGCCTAAAGCGGACTGTTGCCGAGCTAATTCCCAAATATGATGATTTTGAAAACCGTTCCCGAAGCGATGACATAATCCTTCATGGCATACCAGAAGATAGAAAGGAGAATCGTGACACACTGCGCTCCAACGTCGCGAACGTGTTCAATAGGATTTTTCTTGACTGTCCGTGTATTGAACGTTTCTGTAAGTTAGAATGCACACTGGGCGTTCTCGCCCCTATCATTTTAAAATTGCTTGATTTCAGCTATAAGCTAGTGATGATGCAAACGCTTGTAAGGTGAAAAATTCTGCCATGTAACTTGCCGAAGGTTTTTCGTCTATATAGTGTGCGCGCAGTACGTAGAAAGCTATGGGATGCTTCGGTTGATCAGCGGAATAACGGCTCTGTTGTTAAAACGAGGTTCATTTATTTATCGATAAAGTTTGTTATAGTGGGACGGTGCCTTAAATAGTTTAGTAATATCTCCTGGTTTTCTAGCGCAAGATTTCTAAACGTATCATCATCAATAGGTTGACAATCTCATCACTCTGCTACAGATCTTGCACTTTTGAATGCTGATGCCAGAAGCATAACTAACAAAATTGCACAGCTTCTATGGCTAGCTTCTTCATGTTCTCCTCATGTTATATGTATCAGAGAAACATGGCTCCATGAAGATCCATGAAGACATTCACGACTCAGAATTCACGCCGCCTGGTTACATTGCTGCCCGGTATGAATGAACGAATGTTTGATGTTTTATGGCGCAAGGGCGAAGTATGGCCAAAGAGCGCCATGTCCGTGGTAATGACGTCGCAGTGTAATCATGAGTTCGATGAAGTTGGTGTGACGTGGCTGTAGAGGGGCCTTAAAAATGGTCGCGCTAAAGTGCGTAAAATCTGTATAATAAGATTATGGCGATGACTTATGACATGTACTATGAACATTAAGATGCATTTAAAAAGAATGATACGATGTGTAAAAATATATAAGGTTATAAGATATGCTAGAGCACTACTGCCTCCTTAGAGCCCTTGAAAAACAAGAGCCTGGAGGCATGTGCTATGCAAAAATTGTTATCGCAGCGGCATCCTCTGGAGCGAGGATGCTCTACGAATTCAATGGGCATATAACGTG